>NC_090338.1:37111538-37457531 GCF_035084215.1 Heptranchias perlo
TATAATCTGCTCACAGCCCCAGTTAAGAAATCTACTGTGTGTGTGTGTGTGTGTGTGTGTGTGTGTGCGCCTCTGTCTCTGTCTGTGTGTGTGCGCGCGCGCCTCTGTCTGTGTGTGCGTGTCTCTGTCTGTCTGCGTGCGCGCCTCGGCCTCTGTCTGCGTGCGCGCCTCGGCCTCTGTCTGCGTGCGCGCCTCGGCCTCTGTCTCTGTCTCTATACATACATCCACATCTATATCATATCTACAACAACAGCTTGCATTTATATAGCACCTTTAATGTAGTAAAATGTCCCAAGGTGCTTCACAGGAGCGTTATCAAACAAAATTTGACATCGAGCCAAATCAGGAGATATCTGGACAGGTGACCAAAAGCTTGGGGTCAAAGAGGTAGGTTTTAAGGAGCGTCTTGAAGGAGGAGAGCGAGATAGCGAGGCGGAGAGATTTAGGCAGGGAATTTCAGAGCTGAAGGCGTCGGCAGTTGAAGGCATGGCCGCTAGTGGTGGAGCGATTAATATCAGGAATGCGCAAGAGGCAAGAAATGGAGGAGCGCAGAGATCTCTGAGTGTTGTGGGGCTGCAGGAGGTTACAGAGATAGGGATGGGCAAGGCCATGGAGGGATTTGAAAACAAGTATGAGAATTTTAAAATCGAGGTGTTCCCAGACCGGGAGCTAATGTAGGTCAGCGAACACGGGTGATGGGTGAATGAGACTTGGTGCGAGTTAGGATATGGGCAGCAGAGTTTTGGATGAGCTCAAGTTTATGGAGAGTGGAAGATGGGAAACTGGCCTGGAGACCATTGGAATAGTCAAGTCTGGGATGGATGAGGGTTTCAGCAGCAGATGAGCTGAGGCAGGGGCCGAGACGTGCAATGTCACTGAGGTGGAAGTAGGCTGAATTGATGGAGTGGATGTGGTCAGAAGCTTATCTCGGGGTCAAATAGGACGCCAAGGTTGCGAACGGTCTGGTTCAGCCTCATTGGCTAGGGAGAGGGATGGAATTGGTGTCTAGGGAATGGAGTTTGTGCGGGGACTGAAAACAATGGCTTCGGCTTTCCTAATATTGGAGGAAATCTTTGCTCATCCAGTTGGATAAGTAGTGTGACAAATCAGGCAGTGGAGGGGTTGAGGGAAGCGGTGGTGAGGTAGAGCTGAATGTCTTCAGCGTACATGTGAAACCCTATTTTGGGATGGTGAAGCCAAGGGGCAGCATGTAGATGAGAAGTAGGGGGCCAAGGATCGATCTTTGGGCGACTCTGGAGGTAATAGAGCGAGAAGAGAAGCCATTGCAGGTGATTCTTTTGCTACGACTGGATAGATAATGGATTCCCACCCAGCTGGATGACAGAGGAAAGGTGTGTGTGTGTGTGTGTGACCTATATTTCATCCATAGATATAGATGTGTATGAGATGTGTATATATCATTCATACATACATACATATATACACATCTACATCATCCATAAGAAAATAAGCAGGAGTAGGCCATACGGTCCCTCGAGCCTGCTCTGCCATTCAGTCAGATCATGGCTGATCTTGAACCTCAACTCCACTTTCCTGCCCGATCCCCATATCCTTTGATTCCTCTACAGTCCAAAAATCTATCGATCTCAGCCTTGAATATACTCAACAACTCAGCATCCACAGCCCTCTGGGGTAGAGAATTCCAAAGATTCACAACCCTCTGAGTGAAGAAATGCCTCCTCATCTCAGTATTGAATGGCTGACCCCCTATTCTGCAACTATGTCCCCTAGTTCTAGACACTCTAGTCAGGGCAAACAATCTCTCAGCATCTACCTGTCACACTCCCTCATCATCAATGAGATCCCCTCTCATTCTTCTAAACTCCAGAGAGCATAGGCCCATTCTACTCAACCTTTCTTCATAGGACAACCATCTCATCCCAGGAATTAATCTAGTGAACCTAGATATAGGTGTGAATATATGTATACACACATCTATATCATATACATACATGTATATACCTATATCCCATACATATATACACATCTATATCTCATACACACATATAGATATATACACATCTATATCTCATACACACATAGATATATACACATCTCTATCTATCATACATATTATTTCAGCATTTTAAAAACCTGTCATGTCTCATCTCAGTCTTCAATTCTCCAAAAAACAGTTTAAAGTCTGAGATTTATTCCTCATAACTTGGACTCCTAAATCTCAGAAATAGTAATGCCACGCTGAACAAACCACCATGCATAATTATCCTTTAGATTGTAGAGTGCCTAAAATAATATTCAAAATGTGGTCTTGTGTATGATCAACATAAAGTTAGAATCGCTTGTTCCCTCAAGAGCCTTTCCTAAGAGCGTCAATAATAATTTTACATATACATACGTCCTTGTAAGTGAGTGAACAATTGTTATACCTGTATCTTTTCCTTCTCCATCTTGGCTAATTGACTTCTTAAAAAATAGTACCCCTTCATCATGCATGCATTAATGGCTTCAAGTTAACTGCAGTCACTTTTGCACCCTTGTAGTAATTTAGGACCCTTGTAGGCCCATATGGTGAATCATCCAATCCTCTGGAGCTGATTAAGAAGAAAAAGTAGAATAGATGAGATAGAAAGAAAGAATTGCATTTATATAGCGCCTTTCACGATCTCAGGACACCCCAAAGCGCTTTACAGCCAATTAAGTATTTTTGCGGTGTAATCACTGTTGTACCATAGGAAATGCGGCAGCCAATTTGCACACAGCAAGGTCCCACAAACAGCAACGTGATAATGACCAGATAATTTTTTTTTTTTTAGTGATGTTGGTTGAGGGATAAATGTTGGCCAGGACACCACGGAGGCCTCCCCTGCTCTTCTTCAAAATAATGCCTTGGGAGCTTTTACATCCACCTGAGGAGGCAGATGAGGCCTCAGTTTACTCATCCAAAAGACAGCACCTCCGACAGTGCAATCACTCCCTCAGTACTGCATTGAAGTGTCAGCCTAGATTTTCGTGCTCAAGTCTCTGGAGTGGTACTTGAACCGACAACTTTCTGACTCCGAGGCGAGTGTGCTACCCACAGAGCCACAGCTGCAAGCTTCACTCAAAACTTTCTCCTCCAAATAGGATTGGGGGGTGGTTAAGCATGAGATTTTATATTTCCATCTAGAGTTCTATGTTCACTTTGTATTGTGATGGAATGTAAATATGGGTTGTCAGTACTTATGTTTTCACTTGGAATGTGAGCAGCTGAGCTAATATTAGTTGTAGGTGTTGGTTCCAAATTAATATTTGCATGCTGACTAGCAGCAGCTAGTGTTTTCAGATGTCAAGGGTTTTGTACATACACTGCTAATGTTAGCCTAAAATGTGAGTATTCTTTTCATAGTTACTAAGTCGTCTTTGGATTTGTTGAATCATTTTTAAAACCCAAATATTGTTTTACAGCGTTGTTCTCAGTCATGTGCTACAACGTACTATGTGACAAATATGCCACACGACAGCTGTATGGGTACTGTCCATCATGGGCGCTGAATTGGGAATATAGGAAAAAATCTATTATGCAAGAAATTTTGAACTGCAATGCAGATATCATAAGTCTTCAGGTGAGGCACTTCGTCACTCAAATTATTCTGCTAAAGGAGCAAATATTTGTAATAATTCATAGCTAGCAAATAGTCATTAAATATACCTGCCATTGTGGTTCCAAGCTTGCTAAACATTTTAAAATTTTTTGTACAGGTGATATCATTGTTTGCATCCTTCCATTGACGTTGCAGTTGTGCCAAATTTGTAAATGTATTGGAGTTAACCAGTACAAGCCATAAGTACATGCACCAGCCCTGCTCACAATTCTACCATATCTGAGGAAGTTACCTTGGACGTGTTTCCATACAATTTATGATGACTGTCTTATATTTAGGGACACAGGCCACATTAGTGGTAGGATTGCCAACAATTTTAGTTCCTGTTCAATTATGGTTTTCTTTTTGTGCAGGAAGTTGAAACTGAACAGTACTTCGCTTTTTTCCTGGTTGAACTTAAAGAACATGGATACGAAGGTTTCTTCAGTCCTAAATCCAGAGCTAGGACGATGTCTGAATCTGATCGGAAGCATGTAGATGGCTGTGCAATATTCTATAAGACCGAAAAGTAGGTTTTTGTTTTAATGGACAGGAAAATGATTTTTTTACCTATTAATATCTTTATTCAAAGAAACTAGAGCAAATTGTTAGTTTCAACAAATTGTTTAAAGAGGAACTGTTGCACTTTTTGGGAGAGAGAATAAATTGTCTTGGAGGTTAATTCACATGCCACATATTGGTGTTCAACTAGAGCTAGCTACCCTAATCCTGCATTATCTTTTCTCTGTCACCTTTTATGTTCTTTTCAAATGCACATCAGATTTATTTTTAGATTATGTTGCAGTCTTCTTAAATAACCACTTGTGGTAAAGTATTCCATGTTGTAATAATCATCAATAGTGTGTGAAAATATTCTAACTTTTTCCCTTTCAATTTTCTAGTTATAATTCTGAGTTTATGCCCCTTTGTTACTAGTTTGCCAATTTTTTTTTTGTTTTACACAAAACCTTTCATAAATCTGAAAATGTATGAGATCTCTTCCTGTGAGAAGTGGAGGGGTAATTTTTGAATCTTTAGAACTACAATCTCTTAATCCTGCTTTTATTCTTTTGAATCTTCAATGCCCTTTCCATGGCTCTGATATCCTTTTAACCTGTTAAAGATGGTTACTATATGTCCATCTTAATTGGGCAATATTTGTTTCCGTCACCTGTCTTCACATACCAGCCAGTAGAGAAACCTCACCTCAAATAAGACAATTTCCCCTCTCCCTGCCCTACTTTGTCCTCAAACAGTGATATAAATTTCTCCATTTATACAAACGTGCTTGTGTTGTGTTCTCGCTTGCTGTCTGAATTAAAACATTACACTTACATGCAATTTCTATCATACTCTGTTTCTTTATACTTTTTTAAAAGACCATCATTTGCAATTTTGAGAAAACTCTCCAGAAATGTAAAATACCAGGTCCACAATATCTTCAGGCTCTTAATTGACCTTCCCATAAACAAAACCAGGAGTCTGATCCTGAGTCTGCATGGCAGTTAACGTTTAGTTGAACTCGCCTAGAGTTTAGAGTTCATTTAGAGTATATAGCCTTAAAGGGGCACGCCCACACTTAAGCTGCAGAGAAGTATATTGTGTTTGACATGGTATGATTTTCCTGTCCTTATAAAGCAATGGCAAGGAAGATAAAAGATGTAAGCTGATTCATTGTGAAGCACCTGCTTCATAAAGCCCATATCAATGCTTAACAGTGATGGTCCCTTTTTAAGAGATGTATGTCTCATTGTAAGAGGGTCAAAGTTTGTACAGAATTCAAAAAGTTAATTTCAAAATGATTTTCTTATGTATTTAAAGCATTAGGGTTAAATTTTGATGAAAATTTGCATAAGAATGTCATGCACATTCCAGTTTGTTCTTTTGCTAGTTTTTTTTTCTTCAAACAATCACTTAGGTTGCTGCTTCTGTCAACAGACAAATTCTAGTTTCTAAGTCAGGGTAATAAGATGGTACACTTTTGATGGCAAGATATTTCTCAAGTAGGAGGAAAGACCGGCAGGATTATAATCTTGTATCCAATAGCGCAGTTCCTGTTTTCCTATTGTATGATGTTGACAGCCGTATTTAGCCGGTTAGCTGCATTTATTACATTTTCTTTTTAATAAAATTTAAAAATCTGTCAAGTTTTACTGTATTGTAATGTTTCTGTTGCAGATTTTGTTTGATTCAGAACCATACTGTTGAATTCAACCAATTGGCCATGGCAAACTCGGATGGCTCAGAAGCTATGTTGAACAGAGTTATGACAAAAGACAACATTGGAGTTGCAGTGCTCTTGGAGTTGCAGAAGGATTCTTTTGAACTATCCCGTAAGTATCTCTCCAAAGCCCAGATGCAACTTAATGCTATTAATAACTATTGTGAAATACTGCTGAGTTCTTCCTCATTTGTTCAACATATACATAAAATTAAATGCCCTTCTTCCATGGGAGTGTAGAAAGAGAGAATTGCACAAAGATACTATTCCTTTTTAAGAAGTTAATGCTCCTGTTTTCAGGTGTTGAGCTCCCTACCTCCCCATCCCACTGGCTTTACTCTGCTGCATTATGGACCCCTCTTAAGACTTGACACAGTTCATCCTTATCCCTTTGTCAAAGATATCAGGTATTTCACATCATAACTGAGGAGAAATTCTTTTTGTGTTGGATTTTTGTTGTTGTTTTGACAGTTGTATAAATCTAGGTTTTTTTTTAAACAAGTAAGGTGGAGGATTCTTGTCATTTCCTGCAGTTTTGATTCCACTTAGCCAGTGCCATTGTTTCATATTGATAATTGATCAATTGAACAATAACTTTACTTATACAATGCCTTTAATAATGAATCATTTTGAATCAAACAGTTTTGGTAGGAAGAATGAGGAGAGGTGATATAAACAAAATGGTGCAATTTTAAAGGGGGTGCAGGAACTGGGACCTGGGAGTGTCTGCACACAAAACTTTGAAGGTGGCAGGACAAGTTGAGAAGGCTATTAAAAAAGTATATAGGATCTTTGGTTTATAAATAGAGGCATAGAGTACAAAAGCAAGGAGGTTATGCTAAACCTTTGGGCCCGAGCTGGAATATTGTGTCCAATTCTGGCCATCACATTTTAGGAAGGATGTCAAGGCCTTAGAGAGGGTGCTGAAGAGATTTATTAGAATAGTACCAAGGATGTAAGACTTTTGTTATGTAGAGAGAATAGAGAAACTGGGGTTGTTCTCCTTGGAGCAGAGAATATTAAGAGGAGATTTGATCGAGGTGTTCAAAATCATGAAGGGTTTTGATAGAATGCATAAGGAGAAACCGTTTCCAGTGGCAGAAGGGTCAGTAACCAGAGGACACAGATTTAAGCTGATTGGCAAAAGAACCAGAGGGCAGAGGAGGGAAAAAAAATTATGCAGCGCATTATGATCTGAACTGCACCGCCTGAAAGGGTGGTGGAAGCAGATTCAATAATAGCTTTCAAAAGGGAATTGGATAAATACTTGGAGGCAAAATTTGTGTGGCTATGGGGAAAGAGCAGGGGAGTGGGACTTATTGGATAGCTCTTTCAAATAGCAGGTACGATGGACTGAATGGCGCCCTCTTGTGCTCATCATTCCATGATTCTGTGAAAAATGTCCCACGGTGCTTCAGAGGCATGATCAAAACAAATGGATGCCAAGATGAAGATATTAGAAGGTGTGACAAAAGCTTGGTCAAACAGTTGGGTTTTGAAGTGTCAGAAGTTTCTTCACTGATTGCAGAGAAGTGGCCTAACTTTGGTGTTCTAACTCCTAATGAGTATCATCCTGAGTCCCTAATTGATGCCTAGACAACTATATTGGCTCCATCAGCACAGCCTCTAGCTTTGCCCATTCTGGCTGTAGAAGCATACGAAGTCTTCGTGCAAGAAAAAGCCTTGATTGTTCCAAAAGGAGTCACAACAATTAGATCGGAGACATTAAACATTATGCTGAAGGAACATGTCAAGTGGTGACTTTCTGTCAAGTCCTCTGTTTATGTGTAAGTAGTTCAGTCGTATATAGCAGTGATAATGCAGATCCCTGAGAAGCCTGGTCAGGGACAATGTGGTTAATGTTTACTAAGCTGCATGCTTTCTACAGCATTCCACTATGGACAGTATAGATGCAGGCACTAGGGCTACTGCCTGGAGCATGGTGTTGCACTGCTTTGTATCACTGGATCTCTGAGATTGCACTTGATCCATGGTATTGGCAGATAGAGATCCAGCTAATAGAATAGTGATAATGACAACCAAAGAAGAGCCTAAATTGAGCCAGAGCCCTATTTGAACCCCTGGCCTGAGTAAGCAACTGTCCTTTTTATACCCAAGGAGTAATTGTCTTTTCCCCAATCAAGGAGTCAGAGGAACAAGCAGAGACTCTGATCACAATTTTTTAATCTGCCCTAAAGAAACAAATTTTGCTGAGACTTGAAATTTGCCCCCGGGTAACTAATATACCAGTTAATCTAAGCTGTGGATAAACTCTTGAAATCCATAATTTGAGATAAAATTAGTGAGCATGTAGAAGTGCATGGGTTAATCAAGAAGAGGATTTATTGAAGGCAAGTTTGACACATTTGAGGGTTTTTTTGGGAGGTTGGACCAATTGGTTAGTTTAAGGAAATGTAATAGATTTGGTGTATATGGATATTGAGAAGGCATTCGGCAAGATATCTCTAGACTTGTTACAAATGTTCGTGCATGGTATAAGAGGAAGTTTAGCATCACAGGCAGAGAGTTGGTTCATGGAAAGGAAATAGTTATTGGTCGGATTGGAGAAGAGTTGAAAGTGGTGTACCTCGGGCACTTACTTGGTCCACTTTTGTTCTCAGTCTGTATATAGATTTTGAGTTGGCCATTGGGAACACAATTGAAATTTGCCTCTGACATAAAAGTAAGGTTTTTGACAAATAGTGAGGCCTGTACAAGAATTCAGGAGGACTTATACAGTTAGAGAAATGGCAGATCCGTTGTTTATAAATATAGTGAAAAGCTGAGGCCCCAGTCCAGATCCCCGGTGGACACCGCTAATCACATCCTGCCAATTGGAGTACATATCCATTATCCCTGCTCTCTGTCTCCTACCTCCTAACCAGTTTTCTACCCATGTCTATAGGTTGCTTTCAATTCCATGTGCTTTAATTTTTGCTAGTATCATCTGTGCTAGTCACATTTGGCAATAGAGGAGCTTTACTCTGCATCTGGCTGTGCTATACCTGACCTGGGAGTGCTTGATATAAACACTGAATTCTTGACTGCGGGCGAGAACTGTGTGCAGATGTAACATTTTTAATATATTAGATGTATACATTTGAGAATAAGTTATGCGATGCCATCAGTTTGATGGTCTATATAACTTGAAAAAGTTCTTTCTTGATTATTAAATATATTCCGACAGTTGGCATTGTTATTTTTCAATCTTAGCTGGGAAGTCATTTCATAGCATGGAAAAGCAGCTCATTCTTGTTGCAAATGCACATATGCATTGGGATCCCGAGTACTCTGATGTAAAGTTGATTCAAACCATGATGTTCCTGTCTGAGGTGAAGAACATAATTGAAAAGGCTTCTCGTGCACTCAGACCTGGTGCGGTCTCAGGAGACCTTAATGCCATTCCACTCGTACTGTGCGCAGATCTCAATTCACTGCCAGATTCAGGTAAGGATTGCAAACCACCTTTAGTAGCGTTATGATGACTGTGTACTTACCAGTACTTTTGTGCAATAATTAAATTGTGTAATTTCTCCCCCAGAAAATTATTAGTTCTCCAGACATATGACTTGTGACTTATGAATGAAAATAATTTGCAATTATAATTAAGTGTTGCTAAGTGTGATTCCATAGTGTTGCACCTGAACGTGTAGTTTCAAATGTGTCACCTCAAATGTAATTTGTCAAGTTTAAAAAAAAAATAATTGTGGCTGCCAAACCATTGCCCATCTCTGCCACCTGCATACTATCCTGTTTGTGCTGCAACCCCCTGTGCATTCACTTCAAAATCCTCGAATGGCCTTGCCCCTCCCTACCTCGCAAATTCCTCCAGTCCTACATCCATACCTGCACCTCTCTTCTAATGCTGGTCTACTAGGCATCCTCCACCCTCCCTCTGCTTTACTATTGGTAACAGTTTTTAGCCATCTCCACCCTCTTGTCCCTCTCTTCCTAAACCCCTTTGACTCACTAGATTTCTCCCAGCCTTAAATCTTCCTCCTTTTATAGCACTTACAGCCACCTCCACTAATCCTGCTTCTCGAGTCTGATTCCAAACTGGAGCACCTTGGGACATTTTGTTACATTAAAGTTCTATATGAATGCATGTTGTTGCTGAACCAAATATCTGTTACTTTATCACTCAAACATCTGTGACAAAATGTGAATAAATGTAAAGCAGCAAAAAATATCAGAGGAACAAATAATGAGCAGAAAACCGAGCAATCATATTCCTCATAGTTTTAATATCATTCAGTAACCAGAAACTACCACAAAACCAACAATCAAATCACTCATAAAATCTTCAATTTTAGCCACCATTTTCCATCCTCACTCAGATCAGTATATACGCCATGATAAACAGATTAAAAACTACACAGTTCTGGAAAAACTATTACTAATGGTTAATTAATGTTACCTGAAAGAAGTTCCCTCACGTAGGCTGCCCTTCAGTCTAGGGCCCGACCTAGAGTTAGAAATTTTACCTGTAACCAGTGGATAAATCATGTGTGTCAAAGATGCATCTTGGGTGTTGTGATCTTCTAAAATTCATTTGATGTTTTTTCCATTGCTTCAACATCAGTTATTTGTAAATTTTCTTCCTCATTGCGATGGCTCACTCTGGGTAATGAATTAACGTCACTCTACTCATACAATACCCAGGGTAAGCCATCACAACGAGGAAGCAAATTTACAAATAACTGATGCTGAAGCAATGGAAAATACATTAGAAATGGATTTAATTTTTATTTCAATAATAGTATCTTTGCCAAATTGATGGGCTGAATAAAGAACTCAGATCTTCCATTCAGTTTGTTGCTTTAGCTACAGTCTGGTTCTTTGCTCAGTTTCATTTCTCTGCAGCTCATGTGCCCAACTTTTTATATCATTATCTTTTCAAGATGTGTAACAGGTATTAGTTCTTTATGATCTGAAAGGAAGTTTCTGAGCAATGGGGTGTCTTTTTCCCCGATCTTGGCTTCACTACTGTTAATGTTATTTCTATATTCTCTATTCTGCATGACTTCTGCTTCTACCCGTGGAACACTATCCCAGACATTGTGATTACCTGAAACTCAGTAAATTCTACATTTGCACTAGAAACAAACAGTTGGTGAATAGTGGTTGCTGGTACACCCATTTGGACTTGCCCATTGATACGTCGATAGAATCTTTCCACGCTTTGTGCTCCCAACTATTATCAGGACTAAATTCTTGAGACATCTGTTAGTTATCTGTGGCTCGACCCTGTTATCCAACTAAAAATGTGCTGGTTGAACTTTTGCACATATCACTCGTGAGCAGTGCTTCATCACCGAAGCAATATTCATTTACTTTGAGTAGATGCTTTAATGTATCCTGGAGGAACTGTGTGGACATGCATAATATCTGAATAGTCCTATTGTTTATAGATAGCTTCTAGTAGCTATCCACCTATTTTTAAGCTCTTCAATGTAACTTTTTTTGTAAAAAGTGTCCAGCTAAAACTTGTGCAGAAAAAAATGTTTAAATGTCTATCCTGTGGCCACTAACTTCAGTTACTGTATATTTCTCTGCTCAAAGTAAATGGCGTCATTGGAGTAGGAAATAAAAACTTGAGTATAGCTAGACACTTTTCGAAACTTTTAGCAAATGTCCCATGGCACTGCTCACAGTAAGTCAGTGAATGCAGTATTTTATAGGTTGAGCTGTTATGCAAGGACAGGAACTTTACACAATATAAAATGCAATGGATTGTTCTTCTGCTAAAGAGCAGGTATATTTTGCTAAGGCTACAAAGTTTAATTGTTGTGTAGTGATCACTGAATGAGCTCTTAGACATCAATTAAGAGGCTGCAGACATTCTGGTTCCAATATTTGTTGTTACTACAACATACTTTGATTTTTTTTTTGGTGTGATGTTTATCAGACAGGAAATACATGCCAGACGAACATTTTTATAATAAAACTTGCAGATTTCTCATGGCCTTGTTCATGGTGAGTTACAGGTTTTAAAAGAACAGCAATGTTATGCTATTAGTATCATTACAGGCACTGATTTATAAGCATTGGGAGCAACCCTGGGAAGGGGCACTGGTCTGGCAGTACTGAAATGGGGCCTCTGGGCTGCTAATACTTTGTGGGAGATTGTTGGGTTTGGGAGTACTTCGGAGAGAGGTTCTGTTGGCATTGGGATTGATCCTAGGATATGAAATCACTGGGAGAGGGGTCCTGGGATTTCGGAGCATTGACGGTAGTCCTAATATCAGGAAGAATTAGGAGGCGGTCCCACGTGTTACATATTTGGGCTTTTTAAACTTTTCTAGATTTTTTTTTTGGCTTCTGTATTTCAAACTACTCTGTCAGAAGCTACAAATAGCTTATGAAAACAACCAATCTGAATTGACTGGTCAGAAAGAGTGAACCAAGCAAATCATTTAAAAAGGTTTTCGATTGACATTTTCTCCTCTGTAACTGAAATTTCTAATGTCCAGAATAAGACTCCAGAATTTGCCGACAAAGTAACAGCGAGTTAAAGGTGCACGTCATTATTAGTGTGTTTATAAAATAAAATAGCAATTTGTGGTGAGGCAGGCATACATCGTGAGTTACAATTTGCCACAAATTGCCGATTTGCGCCGCTCCCCCATTAGCCTCGCCATCAATCTCCCCGTGAGTCAAGAAATTGTTGCATTTGCGTTGTAAAAACAAATTAAACCCGTCGCAGAAAGTTAGGGCTGCTATTTAAAACCAGAAGGACCCTGCTAATAGGGTAATTATTGTTTGCAATGGCCTTCCACTTTGAAACCAGTTAGCAATTAAATGATTGTTCTGCATTTGCCATGGAACCAGGATGCAAGTTAAACTGTTTTGTTTAAGTGATTAAACTGTTAAATTGATTTGTTGTGGATTCTGGCTGGGAGTAAAGTTGATGCTAAATTCATTACAGCTTTGCAGGATTTCCCCCATTGCAACATTTTAGGTGACCTCCCAGGTTATATATTACTTTGATACAATGGTGTGTGGAGGTTTAGTTAATAAGGAAAAGTGTTGTTGTACCTACCATAGAGGTAATTTTACAAGTATTGCACCACTGCAATGGAGCCTCATCCATCTCCTTCCCCACCCCGGCCCAAAACACCTCTCCTCAAAGTATGTGGGTCCACTAATTTGAGTCACCAACAGTCACCATGCTGAATCCACAAGTAACACATGAATTAAAAAAAACAATTTCAATCTGGGCAGGAAGCTGTCTTATTCACATGTTTGTGTCATGTTCCATAGTTTTTTTTTAAAAAAAACTTAGAACTACACATTTTCCTGCTTGTAATTCGGTGATGTCAGATGTCCATGCTGCCACTTGGGAGCTTTGCTAACCATTCAGATCTGTAAATTTAATTGGTTAAGGAGATAGACTATTGATCCTGTTATTCACCAAGGTCCCAGATCCTCCATTGACCAATTCGCACTTCCAGCGATTTATGGCACAAAATTAATTGGAGCCAAAGGGCGAGGCAAAAGTGCAACTTAAGGCACTCACCACGTGCTGCCTCGCTCCAGCAAATTCTGGGCCAATTGCTTCTGTAACTGATTCTTACAGTTGTGAAATGAATTATATTGTTTGCTTTGCACCACTGGATGGTGCTGTATGTAAACGGAACTGCATCACACTGCTCAGTTTCTGTATAGCTACACTCTGGAGCTGAGAATAAGGTTGGTGAGAAGATATCTGGGTTTTATGGGCCTTGCACAGCTATCTTCAGCTCTAGTCACAAAACTGCTTTTCCTTGGGGCTCTATAGTTGTCTGACATTTTGTCATTGTTTTCATTTTTGACATTGAAGACCTTAACTGTGAAATTGTTTAGGAGGCAATGAGTTGCTGTGATGGGGATCCATAGGTTTCACTAATTGTTATTATCTCAATCTAGTGCTGGGTGAAAGGTCTCCCTTATCTATGGGGTGTTATTTGTTACTGTATATAGGGCCGCTACCTGGAGCAGCTGGCAAGCTTTCACTAAGCATTATTAATGTAGTGCTGCTATGCTCCAAGTTGATGTCAACATTTTAGGTGACCTCCCAGGTTATATAGTACTTTGATACAATGGTATATGGAGGTTTAATTAATAAGGAAAAGTGTTGTACCTACCATCGAGGTAATTTTACAAGTCTGCACTACTGCAATGGAGCCTCATCTGTCTGCAGTGCAAATTGGAAATTAAGAACTGCACTGTCCATGCTCCCCTCCCTGCTTGTATGATCTTATTATTTTTTGAATGCTTTTCACAGTTCGTGTACACAACTTGATCCAGACCTGGCTCTCAATGCTCTAGTTGGCTTAGTGCATTTTAAAGCTGTATAGAATTCTTGATGTATATACTTACTTTCCCATTATTCCTATTTGAGTATGTTTGCTACCTATCCCAGTCAAGAATAAAAATGTAGCTTAGAATGAGGTTTTGTATACAGTGAAGTGAATACCATATGAACTACATGGCTGGCCATGGAACAAAGTACAACAGCACTCAAGATAACTTTCTCCTTTAAATGACAGCATGTTGTATTATATGTGGAGTTTGAACCACATTCAAAAGAATGAGGAAAACTATACCTGTGGTAGATAATGTAATACTATGTCACTTAGCAGTAATATGTTTTCCACAAGTACTGTGATTTAAACATTAATTTTTTTAGAATGGAACAACACCTAATGAACAGTTCCTCACTGAATACTCACAAATCCCACTTTAATCCTTCAAGTAATAAATCACAGTATCAGACATGTTAGAGCCAGCAGAGCTAATATTCAAAAATCTAATGTCAGATAGTGACAAACTCCTAACAGCTGAAAATAATCCTTACCAAGCGAGAATACGACCAATGCCACTCATCCCCCATAAAGCCAAAATCCACCAGTGATCTCCAGACTCAATATAGTGGAAAGTGCTCCCGTGAACAAAAACAACCCACACAATCCCACAGACAACTGGCACCATTCTTCTAACAGTCACTAGACTTCATGATCAGCACCTGCTTTCCCAAGGAGAAGTTAAATAATTGGAGATATTGCCCCATTACCTCAGCTTCCTGAAGGCACCCCACCAGAGTCACTTCTCTTTCCCCCCCCCCCCCCCCCCATTGAGAATAAACGCAGATCCTTTAGCCCCTACAGTGGCGCACTGCAGACTGTTCCCCCACTGAGTCCCATCCGCTGAATGGTTAAAAGCCCTGACTTGTCCTGATTTTTGCCACCCATCTCCTCCTCCTTCATCCCCTCACCCTTTCTCTTCCTACCCTTTCCCCTCTCCTCTTCCCCCTCCATTCCCGGTCTCCTCCATCTCTCTCCCTTCGGGCCCCCATCCCTCCCTTCTCTTTACTCTCTCCCCACCCTGTGAAGCACTTTTAGAATGTTTTTCTACATTAAAGGTGTTAACTAAATGGAAAGCAAAATACTGCAGATGTTGGAAATCTGAAATAAAAACAGAAAATGCTGGAAATACTCAGCAAGTCAGGCAGCATCTGTGGAGAAAGAAAGAGTGTTAACGTTTCAGGTCGTACGAATGGTCATCGACCTGAAACGTTGACCCTGTTTCTTCACAGATGTTTTCTAAATGGAAGTTGTTTTATTTTAACACTAAGGATTTGTTTATTTTGCTGCTTTTCAGGTGTTGTAGAATACTTGTCCACTGGAGGAGTTGATACAAACCACAAGGATTTTAAAGAGTTAAGATATAGTGACTGTCTAATGAAATTCAGTAATATTGGAAAAAATGGAACTCCAAGTGCAAGGATCACTCATGGCTTTAAGCTGAAGAGTGCCTATGAGAATGGCCTGATACCTTATACAAACTACACCTTTGACTTCAAAGTAAGTATATCAGCGGTTGCTGTTATTTGAACAGTTTTTAGTAGGGGAAATTGTAATATTTATGATTCAGATATCCATCTTAAATTTCCTTTTACATTTGATTAAGTTGGATGTCCAGGGATCAATCTTATTTTTTAGGTTCAATGTAATCCAAGTTGTCAATTTGTCAAATTTTTAGTGACATGTATTTCGATACATTGATTTCATCATGTGATTGTTTCTCCGCCCCACCTCCCCCCTCTTAATGTAATTGTGTATTGTCCTACTCCCTCTAGTTTCAAGATTGTGTAGATCCTAGTCTCTATTAGGTTTGGAAGACCTGGACCTTCTCTTATCCCTCCCCCTTCCCCCAAATAAAAATTTCAGATCGAAAATGCTCAATATAATTGGGGGGAGGAGTTGGAAGAGGCTGTTACCCAGACTACCCGCCGAATGAGGATTGTAGTTTATGAAGTTCCACCACGAGTATATCAGTGTGTTAGCTCAAGTGCCTAATCCTTCTGTTGTTGATGTGGATGATATACAGGCTAAAACCTGTTGCAGTCTGTAATGATTGCCCTCATGTTGGGAGGGGAAGCAATTCCCAACACAGTAAATCTCAGCAAGCACGACATAAGAATTTCAAGTTTCTGTGTAGGTAAAGCAGTTAAGAACTCCTGTATGTGGAAACACATTGAAGCAATGGTGGGGGTTTGCCAGTAGATGCTCAAAACAATCAGGTGCTCCTCTAGTGCCTTCCTCTGCCACCCAATCGTGTCCTGGCCTACTCAATTTCTTGGCAGAGGAGGGTTCATGCTTGGGTTAAAGAGAGTCAGGGAGGACAGCATGGATCCATATAAGGCATTTTCAACTCGTGTATCCACGTTCATTGCTGCCATCCTCCAAGCTGATGAGATTTGAGGATGGGAGGAGACTGCATAGGATGTTTTATGAATAAGGGAGTCTAGTCTCTCAATGTTTTGGTTGGATGGGCGGCTGACTAGAAAGATTACTTAACAGTTTACTCAGATTGCTTTGATCAGAGAATTCTCTGGATGGTCAGGGAGTGCATTTGGCCACAGAAGTTTGGCCTCAAGCATTTTTTGCTCACTTCTACCCTGAAATACCTTGTCAAATGGTACAATTTGGTGCATGTAGTGTTGCGTCTGGTTTGATATTGATTGGGTACTTCAGCTTATGTAGTATCAATAACTTTTTTTTAAGTACAAAGCTGTATTTTAATATTTTAAGAAAAGCTAAAGTTGATCTTGACTGTTGAAAGTTAATTTTGTTTTTTATTTGACTTCAGGGTATTATTGACTATATCTTCTACTCAAAGCCTCACATTAACATACTGGGTGTTCTTGGACCTTTGGATCCTAATTGGCTGATTGAAAACAGTATCAGTGGCTGCCCGCACCCACACATCCCATCTGACCATTTCTCACTTTTTGCACAACTGGAGCTTTTACTGCCCTTTGTGTCACCAGTAAATGGTATCCATCTGCCAGGCAGAAGGTAGTTGTGTGTGTACTATTTGGAGGGAAGCCTCTTAAACAATCTTGTAAAATTGTAAAATCAAAGTACTGAGGAGTGAAGTATGGCCAGTAGGATTGTTTAAATTATGTTCTTAATCAATTTTAAATTTGTTTCTTGGATAGCTTGTCTAAGTAATAAACGATAGTAGTCCGGTGCTATTTACAGATAATGAAATTCTGAGCCCTATTTCCTACTTTGTATACTGTAGACAAATGCTGAAAATGGGTTTCTTTACAAAGCTTGTACTGCTTTTTGCTTCTGCATTTTTGGTGTAAAATGAAGCAAAATCTCCAGTCTCTATACATAAGTCAGTTATACAGTTGATTCCTATTGGATTGAGGGGTAAAATTCACTGCAATATTTTATTTACGTAGGAATGTTCACAGAACAGAAACTCACACTTTGAAATGCAACTGTGCACTTTGAAATCCAACTAAGAGAATTATACATTTTACATTGCTACCTTTTATCTTAACTTTTTGTAATATGGTGGAAAGTCTAATAAATAGCTACATAGGGCATAGAGTGCAGTTGGAATGGAAATGGGGGAGAGAGATTGTAATCTGACCAAGAATATTTAATTGCTTAAAGGCATACTCGAGGATAAAAGTTCCTTTTAATGGCTTTATCTTCAAATGTTCATAGAAAAAATGTAACTCTTCCATTCGCTCCCCTGAATTTAATTTAATTTTTTTAAAACTCATCATGTGGTAGATGGCATCCTGGTCAGGGCATCAATCTTTTTTCCCATGTCTATGTATGGGCATAGAAATGTTGATTCTTTCCCCTCCCACTTTTTTAAAAAAACCTCTGCCTCAGTGCCCAGTAGCCCCCAAGTGCTCTTTTCTTTCAGTAGAAACTTGGGAGTGCTTCAAGCCAAAGTTAAACAAAAAGAAACTAAAATGTTTCCATAACATCCTTGAAAACATCACAAAACGGACAGCTCTATGGGGTCTTACCTTGGAGTGTTTCGTTACATGTTTGTTCAAAGAAAATATACAGGTGTAAAAGGACTGTGAGTTTGGTTTTTAATTTGCCTACTTGACAAAACCAGTAAAATACTTTACTAAAGTGGAATCAACTGTGTATTGTTGCACAAATAGCACTACCTTTTCAGGCCAGTAGTAGCCATTGAGGACCTTTCTTTCCATACTTCACTCCCACAATTTTGAGAAGTGTTTGTATAAATTTGAATTTGAATTTAGCCTTTAATGATTGTATATGAACCATAGAAGACCTGATTTAAGGCATTTTGTACTAAAAAGATTTAAAACAGATTTGGAAAAATGATTGTATTGTAAACTAAGGCTAAATTTTTATCTGTTTCATGCTTTAAAAAACCATTTGTAAAAAAAAAGAAGTTGCAACAGGTTTCCTCTGCTAATATTTGCACTGTTCTGGGTTTGTAACTCGTGTACTACTTTTACAGTTGAGGACATTGTTGATTTAAATTCAAGTATTTCACTCCTCAGGATTTGGTATCAGCATTCGGACCTTACAATCTATTTGAATTACCCAAGTTCCTCTGATTTAATTTTTTACATGACGTGCCTCATCAACTTTTTTATTTTTTGAGGGGTTTTTTGGAACCAGCACTGCCTGTGCACGCGGAGAAATCCTGAGCATCTTCTTTTGAGATTTTTTTAAAAAATAAAAACTGTTAAGATTTGTGAGATTTTATGAAGACACTTTTGTATAAGCTCTGTGGCATTTTTTTTCTTGTGGAGCAATGAACACCACATTGTTGATCAGGTTGGGTACAGTAGGGTACAGAGTATAACTTTAGCCCATTGTACCCTAGCACTGCTTCTGTCCCTTTGCACAGTGCTACTTTTCACCAAGGAACGCTGCATCATGTGAGACCTTACACCATCAATGTTGCGTGCTTTGATCTTGTAGAGAAGTAGCATTCCTTGGTAGGAATTTTAATGTTCTGAAGCAGTGTAAACTAGAACTGAGCTATATTTTGCATGCAGGTCTTCCAGACAAAGTTTCAAATCCATTATTTTTTAAATAGTCATGTGTTTGTGTTTTTCAGCTGGACCAGAGCTATATCTCTACTCTCTGTTCATTGTGCCATTGGTAGCATATTCTTAAAGCCAAGTGTGCAAGCTTTAGTAGGTTAGCTTTTGCTGTGCTTTTGTTTAAGGTGCTAGGGGGAAGAAGGGGAACCTTTGGAATTAGCTTGTACTATATTATGCATTGAATGAGCCAGAGGTATAGTTTGATCTAGCTCTTTAGTTTCGACTGCAGGCAGAGAGACAAAAGAACACAACCTGACACACACAAATTGGACCAGTCTTCATTCCGGTTTACAGTTAATGTGGAATGTAGCTAAGTGGATTGTGACAAATTTTAACTGTTTTAAAACATTTAATAAAAAGACAAAGCACTTAAATAGAGTTGGTGCAGACAAAACCAGGATGGAATGAGCAATTTGGGAGAACTTGCTAAGTTTAAAGATGTAATAAATACCCATAATAGATTTATGATGAATCCTTGTCTGGGACCTGCAGTCGTCTTTGTTTGTACAATTAGAAAACATGTCCAATTTATAATCAGTAAACTAATTACTGGTAGTATTGTTTGTAGTAGATTTAATGAGTAGCTTTTTGTAAAGTGTGAATAAAAGGTGTTTACTCATGTTTTCCTTGCTTTACCATTTTATTAATGTACATCATGAAACCCCAAACTAAAGTAAATTAGGCAAAGTGGCCAATCAGTATTGATCTCAATATTTCAGCTTCATGGTCACTTAGAATGGATATATACAGTACACAATTCAAAGGGGCTGTTAATTCACAGACCAAATCCAAATGCTATTGTATACTTGTTCATTTCTGTGACTGATTAAAGTGCGGTGTGTTATTTAAATGCTGTACTGAAATTAAATTTAATCTCCTTTTAGTAAGATATTTGTGGGAATTTTTATATGCAGTCATTTTTTGCATACTCCTACAAATGTAGAGATGTTTGGTTTTACAGAAAAAAAATAACCAGAATGCAAAAAAAAACCTCAGAAATGGGTACATTTTATGTAAGATTAAGACACCCCTTTTACATCTATTCAGGAAAGTAGCAAACCAGTTTACTTTTTGTGTACAGTCACATTCACTCCCATGTCCCATGTCCAAATTTAAGTGTATTCCAGTGAGTCCTTGATGGTAACTTGTAGGTTACATGAATCTGAGCCTTCTCCACATTTTCTTTAGTGATGATCACTACTCAGGATAGAAGGACATCTTTAGTTCTGTGCTAAACCTATTTCTACAGATTTCACTATGTAATGCACTGCAGCAACTCTTGTTTACCATTCTTCATGGGTGCACTGATCAAACCAGCAATTACATCTGCACTAAGTAATAAAAAAAAATTACAGCTACCTAGGCAGCTCTAAAGTCAAATTTGGGATGAAGTGGTAAACGAGGGCTTTTTAAATGTTATGTGAACTTTTTGGCTTGAATAGCAGTTGATAGCACGATGTTTTCCATAAACAGGGTCTGCTTGTTCCCGTGCACAGGTGTATTTTTCCTACTCACAGCTTGGACAATAAATTGTATATCTATTTCAAACTTTGTTTGCTGTATTTATTCACATTAGAAATATAGCAGCATGAGCCCTTTCTATATAAAGGCTACGTCCACAGTTTGAATTTGTATAGAACCTATGCAAACATCCCAAGGCACTTCATGGATAGGCATTGGGAATGAAGGCTGAGGCAGGAAGAGATTAGGAGATGTGATGGAAAGCTTGGATGAAGTGACGGATTTTGAGAATTTTTTTTTAAAAGGTAGAATGAGGTGGAGTTGCAAAAACATCTATGGAGAGATTTCCAAAGAGCAGTCCCAATGTGACAAACATTTACCTTCATTGGTAGGGTAAATAATAGGCCAAAATCAGAAACAGCATTCAGGAGAGGCTATACGGCTAATGGAGCTTTCTAAGGTAGGGTGGGGTAAGACTGGTGGGATTTATGGACCAGGGCAAGGATTTCATATTTAATGTATTGGGAGAACCAAATCAGTGAAGACAGGTGGCGGACGAGTGAGACATAGTGCGAGGCAGGACCACAGGCGGCGGAGTTTTGGATAAGTTGGAGTTTATGGAGGGAGGAGAATGGGAAACCAGAGAGGAAGGCATTGGAATAGTTGACTCTGCAAGTGACAGGGGCTGCGGCAATGTTGCAGTGGTGGAAGTAAGCATTCTTGATGATAGGTAGGATATGGGGCTTAAAGCTCAGCTCAAGATCAAATATTACACCAAGATTACAAATGGCATGGTTCAGTCTGGGAGAATGAATTGGTGGCAAGGGAGCAGGGTCTGTAGTGGGGAGCCAAAGGGGATATTTTTGGTTTGACCCAGACTCATCTAGAATTTAATGCCAGACAGTATGGCAATACCATTCAAGTTGAGTCTTAGAGATCAACACAGAACTTGGAGGCAACTTAGAAGAAAAAGTGTGTGGAGATGGGCCATGATTGGAGAGAACAGTTGGATTGAGAAGTTTTTTAAAAGGAGGGGCCATAGCAGATTTGAGGGAGAGAGCTGGCACATGAAAAGAAACCATTGACTTGTCGGCTGGCATAGGGGCTAGGAAAGGGAGCGGAGGGTAGGGAGGAGATGAAGAGCAAGTGGTGGGTCTTGGAGCAGATGATTTTGGAGAAGTCAGAGGAAGCTGGGGGAGAAATTTCTAAAGGTGGGTGAAAATTTGAGTGGACAGAAGACTGGAGAGCGTAGGAGCACAGTGAGGAAACTGCAGGTGCTCTCTCTTTGATATGAAAAAATTCACAAGCCCCTCATACTTTGTGTTTGAAATAAGATGCCAACAGCTCTGGTCTACAATTAGATGGTGAAGCTTCCGCATGTACAATGGTTTTGTTACCGGCAGTGTTGCATCTTAATAATCAGATAGAGTGCCACTGGTTAGAATGTGGAATTTGCCACCATGTGGAGTAGTTGAGGCGAATAACATGGATGCATTTGAGAAAGCTAGATAAATATGAGGGAAAAGGAATAGAAGGATGTTTGATAGGGTGGGGAAGAAGCTCATGTGCAGCATAAACATCAGCATTGACCTGTGCAGTAAATTCTATGTAGTTACTGGTAGGTGTTACAGGCAAGTGTGGATAGTTCTACCATGAGTATGTTTACACAGGACTTTTTAATGGGACACATGACAGACAAACTGATTTTAATATATAGTTGGCATTACATATGGGGAGCCCAGATTAAGTGTCGGCTTTGGATGAAGCTGGGTTGGAGACTAGGGGATAATTGGAGCAGGATATCTGGACCAGTTCCTATTTTTAAGTCATAATTGTCCTTATTTTTATTTTTCCATTATAAATTCCTTACTAGAACCAGTGAGTGTTCCCTGATATCTTGTAAGATTGGTGGAAGCCCCAGAGAAACTATGTAAATGACCCTTCGTGCTGTTGCTTCAAGGTTTCTGCTGAGCTTCCACTGATATGGCAGGAGATCAGAAGAACCCTGCAGAAATTCCAGGCCCCTATGTCCACATTTATAATGGAAATTACCTGTGGTAATACTGCAGGTATCTATATTAAAAAATCTTATGTACATACTTCCTGTCTATGTTCATGGTGTTTCTTTCGTGTTTGCTTCAATCTCCCACTGTTGAAGACCAGGAGAACCCCAGTGGAATTTCATGGCTGAAGTATTTAACAGTACTGGGGAGAGAGAAATGGGGTTGGGGGGAGCATCTCTGGGCTTTGGTAACACTGGGTTTGTGCCCCATTAAACTAGCACAAAATTGCCTCCTAAGATGCCAGTACATCACTTTTTAATTACTTGTGCTGGTGCTTGCGGCAACAGACTCAATTAACATGTCCTTCCACTCTTGTCCACAGCAGAACAGCAATCTAAATGTCCCAGCTAACATGGATGGAACTGGAGATTTTATGATGGCTCTGCTGAAGTATTTTAGTCCCATTCAAATGTGCCACAATTTATTCTGAGCAGTTGCAACCATCAGTAGTATATTGCTTTTCTTTGTACTGTGAATGCAAATTCTGACATATTCCAAACGAGCTGGGGACAAGCCTGTAGCATTTTCCAACAGAAGCTGGAAATGTGCTGTATTTTCTTTGCCTTTCTGCTATTGCTTTTGATCCAAAAATTCAAACAAGACTAAATTGCTCTTGAGCAGAATAGCTCATGACATATTCTATTCCTCTCTTTAACATGATGGCAGCATAATAAATAATACTGGCTCCTTCAAAAGTTAATTCCTAAATTTATAAAATAAACCCTCACAACCTGTTTTTTAAAGTGTGAATTTTCTGAGGTTTTAAGAGCTTATTAATATTGCAATAATTCATAACATTTTTACTCATTTAGCATAGTATCAGCTGTCTTCTATAAATGTTTTATGACACCTAGTATTGCAACTACTCATTATTACATTTGTCATGTAAATTTTTTACTTGTGAGAACCAAACTACAAATGAGGAACTTATGTGTTCAACTTGTAGTATGCAAAGGATGTAAATATTCTTGTGTGGCTCAAATTTCTCCACAGTTCAGAGTAAACAATCTAACCCATCCACAACATAAGCTCTAAACCTAACAAAATAATTGAATAAAATCCCAAAAGCATGAACTAAACATAATATTACTGACCACCCCACTTAAAAATCAATGCTCCCAAGATCAGTTTATCTGCCTATCTCAAACTCTTCAGTTCTACCAAAATGTCAGATGCTCAAATATGTTTCATTTTAGTTTGGAATCATCCACACTGATACTGGGATGTAGCTAGGTCCCACGCTGGTTAGCCTTTCACAGCTCTAAATGTGTTGCTTCTGATCTGGAAATAATATTTACATTTCTGAGCTTTTACCACAAATGGAAGAGAGCTAGTTTGTAAACTTAATGTATCAAGTTCACTGTTCTATAAGTGATGACAATAGGAATTGCTGACTAGCCTCAGGTGTGGTAATGATTGTGCCATTTTAGCCACATGCACTAATTTTAGTGGAAAACACAGACATTCACACAATACAGGTTAATGTACATCACATGTATATTTACTAAACAAACATTACCATCATTCAGTGTGAAACTTTACATTCTTTTTCTTTCACTAAAGTTTGGAATTCTGGCATGAATTTATCAGACACAGCACATCTTAGTGCAGCTTCCTGTTTTTTTTTTCTTCAGTTGCGAGTGATTGCTGAAAATGTTGACTCGCACGAGACACGCCAGACCTGCCCCTGCTCTCCATCGAGAACGTGGTTGGATGCTGATTGCCCTTTGCCATGATGTGCCCTGTTGGAGCTGCTCCAACCATTAGTTAGAACTAATCAGCAGTAACCAAGTGGAGTGGGAGCAGCTCAGTGGAAATTTATGGCAAATGTTAGATACGTGAACTGATTTCAGCAATAGTCTGCCTCTGAGTCCGAAGGTTTTGGGTTTAAGCCCCACTCCAGGACTTAAGCACATAATCTAGGCTGACACTTCAGTGCAGTATTGAGGGAGTGCTACGTTGTTGGAGGTGCTATCTTTTTTGATGAGTGCCTGTTCATTATTTGGAAAAAAAAGAGTTCTCCAGGTGTCTTGGCCAACATTCTTCCCTCAACCAACATTGCCAAATACATATTACCCATTCATTTATTTCATTTGCTGTATGCGGGGCTTTGCTATGTGTGGGACCGTGCTGTGCACAAATTGGCTGTCGCATTTGCTAATATAACAACACTGACTATAGTTAAAAAGTAAGGGATTGGCTGTGAAGCACTTTAGGATATCCTGCTGCCACGAAAGGTGCTATATAGGGTTAAATTATTTCCACTGTTCAGTGAGTAAGTAAATTGAGGGTATAAATTTATCATATATATAGAAAAGAGGATCAAGGGTACAAAATATAATTTTTAAAAAAATCTACCTAATTCACTTGAGATCCTCAGAGACTAGTAAAAGGAAACTGTGCACACATGTATCATAACTTCTGCTAACCACAGTCATTAATTGCAGTGAGTTACAGAAGTGTCTCATTTTATACAGTAACTTGGTAAGAGAGGAATGTTATTAATGTTAGATATAAGCTTGGAATCCTATAGAATTTCATGCTCCAATTAAAGATTTTTTTTCTCATTCTATGGTAAACCAGGAGGAGGTGTGAATCATTGATCATGGATTTCTTTCTTTAATCTCACCAACATCGCTCAGCAATTTTTATCATTAGCCTGCTTCAACTCTCCTTTTACTTTCACTCTAAAATTACCGGGGGCTCTTGTACGGCATATTAGACTAAACCATTTTCCCTAAAATGAAATTTGTGTATTAATAGTTAAAAGAGAAATCTAATGTGTAAGTGAAGATAGATACCTCATGTTCTACAGTACGTGTGTCCGATAGTCATTAACCCATGGTAAATTCACAGAACACAGATATGGAAGCCATTTACATTCCTGCTTTTATTTACCTCATTTGAGAGCATTTCCAACACCACCTCAGCCAATTAATAAGTCACATATGCCTCTAGTTGTGCTATGACCACCCACTCCCTGTTGAAGAGGGGCTACATGGGCACCGATTATATAACTCTTAAGACTGGAAAAGATGCGGATCTTGGTGCCTTTCAAATTTCTAGCATTTAATTTTTTATTTAATAGTTTTCCCCTTTTTGTGAATTATGTACCATATTTATTCTATATGGATTCATTCTTAAAAATGTATAAATTAAAATACACTAATGTGCTAATCATTTTATTTAATTGGTGAACACATTAAACAGTATTATATTTGACATATAAAAATGTAATTTCAGAATCGTGCTCATCATTCAATTCAAATTTTGGTTGGTTAATAATCACAAATCACTTTAACACTAATCACAAATCAATTTAACACAATAATCACATCAATTTAACACAATAATCACAAATCAATTTTGGAGTTGAGGTTGAAGATCAGCCATGATCTGATTGAATGGCAGAGCAGGCTCGAGGGGCCGTATGGCCTACTCCTCCTATTTCTTATATTCTTAACAAATTCAACCAATATATTTTCTCTTATTTTCCATTAATATCATTTGAAATGGTATACTTGATTCAATAAATGATAAGTTGACAATATACAATGATTTATATATATATCAGGTACATTCAACAGAGGAAACCTCTTGTGATATACTAAATCAGGAAAAATAGATAGAAATTGACAATTAAAGGATGCCTTATTGCTCGAACAAATAATAATAGCATTGACAACCATCTAAAATAACTTATTTTATCAGAAAATATCAGCATAATCAATTTGTTTTCTAATGAATATACTTAAGGAATCTTAAATCATCTAGAAGGAAATATTTTTAGATAAGATGTTGCAGATAGTTTCTTTTACTAATTGCGAGACCTACAATTCAGAGATCTAAATTTTATCTGATTAGCTTAAAAACTGTAAATCCTTTTAAAACACTAACAGCTTTTATAACCTTTTATACGAGAGAGATTAATGGTCCATCCAGATAAATTCTGCGGAATCTGTTCTGTGTTCAGCGTTGTTCACTTGTTAAAGTCAGTTCTTTTGTGTAGTTTTCTTTTTGCTGTAAAGATCATTTTTATTGTAAGTATGTATTGAGCAGTAGAGATAAGTTGTAACGTAACTGAAAGTTTTAGTTTTCTAAAAACATATTTTGCTACTTTATTGTAATTTTTACCTTTGAACCCAAGGAAATTTTTTGGACAACTTATCATCACCAGTTGGTTAGAAGAATTATGTAGAGGTGTCTATCGATAAGTTGCCGGTCCTTCTACGGGTATGTATCAACACTGATTTTCATAGTATCAAAGTAGGTGCAACACAGGAGGAGACCATTCGGCCCATCATGCCTGCACTGGCTCTTTGAAAGAGCTATCCAATTAGTCCCATTGCCATGCTTTTTCCCTGGAGCCCTGTAAATTTTTTCCCTTCAAATATTTATCCAATTCCCTTTTGAAAGTTACTATTAAATCTGCTTCTTTTTCTTTTGAAATTTACAAGTAAACAATTGTGCTCTGATTATAAAGTGCAGCTTTTGTAATTAGCACATATATATGTCAACATTATTTAACTTTCATTAAACTCTGTGTATGTTGTCAAGTCAGAAACAAGATAAAGTCTTACAGCCTTTCCTAGAAATAATCATGCTGCTGGCTGCAAACTGAGAGAAAATGAACAATTCAGTGACAACATAAAGGCACAGTTTATTAGAAACTTCTACAAGAAGCTTTAAAAATGTTAAATAAGAGAGTCAGTATTGTATTTACCTCTCCATAAGGTTAATGATATTCTTTCCAATTTCCGACTCAGGATTCAAACATATTCTTTTATGATTTTGCAAGGTGAGACTGTAAAGTGAGAGAAATGGATAATTTATTAAAGTTTTCTTTCATCTTGAATGAGTGTTGTGGTGGAATAGGTAAATGATGACTTACATGATCTCCACGTTTTCACAATCATTCTGTTTCAACAAGATGTTAACATTTCTGATATTCATGGAAGGACCTAGCTTGTTTATTGCCTTGATGCATTTGCAACGACTCTGGTTATGCAGGCGAGGTTGAGCTGCAAAAGCAAATAAAAAAAGGCGTTAGATATTTACTACAGAGTATCATTTGTAAACCAACTTCATTCATGTTGTGCAACGGTAATTGCTTCCATTCTGAATTTATAGTCTGGTCTCATGTTTATTAGAACTATATACGGAATAAAAAATTACAAAGCAGAACACATAAGTTAAATCCATAGCAGATATCTTACCCTCTGCAAATGCCAGACATAGAGCAATGACTGACAACACACTCAGTAACACTTTGTTGACCATTTTTCTGTCAAATTCCTTTTACTTCCTCTTTAGCATTGGTAATGTGTGAAACCCAGTGGATAAAGCTTCTTTATATAGGCTGTGTGGTTATATTTGCAAGACAATTGGATAACATCAAATACCCACGTAACAGGAAATGTACAGGGAGGGGGAATTTTATTTTTGCAATGGAAATTTTACCATAAAATCAAAATTACTTGTTTTAAACCTCCATTACTGGGAAAGAGTAAAGTTTGAAATGAATGTTGATGAAGTGATTATTAAATGCATTGTTATTCAAAGGAAACCAATAAGTTAACATTATGAGGTTAGTTCAATATGAATCGTAATGCATAGGTTCCATTCCAAGGAAAAGCTGAATGTTGAAATGGACACTCTATAAAACTGTATAAACATAGCTTTAAGTTCATCATTAGGTAATGGAATTTAACATTAAAATACTATTTTTTTTAAAACTGTCTGTTCTTGAAGTGGTACCATTTACTGGGTGATGCATTCCAAGACACTTTAATATGGATATATTCTGTGTGACGTATGCCCATTTAAATTTTATGAACTTTGAAAAGCAGTATTGTGTTTATGTTTGAACTGCAGCTCTTATTCTATCAGCTATGCCCACACTATACACTTGTTGTCAACAAGACAGAGTTTACACCAGCTGTTCCAGGTAAACCTGGTGAGTTTTGGAACCTAATAGTCTCCTTATCAAATCTGTTAAATACTAATTTTAATATCTATAAATTACATGTCCATTCAAAATAACTATTTCTAAAACAAAATTGAAATGAAGAACAAGCTTCTAACTAAAAAAGTGAATAACCATAAATGAATAGAACAGAACAAAAGTAGTATTCTGAATTTATGATTCACTGTGTTCATTTATATAACCTTTAACAATTGTTTAAGGCTTGGTTAAAATTATGATTTTCATTTTTAGTGGTTGTGCACAATGTAATTACATTCATCTTTTTGAAAGAAAACGCTGAGAAATGATGATCATGTTTAAATCGTATGATTTAGAGATGGCAATCTGGCTCTGACTGCTAGGGGGCAATGGAGATCTGCTGCAACAGAAGCTTAAAACAGTGCAGTAGATCAGCAAGTTAAAAAATTCACAAGCACTTATAATGATTACTTATAAACAGCACTTAATGTGCTTTACAGTTAGATAAATTGTAATAATACACAATTAAAATTAGAAAACATTGGAATGTCTGGATTTGCATATTTGTTAAACATTTATTCAAAATGGTATCATTAAAAGCACAAATAAATGTCACTCTATGAAAATTATAAAGCAAAATTAACACCCCTTGGCATCCAATATCCCCGCGAATATGCATTTATTCTCTCACTCCAGTGACCATGCTTCCATTTATCCAACTTTCCTTAGTTCCACTGTGAGTGTCTTCTTTGAATTTTATTTAATACCATTTATAAATATCGTACATAAAACATACACTGGCAGTTTTATTTTGTTATAGGACGAATGAATGTTTAGGGCCATATTCTCCTTTGTTTGAAAAATGGACATTTCTTCCATTTTTCTCATTGAAATTTCTGACCACTAAGAACATTTCAGAGATGGGCGATTCCTGAGAATGCAGGTTCATTAGCAACTACAAAAAAAAGGCACAAAAAACCTGCAGTAATAACCGATTACTGCTTCTCAATAAGCCAGCAAGATATTTAATTAGTATAACATCAAAGTTTGATCATCCAGCTGTGAAGTGTGCAATGTTAGTGAGAAATAGATTGATGCTAAAGACAAAAAACAGATAAAAAAGAAGATATTGTGGGAAGCTTGAGACATGAAACAGCTCATTCTTTTTCTGGAAACTATTGTTGAGTTGTTCAGAAGGAAGAACCTGAAAGAGTAGGATCTTCAGAAGTCGGAGGAAAGCAAAGTACCCATGGTATGTAGCATATTGTTCAGATATTCTATGATTTGTACAATATGTTGCATCAATGTTGAAGCGCATACGAGTGCATGTAATGACAATGCAGTACCTAAATAAATGTGATTAGCACTCATAATGTACCATCTACTTTTTTAATATAGCAAGGAGAAACTAATTGTTCTTGAACCGAAATCGAAGACCAGCCCTCAAAGCATTATCCAGCATCGTAACCCATCACTTCAAGCACACAGCAGCACAGATACACACACTGTGTGAGATTTTGATCCTGGTTTTGAGGAAGAAGCACTAGGTGAGTCACACAGCTCTGATGGTATAGAGTTACTGCTGGCAGTGGGCGATGAGGGGGAAAGATGGGGCAGCAGACTATGTACTTCATGACCACAGTGAATCTGTTTTCACATGAAGGCTGGTACAGCACACGCATAAATTGAAGAGGGAGTTGGTTCTTTGGAGATGACAGTGGGAGGTGGTTTGAATGTCTAGTGGAGCCTAACTCTTAGATATATGCTGACATGTAGCAATGGTTGTCTGCATTGCAGTCTACTATTGAGCATGAGGCAACACCAGTGGTATCTGTGGTGGAAGTATAAGTTCTGCAGGTCCGAGGCACAGTAGGAGCATATACATATATATGGGTAAAAACTATGGCAGATGGAGTTCAATGTGGGGAAGTGTGAGGTCATCCATGTTGGAGCTGAGAAAGACAAATCAGAATATTTTCTTAATGGTGACAGACTAAGAGCTGTGAAGGAGCAAAGGGATTTAGGTGCCCATGTACACAAATCATTTAAGGCTAGTGCAAAGGTACATAAAGTAATCGAAAAGGCTAATGGAACCTTAGCCTCTATCTCAAGGAGAATGGAGCACAAAAGTGAGGAAGTGATACTTCAGTTGTACAGAGCCTTGTTCAGACCCCATCTGGAGCACTGTGTTCAGTTTTGGGCACTGAACTGCAGGAAAGATATATTGGCCTTGGAGGGGTACAGTGCAGATTCACCAGAGTGACACCATGGGTTAAAGGATTAAATTATGAAGACAGGTTGCATAAACTTGGCTTGTACTCCCTTGAGTTTAGAAGGCTGAGGGATGATCTAATCAATGTCTTTAAAATGATAAAAGGATTCACTAGAATAAATACAGAGAAGCTATTTCCTAGAGCTAGGCCACTGAGGAGTGAAATCAGGAAGCAGCTTTTCACAGACAGGGTAGTGGAAATGTGAAATTATCTCTCCCAAAGGCTGTGGATGCTGGGTCAATTAAAATTTTCAAGACAGAAATCGATAGATTTTTATTAGTTAAAAGTATCAAAGGATATGGAGCAAAGGTGGGTAAATGGAGTTGAGGTATAGATCGGCCATGATCTAATTGAATGGCGGAACAGGCTTGATGGCTGAAAGGCCTACTCCAGTTCTTATGTTCCATCAATAATCTACAGCATTGCTTCAGCGTCTCAAATATCTGCTCAGTGAGGGCTGTGATTCATTCATGCACCTTGTCATATAAGCTTAGGTACAGAGCTCATGCAGTGATGTCATTAGCCTGAGTTGCACTGAATAGTCCTTTCCCTGTGAAACCAATACTTCATTCTTCCCCTTCAAAGAGCTGTGTCACATTTGAATGCCTTTGTATTGAAACATCACACATAACTCCAGGAAATATCATTTTCATTATTTTGAGGAAAGGATCACATAACATTTGTATACTTACTCTTCACATTTAAGTATTCCATAGGGTAGATGGTGGCCACAGAAAATCAGCAGGCTCCTGTCACGTACCCTGTGGCTGCCTGGAACGACATTGTGGCGAGCAATTACCTTGAGTGCCACTTTTAGCGCAGTCCAAAGGATCAACTATCTATTTTTTGAATCAGGTGATACACCTCAGTCACGTTTTTCTGTTGAGCCTAATTCTCATCATATATTGTTCTTCTGAGATGCCCAGGTAGCTGTCTCTGTTTTGGTAGATGTGTTGTCTGGGATGATTTATTTTGCAAGTTATGCACCTCCTATTCCCTCTGCATTCTTGGACTGGTCTCTCCCACTTCTTGCACTGGTGCACCCAAGCTCTCAGATGAAAAACTCTTGGGGTGAAATTCTGGAGGAAATCAAAACGAGCATTAGCTAATCGGCTGCCCATTACACACCCAGCCTGATTTTGTTTTCCATTGAAATCAATGGACGAACAATCAGGTGGGGTTTAGAATGGGTGGCCGATTCGCTACCACCCATTTTGCCGTCCCACCAATGTTGAATTTCACCCCCTCTGTGCTATTAATTTCTGTTGTTGTGATACTTTGAAATCTTGCCCTTCATTAATGTTACCAATGTCAGATCTGACCTGGAGTTAAGTACTTACTTTTTGATTATCCCCCCCCCCTTCATAATTTTGCATGAGTTTCTCACAATTAACCTCTAACAAGCACAAATTGGTGTTTCCTGAAATTTTCACTAATGTTCGCTAAGCAATTTTTAGGGAAGTAGGAACACTTGCAATAAAATTAAACTTGGAAAAGTCCATTGTCTAGATGTCCCGATCTGAATGACTAAGTGTATTCATTCGAGATAGGGAAGTTAAAAGGAGCAGTAAGTTATAATTGTTACTGTACAACCTTTCAATAAAAAATTTAAGTTTTGTTATTTCCTTATTTTTATTGATATATTCTTCCACATGCATGTGTATGTACAGAGGAACAAACAGAAAACCTTCCAGAAAAGTCTGATCTTGACCTAGCAATATTATTTTTACATTGGAAAATGGGTATATTTATAGATATTATATTTTCATGAAGAAGTGCAACACATCCTTAAACAATTCTTTTTATAAGATACATGTGGGATCACATTCTTGGAGTAATCAAACTTCCAGATGTGGCATTAAAAGCTGACGTATATACTTATGGTAAATCTCATACAGTGAAGTAAAATTGGACATGTAATGATTATTCACTTAAAGGGCTTAAAAATAAATACTGTACAGTGTTATAAATCAGTTTTTAACATGTACAACTGCCATCGGCCAAAGCCCCTAAACCAATCAAAAGCAGCTCTTTATCATATCAATTCACATGATGTACATAGAATGCAACACCTAGATCAGTTTTAAATGCATTTATTTTATTGCCTGAGTACTCATTTTAAGAAATTTCCATCTTTATATTCTTTAAGTACATCAAAAATTGTAAACTGGTCCTTGACAAATTCCTTCTATTAAAGAGTTGAATCATAGAAACACAAAACTTTCAACACAAAAAGAGGTCATTCAGCACATTGTGCTCATACTAAGGCTAATATATTTCATATTGGAGCTATCTACTCTAATCTCATGTCCCTGCTCTTTCCCTGTACTTTTTAATATTTTTCCTCTTGAAGTTTATCTAATTCCCCCTTAAATTTTCGATTGACTCAATTTCAATTGTTGTTACTGGCAATTAATTCCATATTCTAATAACCCTCTGTGTGAAAAAATATTATTCTGACCTCCTCCTTTAAAAACATCTCCATTATTGCAACTCATCAATGTTCTAACCCATTGATGACTTTATACCTATCAATGCACTTTGTAGTTTTCTGAATGGTTTTCCAAATAGGATTAAAACTAATGAAGAATTTTAGGTTCCACTATGTTTCTGTTGTGAATTATATTTTTGTCTTTTAACTACATATGTGGAGTAGGAAAAAAGAAAGAATTTGGATTTATATTGCACCTTTCACGATCCCAGGACATCCCAAAGCGCTTTACAGCCAATGAAGCGCTTCTAAAGTGCAGTCATTGTTGTAATTGGAAAACGTAGCTGCCAATTTGCGCATAGCAAAGTCCCGCAAACAGCAATGAAATAAATGACCAGATCATCTGTTTTTAGGTATTAGTTAAGGGATAACTGTTGGCCAGAGCACCAGGAGAACTTCCCTACTCTTCTTTGAATAGTGCCATGGCATCTTTTTATGTCCACCTGAGAAGGCAGACATAATGGGCTCGATATTCGGAGGGAGGTGGGTTGACAGTGGGGGGTCGATTGGCCGTGTGGGTAACGCGCCCAATGAATTTAGGGTGCTCCGCACGTGATCGCGGCCTAATTGAAGGCACTTACCTTGGCTTCCGCATTTCGCGCTGGAAAGCTGCGCAGCAGGCAAACTGTGCACCCGCATCATAGGCTGTCAGCTGGAGGAGCCCTATTTAAAGGGGCAGTCCTCCACTGACTGGTGCTGCAGAAAATAGGCAAAATTACAGCATGGAGCAGCCCTGGGGGAAGGCTGCTCCCAGGTTTAATGATGCCTCACTCATCATCCTACTGGATGGGGTGAGGAGGAGGGGAGGACAGAGATCTTCTCCCCAATGGGCGGGAGGAAGTGGCCTGCCTCTGCCACCAAGAAGGCCTGGCTCGAGGTGGAAGAGGAGGTCACCAGCACCACCAACATATCATGCACCTGCATACAGTGCAGGAGGCGCTTCAATGACCTAAGTAGGTCAGCCGAAGTGAGTACACTTACCCATTCCCCTACACTCCGTTTGCCACATCACCGCCCCCACCCCACATCTCCTTCTGCACTGCCAACACTACTCTATCACATCACTCCTCACACCCACTCAAAGCTCATCCTCATCTTACCTGCACTTCCTCACCTCGCCAGTACTCATCCCACCACTACCACTCAACCCAATCCTCATACAATCTCATGGCTCGATCTCATACTCACCCTCTCATGCATCTCTTTCATGCCTGCCACTACCTGTGCTGCAGCCACAGGGCATACATCACATATGTGTAGTAGGAAGCGTAAGGCAAACGTCGTGAGCATGAAGGGGATGCACAAGGGGTTTGAGGGTATGTCATGGTTTTTACTTACATTTGATTTCTGATCAGCTCACATTACATATTATATTGTCACCACTACTGTCACGTCTTTGCAAATCTTGTCTGGTTTGTGCAATAATGCCCCTGAGGATCACCATGAAGACCCACAACTGATGCCACCCATTGTGTCTCTGCGGAGAGGGTGTAGGTGTATTTGCAGGACTTTTTTGTGCAGACGACTGAAAGACGTCGGCGATGTCCCCAGTGGCACCCTGGAAGGATGCGGAGGTTAAGTTGTTGAGGGCAGTGGTGACTTTGACAGCGACAGGTAAGAAGATGGTGTTCGGGCCAGCCGGGAGCAGCTCGGCATGAAGGAGGCTGCAGATGTCTACGACTACATATTGAGTGACTCTGAACCTCCGTGTGCACTGCTGCTCAGAGAGGTCCAGGAAGCTGAGCCTTGGTCTGTAGACCCTGTGGCGAGGGTAGTGCCTTCTGCGACGCATCTCTCTCTGTGGTTGCCCTCCCTAATGCTGTGCAGGTGGATGTGTCACAGCACTGTGTTGTGGAACTCCACGTGTCAGAGGTGGACGGCGTGGCCGGCGAGGCTGGTGATGCTGTTCGTCCGCCGAGGAGGTCGTGACTGCAGCTATGGCGGCCCCCATCTGGAAGCTGTACGTTTGAGAGGGTCCGCAAGGTCGGTAAATGTGTCTGCACAGCTGGGTTGAGGTTCCGAGTTGGTGAATTTTATTGTTAGGAGGAGGGTGGTGGAGGCCAAACTTTGTCCAAAGTGACAGAGTGGCCTCCTGCAATGAGTGAGGGTCTCCCCGCCGACCTGTCAAATGGACCTTTGCAGCTGCCACAGGCTGGTGGCTGCAACACGTCCATTGCAACTGGGAGTGTTTCCCCCAGTAGGGGAAACACGCTCAGTTGAGATGAAAATCCCACCCCTCCTAAAATATCCCACAAATCAGGTCTGCTAATGACCTGAAGTATCCAATCAATTGCCTTAAGTGGGATCCTGCTGGCTTTAATTGCTGGCGGGAGTCCCGCATGTGGAGGCTGCGCGCGCATCTAAGCGCGTCACCGGGGAACCTGGAAGTGGGCGGGTTGGAAACGGGCTCTGGACCCACCCCAGGAATCCCCAATTTTCGGAGCCCCCCCACCACGAACCCGCCAGATCGGACGTCCAAAAATCAAGCCCAATGTCTCATCCAAAAAACAGCACCTCCGGTAGTGTAGCACTCCCTCAGTACTGCGCCTAAATTATATGCTCAAGTCTCTGGAGAAGGGCTTGAACCCATGACTTTCTGACACAGAGGTGAGAGTGCTACCACTGAGCCAAGACTGACAGCTTCTATTTTCATAGTTGAAGTGACTCCCTTTTATAATTTAGGATGGTAACAATCAATTATTACAGCTGAATTCCAATTGGAACTTTCTACTCGCTGGTTATTTTACTACCAACAGAAAAATGTTTTCACTGGCTGTTCACATGTAATCTTGGAGTGCATTTTTTTCTCTTAAAACCAGTTGTAAGTCTACCAGAAATGGCTTTCTGCCAGTAATCTGCAAGATCCCTTCTCCTTTAATTTTCTTGTTCCTTTTACTAATTCAAAACTATGCTTGTTATGTTCTATATGGACTCAATACAATTGAAAAATGAAAATAAAAGGATAGATATGTAACATCCTTTTGTTTAAATTGACAAAGCACATTAATGAATCCTGCATTTGTCACATTTGGTTGTCAAAATATTACAATTATGTATTAAATACAAGAAAACAATACAAACAATAATCAGTAGTATAAATGCACTGTTTAATATAATGCAAACATCACAATAATTCCAAAAGTTACAGAATTTATTCTCTTGCATGAATGCCATATAAACAGGCATAATATAAAATTAACACTGATTCCAAAGGTGAAAGCTTGTCATATACAATGACATATAAAACCAGGAATATTCAAGACTAGAAAGCCTTGGATATTAAATCATCAAAAACAGCTAGAATTTTGTTGATTAATCTAAGGCTTATAACTATAACAAATTATTTTAATGTATTTAATGATCTAAAATAGCTTATTTGTATCAAAATCAGTGTCGGCATAATTATGAGAGCAAAAGTGCAATAGCTGACAAATTTTACAAAATTCAAAAATTGGGGCTTTACAACTAATTTAATAGTCAGCTAATCTCTGTTACACATGTGTAGTTAAAGAAAACTTAAAAGAACGTTGAGTTGTCAATAAGCAAAGATTATTGAGTCTTCCTGCTACAGACAGATCAGTTCGCTAAATGTGAAAATAACAATTCAAAGCACATAAAAAATCCATGGTTTTTTAAGCATCTAATGATGAACTGATAGATTTTGAATTTCTGTGCAACTTTGTACCAATCAGCCAGCAACGTAAGATTATCCGTTGTTCTGCATGCATGGTCATTCACTGGTTCATTTTCCTGTGAAGAAGTGTTTTCATCAGTATTTGTTGGATTGCAGTTTATTGAAAAAAAGGCTATTTCCAATAATAGAATTTATTTTAGCTTTTCAGACATGTTTTCTAGTACAACAAAACATGTTTGGACAATTTGCTGTTATCACCAATAAAGCATCTTTAGAAATATTATAGATCATATTCATCAATACAAATCACTATGATAAACTGCCAGTAGCTGTATACAAATATTTCAGAACATCAGTCCTATTTTTTATGTACAAGAAAACAATTTTTTTTGATATAATTAAAAATTAAGTACAGCTGTTAAACATAATGAAAACATACTTTGTATTAAACCTCTATAGTTTACATTACTCTTTAGTGTGTCCAAATTTATTATATACTTACTTTCTCATAAGTTCAATCATTCCCTTCCCTACTTCTGAGGCAGGGTTCAAGCACATTCTTCTGCCATTTTGCAAGTTGACACTAAGGGGAAATTAAACCACAATTAATTGAAAGTTACTTTCACCGTAACATCTGCTTAATAAGTATAACAGCGTATAAGAAAGATGGCGACTTACATGATCTCCACGTTTGGGCATAGACTCTGTTTAAAGAAAATTTTAACGTTTCTGATTCTCATAAACGGTTGTAATGCTTCTCTTTGGGCAATGCATCTGCAACGTCTTTGTTTAGGTAAGCGAGGTAGAGCTACAATAGGAAACAACAGACTATTAAACTTGCATCTACATTTGTAACTCAAACTCAGTTGTGTTAAAATATATCAAAATTGTAATTCATAGTATAGTATTTTTATTATTAAGTTTGGAATGAAAAAGATCCCATAATTGTAAATATCTTACCATCTGCAAATACCAGACACAGAGCAAGGACTGAAAAAAGAGTGATTGAAGCTTTGCTGACCATTTTTCTATCAAGTCACTCCTACTTCCCTTTTGATGTGAGATGCTTCTTATGTGTAGAAGCAAGAAGCGAGGGACTTTATATAGTGACATCAAGTGATCCACATGTAATAAGATTAAAAAGGAAATGCATTTGTCATGGAAATATTAATGATTTTAAACTAGCAGATGCTACAAAGTTGGTGGTTAAAATTTATTCCAAATCCCCATCGTCTAGAAAGTGAAATAAAAATGAGCAATAAAATGAAATAATTAAATACTTTTTCATGATAAAATCATAGACTTGCTAAATAAAATAGCATAGCTGCTGTGAAATTAGCTCGGTAAATTATTATATTTAAGAAATATCAAATCACCTTGGGGCTGATAATACAATGTTTAGCGCCCATAGTATTGTTGTGCATCAGGTGCTGGCACCCCTTATTATCGGGAGCTGAGGTCTGAGATCTGCTCCATGCCCGTTGTACATCATGCTTTATAATGAGATCCAGAAGTACCTGTGGCACTGAGAGCTTGTGTGCCAGGCCCATTAAAGTCCTAAGAAAAATGCAAATGAGGTAACAGCCCTATAATGTGTTCACAGTACCTGAACAAAGCTTCACGCAGCGTCCTTATGAGATGGATGCCGCAAAAGAAGCACAGTCACCACGTTGAGGCCTTTTCTTTAAAGTGGACTTGTCCTTTGTTTGTTTGTTGCCAGTAGCTGCTGTGTTTGTTTCTACTAATTTCAGTGCTGCTTTACTTTTTTGCCATTCCCAAAACTGAACTTACTCAGAGGTTCTTAAAGCTGCACCTCATCTGCTGTCTCTAGCAATTTCCTCAGGGGACTGACATTGGGCGCTCCCTGTATAAGAGCTAAGGGGATTCCTCCATTTGCAGGTTCTGGAGGAGACAGCTTGCAAGAAAGTGTGTTTATAACTTACGCAATTAAGTAAGAGTTATGCTATCACCCGTGCATCCAGGTCAAGGCAAAGTACCTGGAAATAGCTGAAAAACCTGCATGCGGACACTAAGATTCTTAAGGAGCCGGTGACAGAATATTGCAGTGTCCTGTAGCCAGATCTAGAGGCTACTTCCAGGTTGGGATGGCTCTGTTACTGGCTGTCGAGGTAACTGCTGCCTTGAATTTTATACCACTGAGTTCTTCCAAGCAATAGCACCTGATATATATCATACCTCCCAACCTGCAATGCACTTTTGCATTATGCAGGTCCCAGATACCTTGCTTGTCCAGCTAAGCAATTTCCTCAATTTCACCATGGAAAACAGACAGCAACACAGAAGCGCCACGCACATCTTACTATCTGGCAGGATTCTCCGAAGTACAGGGCTTTGTTAATGGACCTTTCACCTTCCGTAAACTTCAGCTCATCCAAAACTCTGCTGCTCATATAGCGTGCACCAAGTCCTGTTCATCCATTACCCCTGTACTCGCTGACCTACATTGGCTCCCGGTCCGGCAATGCCTCAATTTTAAAATTCTCATCATTGTGTTCAAATCCCTCCATATCCTCCCCCTTCCTTATCTCTGTAACCTCGTCGAGCTGTGTGGCCCTCCGAGATCTCTGTGCTCCTCCAATTCTAGCCTCTTGCGCATCTCCAATTTCCATTGCTCCACCATTGGCAGCCGTGCCTTCAGCTGCTTAGGCCCTAAGTTCTGGAATTCCCTCCCTAAACCTCTCCACATCTCTACCTCTCTCCCCCTTTAAGACGCTCCTTAAAACCAACCTCTTTTACCAAGCTTTTGGTCACCTGTCCTAATATCTCTTTATGTGGCTCGGTGTCAAACATTGTTTGAAAACATTCCTGCGAAACGTCTTGTGATGTTTTACTACATTAAAGGTGCTTTATAAATGCAAGTTGTTGTTCAGTACATGTGGTCATATGGGTCCTAGCCCAGAGCCTTGACTTTCATGAATAGAAAGGGTTTCCACTCTATTAACGTGCAGCTTGTTTTTGACCATAGGGCCAGAATAGTGGTGTCCACTGCCTGGAAAATATGATACTTTTTTGCTGGCTCCAGCTTCTTGCTGCTTACCCCCTCTCAGATCCTCCAATCTGAGTGGGGTTGAACACAGAACTTAATGCCCAAATGGGTGTCTGACTGGCTATTCAATAGAACAATGAGGTGGGAGAGCCGGTTATGCCCTCTTCCACATCATTAGCCTAATGTGGCTTATGATCAGTCCCTTCGTAAGGCCATGACATAATTTATTTATAACACTTGAAAAGGCTTTCACCTGAGCTCAAGAAAACCAGCTGATTTGTGATGTTAGTTTATCAGTGTGACAAATCTATTTTTCCGCTGGCATTTTTCCAGGAAGTGTTATGAAATGGAACATTGCAACAGGAATAATAATAAAGAAAGCTAGAAAAAATATAATTATAAAAGGAAGAATAATCAAAAAAGGAAAGTAGGAATATGAAAGTAAGAAAGGAAATAGAAACCTTAAACTTTGAGTAGGGCTACTGACAGAAGAGTATATTATCTGTTTTAAATTTTCTTCCGCTGGCCTGATGAGTGTATTTATTGGTCGGCAGCCCCCTCTATATAAATGTAAGAAAACGTCACAGGTTGATCTTGTCACTTCTATGAGAGAATTATGCCAATTTTGAGATCTGTGTCATTTGGAACACCAAACTTTGGACTTAATTTTATGATTCTAAAATGGACAATGGGGCTCAAGAAATCAGTAGCAAATTGTTTTTAGCTTTTTAAATAAATTATATGAATTTAAAAAACATTCATATGTTAAAATAAAAATGAGCCAGGTATATTAGGAGAAAAAAATGGACAACAGAACTAAAACGTTGACATTTTTGTTTAGTAGTTTGAGGTTAATATTACAGTAGTATTCTTGGTGTTTAGAGCTCAATTACTGCACTAGAGTGTTATCTTACTTACGAAACCAGTTTGCCGAGGGAGACAGAAATGTCCCTGAGCCTGTCAGCTGTCTAAGGGTTTTGAACAATTCTCATCCATCACTAAAAAGATAAACAATTCGCTTTTGTTTTTGATTGCTTGGATCTGAAGTGGGGATTTCCCCATTATTTTTAAAATTATTTTTCAAGTAACTTTTACAAGAAGTCGATGAAGTTCCTTATTACAGTAATGTTATCAAATGAAGATGCGGTAAAATGTCCCTATGATTACATTAAATTAAGAAATTGAAAGCATAAATGTAAAGGCACTGCGATTCCTGGAGCCTGGCCATGCTGCTGGAGCTGCGGCTGGAGTTGGGCTTTTGGTCTCTGCGTGACCCTTCCCAAATACTGGAGATTGGGTGACTAATATAAAGGGGGCAGGTGCACCATTGACAGCACTCTGTGGAAGTCTGCCCCACTTGGAACGAGGAATTTTGAATTGACATCTTGCCACTCCATTGCAGGAGTCGGTCTTGTTGTCCAAAGGTAAGTGAAGAGTTTGAAAAAGTTGAGGATTTCAAAGTTAGTGCTTTCCAATCAATTGCTCTGGGAATGATTCCCGTTAGGAAAACGGCTTGGTGGCTCCCACTTGGGCCGGATTTTTTCATGCATCTTGCAAGCAAACTTTCCCCTAGCCACAGAAAAGGCAGAACTAGTGAGATTTCTGGTGGGAAATGTTATCCAGGAATTGGATCGCATCCCAAGTTCCCCCCACCCAACTTATATTCTTGTTCATTCCTTCCAGGCCCAAAATCTTTGGGACCAAAATGTTGAATAAACTATTTAAAAATAAAACATTTAAGTCAATCAATATTTTATACCAGGTCCATCTCTACATGACTAATCAATACTGAAGTTCTGGTTTAGAGATAATGTAGATTACTGAGAAGTAACATCATGACCAAGTATTCACAGGAGCTTCCCAGTTTTAGAAACAGCATAATTTGGTGAATATGTAATCAAGTCTCGATCAGACATTTACTTCTGCCATTGTAACAAAACATTATTAAAGGAAAGTTTTAGCACTATATAGAATTATTAAAAACCTGACTGTTCTCCTTTCACCCACATTTCTGCATTGTGGCCGACTTTCTTTGGGACAGGAACCAGTGATGTCAGAAGCACTCGCCTCAAATAGGCAGTTGCCTGTCACTTCTTACTCCCCTCCCCCTACAGCCATGGCAAAGGCTGCTAAAGGGTTGAAATGCCTGCTGAGCCTTTCCAAATGCTTTTGAAATGTTTGCCTCTTATTCTGACACATTTTGGCTTGGGTTGACAACATTCATGATTGTAGTATATTTGGATTTTCAAAAGGCATTCGATAAGGTGCCACAGAAAAGGTTGTTACACAAGGTAAGGACTCATGGGGTTGGGGATAATATAGTAGCATGGATGGCGGATTGGTTAAAGGACAGAAAACAGAGAGTCGGGATAAACGGGTTCTCAGGTTGGCAGGCTGTAACTAGTAGGATGCCACAAGGATCGGTTCTTGGGCCTCAGCTATTCACAATCTATATTAATGACTTAGATGAAGGGACCGAGTGTGATGTATCCAAGTTTGCTGACGATACAAAGCTAGCTGGGAAAGTAAGCTGTGAGGACACAAAGAGTGCAAAGGGATATAGACAGGTTAAGTGAGTGGGCAAGAAGGTGGCAGATGGAGTATAATATGGGGAAATGTGAGGTTATTCACTTTGGTAGGAAGAATGGAAAAACAGGATATTTTTTAAATGGTGAGAAACTATTAAATGTTGGTGTTCAGAGAGACTTGGGTGTCCTCATACAAGAAACACAATAAGTTAGTATGCAGGTACAGCAAGCAATTAGGAAAGCAAATCGCATGTTGGCCTTTATTGCAAGGGGTTTGGAGTTCGAGTAAGGAAGTCTTACTACAGTCGTACAGGGCATTGGTGAGACCTCATCTGGAGTACTGCATACAGTTTTGGTCTCCTTATCTAAGGAAGGATATACTTGCCTTGGAGGCGGTACAACGAAGGTTCGCTAGATTAATTCCTGGGATGAGACGGTTGTCCTATGAAGACAGTAAATTGAGTAGATTGGGCCTATACTCTCTGGAGTTTAGAAGAATGAGAGGTGATCTCATTGAAACATATAAGATTATGAGGGGGCTTGACAGGGTACATGCTGAGAGATTGTTTCCCCTGGCTCGAGAGTCTAGAACTAGGAGGCATCTTCACAGGATTTGGGGTTGGCCATTCAAGACTGAGATGAGGAGGAATTTCTTCATGCAGAGAGTTGTGAATCTTTGGAATTCTCTACCCCAGAGGGTTGTGGATGCTGAGTCATTGAATATATTCAAGGCTGAGATGGATAGATTTTGTGGACTCTAGGGGAAATCAAGCGTTATGGGGATCGGGCGGGAAATTGGAGTTGAGGTCGAAGATCAGCCATGAAATGATTGAATGGCGGAGCAGGCTTGAGGGGCCGTATGGCCTACTGCTGTTCCTATTTCTTACGTTCTTATGACATGCTAGATAAACATAAGGCCAGATAAGTCTATCTCCAATGAGAAAATGTCCAACCACATGCCCTGACCTTCATCTTTAAGTCCCACACCATCACCACTGTTCACCAGATGTTTAACTGGATCAACCAAATCAACAATGTGACTGGGGGTAATATTCTGGCATGGGTGGAGGATTGGTTATCTAACAGGAAGCAGAGAGTTGGGATAAATGGTACATTCTCGGACTGGCAACCAGTAGCCAGTGGTGTTCCGCAGGGGTCGGTGCTGGGTCCCCAACTCTTTACAATCTATATTAACGATTTGGAGGAGGGGACCGAGTGTAACATATCAAAGTTTGCAGATGATACAAAGATGGGAGGGAAAGTAGAGAGTGAGGAGGACATAAAAAACCTACAAGGGGATATAGACAGGCTGGGTGAGTGGGCGGAGATTTGGCAGATGCAATACAATATTGGAAAATGTGAGGTTATGCACTTTGGCAGGAAAAATCAGAGAGCAAGTTATTATCTCAATGGCGAGAAACTGGAAAGTACTGCAGTACAAAGGGATCTGGGGGTCCTAGTGCAAGAAAATCAAAAGGTTAGTATGCAGGTGCAGCAGGTGATCAAGAAGGCCAACGGAATGTTGGCTTTTATTGCTAGGGGGATAGAATATAAAAACAGGGAGGTATTGCTGCAGTTATATAAGGTATTAGTGAGACCGCACCTGGAATACTGCATACAGTTTTGGTGTCCATACTTAAGAAAAGACATACTTGCTCTCGAGGCAGTACAAAGAAGGTTCACTCGGTTAATCCCGGGGATGAGGGGGCGGACATATGAGGAGAGGTTGAGTAGATTGGGACTCTACTCATTGGAGTTCAGAAGAATGAGAGGCGATCTTATTGAAACATATAAGATTGTGAAGGGGCTTGATCGGGTAGATGCGGTAAGGATGTTCCCAAGGATGGGTGAAACTAGAACGAGGGGGCATAATCTTAGAATAAGGGGCTGCTCTTTCAAAACTGAGATGAGGAGAAACTTCTTCACTCAGAGGGTGGTAGGTCTGTGGAATTTGCTGCCCCAGGAAGCTGTGGAAGCTACATCATTAAATAAATTTAAAACAGAAATAGACAGTTTCCTAGAAGTAAAGGGAATTAGGGGTTACGGGGAGCGGGCAGGAAATTGGACATGATTTTAGATTTGAGGTTAGGACCAGATCAGCCATGATCTTATTGAATGGCGGAGCAGGCTCGAGGGGCCGATTGGCCTACTCCTGCTCCTATTTCTTATGTTCTTATGTAAGAGCAGCACAGAGACTGGGTTCTCTGATGATTGGCTCACCCCCTGACCCCTAAAAGCCTCTTCACCATCTACTCGGCTCAAGTCAGGTGTGTAGAATATTCACCACTCACCTGGATGGGTGCAGCTACAACATAATTCAAGAAGGTTGACACCATCCAAGACAGATCAATCTGCCACTGGACTCAATATACACCTTCTTAAGAGCAACCAGGGATGGGCAATAAATGTCACCCATGCCAGTGATGCCCATATCATGAGAATGATTTTTAAAAATGCACAGGTTTTGCCAATAATTTTTTTTTAATGACAAGCAGACATGAATCCATTGAAATTAGCAGAAGTGTGTTTTATAACCAGTGCGAAACAGGTTACATTTTTTCACAAGAATGGATGAAATCGCTGAAATATGTGAAGCTTGTTCGGTGGTAAGTATACACTGAAATAATGGTATAAACATTTGATTGTAAATATGGTCACCATAACTTTGAATATAGTAAAAGAAAATGATTTCGTAGATGAAGGAAAATGATATGAAGTAGAATTTGATTTTCCATGGAAATCACAAATACAGCAACTTTATTACTATTCAGGACGCAGATAATCATTTGCCTTTTCATTATATAACCATATCTCTAACACATTACAAAATCATATTGCAATTTTTTTTGCCATCTTACCTAGAATTGAAAAGGATTAATTAGAATTAAGTTGGTATTCAGCATCAATCAATAATTATGACAATCCAAGATACACAAGTAAATACTTCAGATCATTTATTAAGATGCTGTGGTAGTTTTTAGCCATGGAACAAATCATGCAACTGTCATCTGAGCATTTCCTTTCTGGTTGCCATCTGCAAAAAAGGTGTGAAAAGCATCTCTGGTGTTAGTTCCTGTGCAAATGTCAGTACAATTTTTTATAAAAGCACCTTGGTGAAAATTAAAAGCCTTTTCCATTTTGAATGAAATGTATACTATATATATTAACACAAATTTTTTATGCTTCTGACCTACGTATGCTTTATTTTACTTCCATGACACCATCACATATATTTTTTAAAATAAAATTGGAATCTATCCAAATTCTTTCAGTCTGTCACAATTCAAAACTTTCTGCACAGGTGATAGATATAAATGTGTTTTCTTGCCATGTACTGTGGTTCATCTGTGTCTTTACTAGCGCAATGATATTTGTGATATTGTTTAAAAAAAAACTTATACACATTCTAAAGAAACGTACTTGGCTGTTTTGGAGGAAATGAGAGAAAACAATTCTGTGTATCAAACACCACAAAAAGGTTTTAGGCACCACAAACGTCCCGATGAACAACACTGCTACGAAGGTAGTGGCACAGCCATTCTGCTGCAAAAACCAACAATAACAACAACTTGAATTTACATAGCACCTTTAACATAAGGAACGGAGTTTGTGGCGGGGACTGAAGCCAATGGCTTTGCTCTTCCCAATATTTAATTGGAGGAAATTTCTACATATCCAGTACTGGATGTCAAACAAGCAGCATGACAAATCAGAGACAGTGGAGGGGTCGAGAGAGGAGGTGGTGAGGTCGAGCTGGGTGTTGTCAACGTACAAGTGGAACCCGACAGTGCGTGTTCGGATGATGTCACTGAGGGACAGCATGTAGATGAGAAATAGAGGAGGGGGCCAAGGATAGATCGTTGGGGGACTCCAGAAGTAACAATGTGGGAGCAGGAAGAGAAGCCATTTCAGGTAATTCTGTGGCTACAACTGGATAGATAAGAATGGAACCAGGCGAGTGCAGTCACATCCAGCTAGATGATGGAGGAGAGGCACTGGAGGACGATGGTGTGGTCAACTGTGTCCAGTTGACCACACCAAACTGTATCAAAGGCTGCAGACAGATCGAGAAGGATGAGGAGGGATAGTTTACCATGGTCACAGTCACATAGGATGTCATTTGTGACTTTGATAAGAGCCGTTTCAGTCCTGTGGTGGGGCGGAAATCTGATTGGTGGGGTTCAAATGTGTAGTTGCGGGAAAGATGGGCACGGATTTGGGAGCCGACAACACGTTCAATGACTTTGGAGAGGAAAGGGAGGTTGGAGATGGGGCGGTAGTTTGCAAGGACAGAGGGGTCAAGGGTGGGTTTTTTGAGGAGGGAGATGATAATGGCAGATTTGAAGCAGAGGGAAACAGTACCTGAGGAGAGGGAACCATTAACCGTATCAGCTAACATGGGGGCCAGGAAGGGAAGTTAAATGGTCAGCAGCTTGGTGAGAATAGGGTTGAGGGAGCAGGAGGTGGGTCTCTTGGACAAGATGAGCTTGGTGAGGGCATGAGGAGAGATAGGAGAGAAACTAGAGAAAGATGCGAGTTCAGGGCTAGGGCAGAGGGGATCTTTAGGGGAAGTTTGGCTTGGTTTGCTGGGGAAGGGAGGGAAGCGGCAGAGGCAGATGAACGGATGGTCTCAATCTTAGTGACACAGAAGTCCATAAGCTCCTCGCGCATGTTATTGAAGGTGAGGGTGGAGGAGGCTGGGAAGAGGGGTTTAAGAAGGCGATTTGTAGTGGAGGAGAGCCCGGGTTATCTTTGCATTCCAGGATGATCCTGGAATAGTTAGCACAACATAATTCACTTTCCCCCCTCAAAAGATTGGCTAAAATAGACTCCACTCTTCAAAGACAACCATCTCAATGATATTTCTAAAGTTTTAGTACATCTTTCAAATTTCCATGTGTTCCCTCATACCAACATAGCAAGTGGCAAGTTCAGTGCTATTGTATAAGTTGCAACTTTTCTTAATTTACATAATCAAATGATATTACCCAAACATGTGGTACAAAGGCATATAAAATAATATCGTTGATGGCAGCTGACCAATGCTAAGTACCTCTTTACAATAAATTAAACAAAATTCAAAGAAAATTATGAGGCTAGTCTTAAATTAGTTTTGAACATTAAATCAAAATGTTGAAATAATGTAGAATGTTAAATTGACAAACAGGTATCAGTAGTGAATATCTGTAATAATGACGACGGCCCTGAATTTCTTTGTTGTTTCTGGCGCTGGAATAGCGTTTGATTTTTTTTTGCAAGGAAAATCACATGGAACCCTTCCTGGTGTTTGTGCGCCTTTAAGAGGCTCCCCCGGAGTGTCTTTGCGATCCTGGAGCCATTTCATGATCCTTGCTCTAGTCGCCACTGACTTTATTTACATGCGACTGCTTGAATGCCAGTGGCGCTGCGCATGGGAGTTTCTTGGATTTAAACCCTCTTAATGCACTTGGGGTAAGTTACATCTGTTGAGATGAAGCTGTCAGGATCAGCTGTTAAGGTGGAAGTGAGGAGTTCCTGCAGCAGAAGAAGCTGGAGATCTGCAATTGAAGATTTCTGAAGGTAGGAAACATTTTTAAAATTGTTTTTTTTTGGCATTCTGCCTACAAACACCTGCACTTGCACTTGACTGCTTCTTAGAGCATCATCATTCGAGTGGTTAGGATCTGGAATGCATTGCCTGAGGGGGTGGTGGAGACAGATTCAATCATGGCCTTCAAAAGGGAACTGGATAAGTACTTGAAAGGAAAAAATTTGTAGGGCTATGGGGAAAGGGCGGGGGAGTGGGACTAGCTGGATTGGTCTTGCATAGAGCTGGCAGGGACTTGATGGGCTGAATGGCCTCCTTCCGTGCTGTAACCTTTCTATGATTCAAAGGACCAGCATATTTTTGGACTCCTTATTACCTCCATCCAACGCCAAGGGCAGGAGTGAAGGCAAGGGGTTATTCAACCTCACCCCACCCAAAAAAAATTGTGATTTTTTTTTATTGAATGACTCCTTCTTGGGGTGTAGTAACAGAGAGACTGGGGGTTTTTGTGCACAAATCTTTGAAGGTGGCAGGACAGGTTGAGAAAGTGGTTAAAAAAACATACAGGATCCTGCGCTTTATATATAGAGGCATAGAGTACAAAAGCAAGGACATTATGTTCAACCTTTATAAAACACTGGTTCAGCCACAACTGGAGTATTGTGTCCAATTCTGGGCATCGCACTTTAGGAAGGATGTGAAGGCCTTAGAGAGGGTGCAGAAAAGACTTATTAGAATGGTTCCAGGGATGAGGGACTTCAGTTACGTGGATAGACTGGAGAAGCTGGGGCTGTTCTCCTTACAGCAGAGAAGATTAAGAGGAGATTTGATAGAAGTGTTCAAAATCATGAAGGGTTTAGATAAAGTAAATAAAGAGAAACTGTTCCTATTGGCGGAAGGGGCGAGAACCAGAGGACACAGATTTAAGGTGATTGGCAAAGACGACATGAGGAAAAACTTTTTTACGCAGCAAGTAGTTATGATCTGGAATGCACTGCCTGAAAGGGTGGTGGACGCAGATTAAGTTGTGGCTTTCTAAAAGGAATTGAATAAATACTTGAAGGGAAAAAATTTGCAGGACTATGGGGAAAGAACGGGGGAATGGGACTAACTGGATTACTCTTACAAAGAGCTGGCACAGGCTCGGTGGGCCAAAAGGCCTCCCTCTGTGCTGTAACCATTCTATGATTATATGATTCTATGATTAAGCATGCTTCCTAAGGCCCATTCCAATGCCTGCACAATGCTTGAAGGTGCTTCAAATATGTGCCAGCACCCCTTGACACTGCAAGAGAAAGGATGCTGAATGCTGGTCCCTTTGGGGCAGCTGCTTCCTGAGATGAGAGTCACTTTAGGCCTCTAAGGCTCCAGAAGAACCACCCCAACCATTCATGGGACAGCAAATGGGATAAATATATAACTCTTTCAAGAGAGCCATTGCATATGATGTGCTGTAAAATTCTATGATCTCATGACTGTAAGCACTTAAGTAGTGGTTTGCCTTAATTGTAGAATCAAGTCTGATTCTGACAACAAAAAATATAGAACCAGGTGAAGTAACATTCCTGCTACCCCACCAAACCTGTCATTTTAATCTGGTCAGGTTACTGCTACATGTTCGTGCTCATCTGCAACTTTTCCTCAAGCAGCTCATAGTACAGTGGTAGATGTGACAGGCTCGGTTCATGGACTTAAATAATGGGCTAAATATTCTTGACCAGTTTCTACCTTCTTGGAGGTAGATTCTCTCTATCCACTATATGTAAGGAAATTGTAAACTGTTTATAAAGAACAGCTTTACAACTTTGTTGCACACAGAGGAAATCATCCCCTCCTCCTTATGCCGCACTTGCAGATGTGCAGGGAAGGGGGAGAGTTGCTGCTACACAAATAACTAGTTTTACAAAAGTTCTTTTCATATTCTCCAGAGTGATAAGGATACATTGTACCCATTTTAAACATACATTAAAAATCAATTCAAAAAAGTATATAAATTTTTCAGATTTTTAGTGGTTTGGAATTCCAGCCAAGATAAACCAATAGTAACGGATATGGTTTAGCAAATCTAAAGAAGCCACTAGACAATTGTTACATAATAAGATGTTATTGTTTCAGTATGTGGAACTACTTTAATCTTGCAGGTGGTTAGGGCTCCTCTGAATCTGAGATACCCATCAAACATTGGCTTCTACTTTATCTTTTACTTTGAGAAATTTCTCATTATCACTTCATCTTTTAACACTTTTAAAAATCTAAATCAAACCATTTTCTCCACCATTATCAGTACTTTCAGTGATGTTTCAATCTGTGCTATATGTGGTTATTTTACCTCTGTTCTGGGAAACACTTCCACAAAAGTGCCTGAGATGCAAAGCTTGGAACGAAAAATCGGAAGAAGTATTTTGTGTAATTTGGTCAATGATTTTGGTAATTTATCTCAATTTAGTCTTGTCTTTTATTGAGGTGCTTTTTATTGTAATACTTCATTCTGCATTCAGAGTTTGGAAAATGTTGACTATGTGTACACAAATCACTAAAAGCTAGTGCACAGGTACAAAAAGCAATCAAAAAGGCTAATGGAATGTTGGCCTTTACCTCATGGGGGTTGGATTACAAAGGAGAGGAAGTTATGCTTCAATTGTACAGAGCCTTTGTCAGACCCCATCGCGAATACTGCGTTCAGTTTTGGGTACCACAGGAAAGATATATTGGCCTTGGAGGGGGTACAGCACAGACTCACCAGAATGATTATGGAGCATTGAATGTTAAATTATGAGGACAGGTTGCATAAATTTGTGTTGCCTTGAGTTTAGGAGGTTGAGGGTGATCTAATTGAGGTCTTTAAATTGATAAAGAGAATTGATAGGATAATGCAGAGAAACTATTTCCTCTGCTTTGGGAATCCAGAACAAGGGGGCACAATCTTAAAATTAGAGCTAGGTCATTTAGGAGTGAAATCAGGAAGCAAATTTTCACACAAAGGGTAGTGGAAATCTGGAACTCTCTCCCCCAAAAGACTGGATGCTGAGTCAATTGAAATTTTCAACACTGAGATCAATAGATTTGTGTTAAGTAAGGATATCAAGGGATATGGAGCAAAGGTGGGTAAATGGAGTTGAGGTAGGAATCAGCCATGATCTGATTGAATGGCGGAACTGGCTCAAGGGGCTGAATGGCCTACTCCTGTTGCTATGTAACAGTTTCTAAGGACATTGGTGGTTTCTAGAGTGGCAGCTGCTACTGCCTTAATAGATGCATTGAGGGTCAGCCTGAACATCACAATTGCACAGTGCTTCTGAGACCTGGTTGGGACTATTCAATCTGCGATGACACCAACCAGTAGCACTTCTGGGCCTGCACCCAGCACCACCGTGCTGCAAGGAGTAGTCACAGATTGTAACATTGAACCTGCTTCCTTAAGGCACTCTCTAATGTCTTCACATGAGACAGCTTCAGACATGGATCCACCACCCCTTGCCACTGCAAAAGATAGGCTGCCATAAGTTGGTCCCTTTGGGACAGCTCCTTCCCTAAGATAAGAATCACTTCAGGCCTCTAAGGCTCTAGAGGAATCAACCTAGCCACCCACTGCTCAACCTTATCTCACTCAGAGAACATCTCGTAGAAGTAGTAGCATAAGTCAGCTGGCACAAAGAGTAGACACTGTGTTAGGAAGTAGTTGTAGTTAGAGTCAAAGGAAAAGAAAATTGGGTGGGATGGAAAATGGGCTGCCAACTTGAAATCACCCATTTTGTGCTGCCACCGAAGGTAAATTTCACCCCTGTAGAATTTTGCCTTATGAAGGAAATTGGCAGAAGTCTTTGACAGTGAGGGACTTTTTGAAGGGATGGAGGTGGGGTGGGGGGGAGCAGGCAGGAATGAAATATCTTTATTCGGTATGTTAACCTTTATTCATTGAACTAGAAGTTGCGTCCTCCTTTTTCTGGCTCTTGGATGCTGGCTGTCCTGGTTGATGCTCTTGTTCTCCCTATGGACCCTCCTCATGCTGTGGGGAGGGAGGCGCTCCCCTCATCTTCATTGTCATCCCTTTCAGCTTCTGAAAGCAGCAAGCCTTTCTTCATTGCAATATTACATAGTACACAGTAAGCTACAGTGATCCTGGAAACTCTCACTGGGCAGTATTGCAGGCTCCGCCGTATTTATCTGGGCTCCCCCCAGAAATTTGAGAATTCCTATGGTCTGCTCTATGATACATGTAGAGACATGGTCCTCATTATATCTATTGGCTCTCTCTCTGCTTGTGGAAGACTTACTGGAATCATTGACAATGACAGCAGGAGATAGCCCTGATCACCAATCTAAAAAAACTAGCGGCAAAAATCCTGACTGAACTTCCTGAAGAGGTTGATCTGCAGGCAAAGTAACACCAACCTTCAGTAGCACCACAATAATGCAGATAAAATTCTGTTATAAGCCGGAAATTATCAAACTTTCCAGCGAAAGCTGAAAACTCCAGCACATCTTTAAGAACATCAGGCTGGGCCAGTTATGCACCTATTTTATGTGGGCGATCTATGCTATGGGGGAGGACGTGTTGAAAACTTGCACAATCTGACGTGGAACCAATTTGCATGTAAAAATCAGAGTTGAAACGAGACTCGCGCCGATCGGCAGCACAGTTTCCAACGAGCTCAAAAATTTCTTTACAGTAAAATGCGCCACTCAGTAAATCTGCCACAAAGAGCCCTGCATGTTTTTCTATGCTTCTGAGGCTTTGTGTCACAAGTGGATCCTATCAGGGGAAGCCTACAGGAGTTGATTTCTTAAAGGTGTTAGAGTTTTTAGTGTTGGTTGGAAAGTTTGATTATTTCTAGCTCATTCCATAGTTTCATTGGTGTATTACTTCCTGTTGCTGTAGTCAACTCATTTTTTGTGTTGCAAGTCTTCTATTTACAAATCCTTTTCCTCCAACAGTCGCTTTCAGCTGTTACTTCATTTGCAGTGGGATGTCAGGCAGGTCCAGCTGCACAATCGGTGCTCTATGCTTGCCCACCCACCAGTACACTTGCACGCACATCTACAGATGGAGGTGGCCAGCCTTAGCTTTGGAAGACTATTAGTGAAGGTGGTGGCTTCTATTCCCAGAGGAGTCTGGGATAGCAGACTCAGTGGCACAGTTAAGATTTGTGAATGCCTGACTAGGTGTAATATTGTATTCCTCCTTGGAAGCAGCCCAATAACAGTATGTCCTGCATTAAAGAAGACATGCCAGGGTGTACTCTGACTGGCTGCACCTACCAAGATACCAATGATCATAGGGAACTGATTTTGTGGTCATCAAGATGCCAGTTGCCGAGTAACAGGGATACAGGAAGAGAAAGATTATGATGATGACGAAGAGAGATGGAACTTCTTCCTCATGGATTGTGATGATGACAAACTGGGGAGGATGTTGACAAAGAGGGAGAGGAAGTCAGGGTCATATAACAAGAAGATCCTGCAACAATACCCTGTCCTGTGTTCTTCTCCCACAGCCCCCTTGATCTCACTCTCTACTGCACTTGCTTTTTCCTTACCACGTACCAGCTCAGATCTGAGGCGAATTTAATAGTGTTAATGAGGATGTGGCATCAGGTAAGTCCCAGAGCACGAGGGAGGAGTGAGAAGTGGGTGAGAATGTGGCACCTTCCCAGCTGAGGGGAAGGCTGCCCACAGCTTCAGAATCGTGGGACCGAGACCCCATGGACACTCACCTGCAAAGAAGGATGTTCGAGGAATATCGTACCTACATTTAGGCTCTGAATTCAGTCTCTGAGGATGTGCAGCATTTGCAGTAACAACAGGGAAGCTTTTTCTTAATTGCAGACATCAATGGAGCGTATTTCATCATTATTATAATCTACAGAAGCAGCTAGCCACCAGTTGGTGCCTCCACCTCTATGGAAGCATAGACTGCTGCTCTGGTGTCAGTTGGGGACAAAATAGATGATATCCTGTATACTGGCTTCAGGAGCATGACAGCCATGATACATGCTGCTATTTCTTAGGGCTTTCTAGAACCGATAGGTGCCATTAGATTGGCCAGTCTGCTATTCAGGGAGCCACAGATCCCGGGCCCATTGCAATGGCTGGAGTCAACCAGCCTAAGTCTACTGTCTCTCATAACAGCGGCACATGCCAGATCTCCGGCCTCCACCTCCCTTCCCAGTGCTCCATGCCAGTAGCATACAGGAGATGACAGCAGGCTGCCCAGGAGCAAGTTTCAGAGATGTATCCAGCAGCAGCTTGCAAACTGCCATGAAAGGAGGGCCACCTCAGACCCATGACCGTTTTGAAGAACATGACTAACCAACTACCACTTCTAATACTGGCCTCAGGTTGCACTTAGAAGTACTACAGTAGGAGAAAGAAAGACTCATTTAGTCATCTTGGGGAAGCACAGTGTCAGGAAAGAGCAAATTGGCTTGTGTTCACCTTGGAGTATGTAGTGTTTAAAGAGAAATTGCACTTATGTCATGATTTGTTATCCATAGAGGTTAGAGTCCTACAGGAAAGGGTGATGATTATTAGCATGGTCATGTTGGGGCAAAGAGATCAGATGTATTGTTATGTTCTAGGATGGGTACTAGATTGAAGGTTTACTCCTTTACTTGAAAGTAGGGGAGAACGAGTAAAGGCAGTAGTGACTAAGGTAACTATACTAAACCAAAGTTTCAGTGATCATTTGCGCTATGATGCCCCTTGCAGGAATCCACTGAGTGTAGATCATTGTGATGGTCTCCTCCATGTACTTAAGCCTCCAAAGATGCTAGGGTTTCCTCCCCAGTAATGCCCAATTCCTGGTCCTTTTGTGTGGCAAAATTATGTAGGGTGCAGCAGAATACAACTATGCATCGCATATGATCTGGAGCATACCACAGAGCCCCTACGAACTTGTCTCAACAGCGAAAGCATCCCTTTAAGAACCCGATTGTGCTCTCGATGACCACTCTTGTACAGGCATATGTCTATTGTAATGTTCCTCTGCTTATGTTCAGGCCTCTCCGAGTCATTGTCCATGGGAGCAGGGGGTAAGCCTTGTCACCCACAAGCCATTGTTAAACATGATTATTTTCCTTGAAGAAGTCGGGGAGGGCTGAATTTGAAAGGATGAATGCATTATGACACTCCCAGCATGTCTCACACTGACGTTCAGGATCTTTTGCATGTTGTCACAATCTGTACATTGAGGGAATGGAAGCCCTTCCTGTTGAGGAAATTGAGCAGGTTGTCTGTATGCTCTCGCAAAACAACATTGGCACGATCGATTGCACTCTGGAAAATGGGAAAGCCAGCAACCCCATAAAACTGTATGGCCCTATCTCGATGCTGCCTTGCTGTGATGCCAAGTCAATGAATTCCCCATCTCTCCTGTGAAGTGTGTCAGTCACCTGACGAATGTATGCCCGCACTGCACCCTGGCTGATATTAGAGATCTCCCTGTGGTTGCCTGAAATGAGCCTTTGCCATAAAAATTGAGTGCAGTCATCACAGAGAGGCAGTACAGCCAGAGAACCATGGCTACAAATCCTCATGCAGCAGGTGGTGATATGTATGGTACTTGCAAATGGGAATAAGTACCTTGTAACAATTACACCCCAAGGTATCTCTCGTATTTTTTTTCTTATTCTTTGACAGGAATATTCTAGAGGGTCTGAAAATAAAAAAGTACCCCGTTATTACCAAATCAATTTGACTGTTTATTCGGACATAACAGGTGGCAGAGTTTCCCTATTGCTTCTTTGGTGAATGCACTCTTCTAATACAAATCTTCTCACTAAGGTCCTTGTGGGACTTGTGTTGCTTGTACATTCTTTGGGAATAATACCTGGTGAGCTGCGCCCTTCTTAAATGCTGCCTCACTCTCCTTTCTTCCATCTTCTGCTGCCCCATCTCCTTCTCCATGATAACGGTATATAAAGGGGAATGCTATATGTGCTCCTGAGAAGCCCTCACAGGGGTGGGGGTGTATTCAAAATCTCCGGGTGCTCTCACACTGCTAGAAGTAGCCAGAAACAAGTCCAAGGTTGTATAGGCAGAATGCCAGAAAATCATTCTAGCTACAGTAACTACTAAAGGGATCCACAAGTACAGATACTCAAATCACTAAAAATAGCGATGCAGGTTAATAAGGCCCTAAAAAAGGCAAATCAAGCACTAGGGTTCATTTCCAGAGGGATAGAATTGAAAAGTAGGAAGGGGGAGGCTCGTGTAGAGCATAAATGCTGGCATAGACCCGTTGGGCTGAATGGCCTGTTTCTGTGCTGTAGTTTCAATGTAACTCAACATTCAAACTTTCCACATTCTTCAGGCTCAGAAATTCCTCACTTATGACAGTCTCAGCTGATCCTGGTAGCAGCTGCACCTTGTACATCTCATTCTAACTTACGCTTACTGCATTGCTAGTGAATGACCAGAAAACCTGGGGCTGCTGCACTGCCGAGCCTATTAGCACATATTAGGAACATAGGAATTGCTGGACAAGAAAAGATCAAGATCCATTTAGTTCACCTGCTACCATCCTGGTAGTCGCATGATATAACTATAATGGAGTTGTTGACTAATCATAACAATCAATCTCTATCAATTAGTCTACGACAGGCCCAGAAATGACACAAGGAAAATTTCAGTGGTGAAGAGCTTTGGGGAACCATAGGTCCAAAGTCACCTTTTTCCTCCCAGGCAAAATCTATGGCCATCTCCTCTTTTTCATTTACATGATGTATCAGTGAGTTAACTACCACTGCCTGTTAAATGATATCTTCTGTCAAGAAACATAGGACATTGTGTGAGTGAGTGTGTGTAAATTATCAGACAGTAAATACATTCCAGTATCTGCCCTTATTAAGTGGAACATAAGTCTGTCATTACCACCAGCAATCAAAAATAACAGAAAATGTATATCCCATATATTCTATATACAGATTGATGCAGGCCTGGAACATATTCCAAGGATGCAATAGTTTTTACTCTAGATTAACATTGATAAACCATTTCAGCTTCATAGCTCAGCCCCTGGATGTGTTAAGGTCCTGCACCGTGTATTATTCTACATGAACATTTCCTTTTTTTTCATAATCGCATCAAACAGTGGCCCTAAATCCTTGTCCAATCCCATTTATTTTCTGTGTAAATTTAAGAGGATCGAGCAAGTCTTTAACAATGTGAGCTGCCTAGACCCTTGATCCTAGAAAGGATGATCCCGCTTTAAGTGTTCATTAGGCTCAGATCCTACAGTAAATGTTTTCCATAAAGCAACCAAAGGACTGGCCAGAAATTGCTGTCCATCACACAAGTGATCTGAACTGAGAGGGTCTCTTCCCATTTATAGCAGCAGCGTCAAAATTGGAGATCAGAGCGGGACAAGTAACTTCCAACAGAATTGCTGTAAAAGGGTTTATGTAAATGGACAGAGATCAGACAACCTGCTGTCACGTTTTGCCACGTTTGCACCAAAGTTCATGATGAGAAATTTAGTTGCTCTGCCGCTGCCTGGATTGCACTTTGATCGGAGCTGTGAGTCATACCCTCTTCTGCCTGTCGGTCTACATGAGCGTGGAATGCTTTTGTCCTGTTTACCAAGCGCTGTCTGATCCCTGCCAAATCGTGTTAACAATAAATGAACAACAATTAATTAACAACAATTTTTATTTCGGATTTCCAGAATCTGCAGAATTTTACTTTTGATTAACAATAAATGAGTCAAAGTAAATGAGTTAATTTCAAAGCAATCTATTTCATGACTGATTGTAGCTGTTGATTACAGGGTATGTCATTGGCTGCACTGCTTCTGAGGTCCCTGATTCGCCATTAATCTCCTGTTACATTACAAACCCAGGAAATGTTGGAGTAAGTTTGCAACAGCGAGATCAGCGCGCAATTGAGAGTCTAACCACCTCTCCTTGACATTCAATGGCATTACCATCGCCGAATCCCCCACCATCAACATCCTGGGGGTCACCATTGACCAGAAACTTAACTGGACCAGCCATATAAATACTGTGGCTACGAGAGCAGGTCAGAGGCTGGGTATTCTGCAGTGAGTGACTCACCTCCTGACTCCCCAAAGCCTTTCCACCATCTACAAGGCACAAGTCAGGAGTGTGATGGAATACTCTCCACTTGCCTGGATGAGTGCAGCTCCAACAACACTCAAGAAGCTCGACACCATCCAAGATAAAGCAGCCCGCTTGATTGGCACCCCATCCACCACCCTAAACATTCACTCCCTTCACCACCGGCGCACTGTGGCTGCAGTGTGCACCATCCACAGGATGCACTGCAGCAACTCGCCAAGGCTTCTTCGACAGCACCTCCCAAACCCGCGACCTCTACCACCTAGAAGGACAAGGGCAGCAGGCGCATGGGAACAACACCACCTGCACGTTCCCCTCCAAGTCACACACCATCCCGACTTGGAAATATATCGCCGTTCCTTCATTGTCGCTGGGTCAAAATCCTGGAACTCCCTTCCTAACAGCACAGTGGGAGAACCGTCACCACACGGACTGCAGCGGTTCAAGAAGGCGGCTCACCACCACCTTCTCGAGGGCACTTAGGGATGGGCAATAAATGCCGGCCTTGCCAGCGACGCCCACATCCCGTGAACGAATAAAAAAAAAAAATTGGCAAAATTTACAGCGTACATTGCCAACCTCACCATTGCAGGAAATTCTGGCAAACTCTTTCAAAGCACACTAGTAAGGTAGCATCATAGGACATGAACACAAATTAGTGAGAAGTTGATATAGAATAGATATCAGGAAAAACTTCTTTACTCAAAGAGAAATAAATATTTGGAACAACCTATCGAGCAAGAGGAAAAACATTGGAGTAATTAGATACCATGATGGGAGAGGTAGAGCTGGATTCTCCTCCCATTGGTGGGATAATGGAGGGGTGGGACTAATGACTGGCCATGTGACCTGGCTACTAACCCTCTGCGTTGCCTCCCCAAGACCTTAATTAGCTCTGCAGGATGTTTAGGAGTTCCTCATTGGCTCACCACCACTGGGCGGGAAAATACAGTTCTGCAACCCGTTAAATGGGTCCATCACTAATAACGGCCCAGAAATCTCACAGAGTGTCATGGCAACGCTCACCGCAGCTCCTGCGAATTAAATTAATGAAAATACTTATTGCGGGCGCTGTGGCGTCGAATTGCTTGACTTTGAACTTTTAAAAAATTGTGCGCTATCAACCCAGCCTCTGAGCAGCTTAAGGTGACGCGCATGGAACAGTCTGTGAGATTAGAAGACACGCCCACAGATTCAGGTGGCATTGCTCAAGCAGGCAAGCAGACTTCATTCATTTAAAGTTAGTATTCTGGATGTCAGCAGGCACATGGGAACAACACCATCTGCACGTTCCCCTCCAAGTCACACACCATCCCGACTTGGAAATATATCGCCGTTCCTTCATCGTCGCTGGGTCAAAATCCTGGAACTCCCTTCCTAACAGCACTGTGGGAGAACCTTCACCACACGGACTGCAGCAGTTCAAGAAGGCGGCTCACCACCACCTTCTCAAGGGCAATTAGGGATGGGCAATAAATGCTGGCCTTGCCAGTGATGCCCACATCCCATGAACGAATAAAAAAAATTGTAAATAAAAATGTTACATATTTTTATTAAAGGCCAAAGAAATAATTGAATTAAATTAAAGAGACAGAAGGGAATTTTTTTTTTTTAATTTAATTTTAAAATTTTAATTTTTTTAATGCCAAAAACTATTTAAATAAGGAATAATATGAGACTCCACATTTTTAAAATTTAATTTACAGTTGTTTGGCAGTGGTTAAGACAAACAACTTTTAAAACTTAGTTTCGAGCTGGTATTTTTAAGCATACCTGTTTGGTGGTGTAATTATTTACTTTCCAGCTGGGCAGATGAGCAAGTTTGCGATTTTCAATGATTTCTCTGATTGCAGCATGTAATGGCCCTTTAATTCGAAGCTGTCAAATCACTGGTGAACCAATAGGATCAAGTTCATGATTTCCGTGTTTTAGTGCGCATGTGCAAACGCGGGAACCTGCTGCTTCGATTCGCCATTAAAAACGGAGAGTGCTGTTGAGCTCCTCCGTTATTTCGGGTGCAATTTCTGGCCCAAAGTCTGAAGAAGTAGCAGCCTCTGGGGGGAGGGAATCAGTAGCAGGAAGGGCTCCCAGATTGACTAATGCATCCGTGGTGGTGTTGCTGGTTGAAATCAGGGCGAGCAGGAATTACCTGTTGGGCATTGAGGGCAAGAAGCCCTATGAGATGGTGATTCAGGCAGTATGGAGGGAGGTTACTGAAGCAGTCAGTGAAACCTTTCCCAACCCAAGAACTGCCACACAGAAAGAGGTCCGGTGACCAAGGTAAGTCAAGGCACTGGCCAATAGATGTTCTCTACCACCCCTGCAACTTCATTCACTTCTTTACCTCTCATACTCTTTTTCACTCAGCAACTGGGTGTCAGGTAAACTCCATTATGGAAAGGGGGAAACTCTGTAAACACTCCAGCACCATCTGAACTCACAACCACTCTGTCAACCCCATTGCCTGCCACAAGAGCTTCCACCAGGCTTCAAGGAAAACTTCATTTAACAGGGTCATCCACCTGTATTTCTCATCACCATGGGATGCATGAGCCTACATAGGGAAAATAGAGGTCTCCATGCCACCACATTCCTTTAACAATGTGTTCTCTCTCCACAAAGGAAAAGGTGGCTTACAAACACCAGAAGCAAACTGCAAATGGGGGAGAAACATCAAGTTTGGAAACCCTGAGTCTGCAGGAAGAAGAAACTCAGGAAATAATAGGCAGACAGACAGGAGAGGTTATAGCAGATGGCATGGTTAGAAGCAAGCTCACAGTTGAAGGTTGGTAAAAATAGGGCTTAGCTGATCATAATTATTGTCAATTTTGTATGCTTTCTCAAAGCATTGCAATGTCCTTGTACTCCGCTGCTTTTTTTCACTGTTACATTTCAAAAGGAAATGTAACAGTGCGCAAAGCTAAACAATCTCTTCTGTCTTTCACATCATTGGAGGTGACTTGGAGGAACAGGCTGGCCACTCCGATGACCACTTGGACACTTCCAAAGATATAGCTATGGCCACTTCCAGATCCGCAATTCCGGCCACTTCATTATCAACCCTGTCATGGTATCTCATCTACTCCAGCAGCAGCCCAGTCACATCCGCTCAGGATGAGTCAGAAGGGTTTTTACCTGGTTAAGCACTGAGCACCGACAAGAATGGGGTCCTGGGAGTGGAAGAAAAGGAGAGGGTCATTCCTCCACAGAAGGGAGAGAAATGACTGCCCTTGGCTGAGGAGCACAGGGATCCTGATCTCACAGGCCCAGTCTTCAAAAGAGCTATAATCAGGAAGCAACAAGTTCATGTGGAGGCAGTGGAGATGGTTTCTGTGCATATGGTTGAGATGATGGACAAGTGGAAGGAGTCCACTACCTACATCTGCAACACATTACAGGAAGTTTCTTATGACCCGCACAACACCTTGGAGATAGTGGCAGTTTGGGATATTTTGTAGTATCAAAGCTGTACTTTGACAGGGCAGCGTAAAAATAACAGCTAAAGTCCAGGCAGAACCTTCAAAGTACTAATCCGATTAATATACAACCAAAATAACACCAATCTTCAGTTGTAGCAAACAAAATGACCTCCTCCAAGCAGTATCTACCTCAGGGATATTTTACTGTTACTCCTAATGCCATTTATATAATGGTGGAAATGATTTGGGGTGGGTTTGGGGTAGGTTGCAGAAAATGAGTTGGGCAGTGGGGGGGGGAGTGTTATTCACACCCCCTTTACTCCATTTAACTTCAGCGGACTGGGCTCCCAGACGGCCTTAAAGGGGACTGAATTTTTGGGCAGAATTATTCTAGATCAGTTTTTTAGTGGGGTGTTTTAAGCAATAGACATTACCACCCATTTTACTCCATTTATCACCCCAAATCCATCCCACTAATTTATAGGAAAATCCAGTCCTTAATGTACTAGAGGGCTTTGATACACCTGACTTTTCCCATGGTCTTATATTCCAAGTAGTCCCACATTAAATTAGTCACAGGAAGAAGTAGATGGTATCAGCAGGCTCTATAAAGCCACTGACAGTGCAAAGAAAGTGATAAGAAGAAAGTTTAGATATCAAAATAGAAATTAATTTTGTGTATAAAGGAATCATCATCCACTGGTGAAATGTCTTATCAGCCACATTATCTGGACTGTAAATTGAGTAATGGATGTTATAAACTGAATAGCCCAGTGGTGAAGGATAGAATACTACAGCCTGGTCTTCAGCTACCTTCACATCTTTATTTTTAGAGCTCCACATTACACACCTCCACACCCTAGATCAGCTCTCATATATATGGATACAAGCTAGTCCCCAATTGATATGTACCACCTGAATACAATTAACACATTGATATAAATCACATGGATACAATTAACAATGGACAACAACAAATTATATTTATGTAGCACCTTTTAACATAAAGAACATCACAATGTGCTTCACAGATGGATATGAGAAAACCAGAGACCAAGCCACGCATTGAAGAGTTTAGGAGAGGTGAAAAAAAAGTTTGGTCAAATAGATGGGTTTTGAGAGGGAAGTGGTGAGATTTAAGGAAAGAATTATGGAGAGTTGGACCTAGGTGGCTGCAGGCTTTGTAAAGGGAATGGAGATGCCCAAAGGTCACAGGAACAAAGTGATCAGAGGAGAAATTGGGCTGGAGGATATTGCAGGATTAGAGTGGGATGAGGCCATGGGTGGTCTTAAAGGCAAGGAAAGGAGTTTAACATTTTATGAATGGGGGTTGAGGAATAATGTAGGTCATAAGTAATGAACGAGCGGGTCTTAGTTTGGGACAAGATGCATGTGGGTAAGTTTTGTACAAATTGAAATTTATGGAGGGTGGATGAAGAGAAGCTAGCAAGGAGAGCACTGGAGTAGTCTAGTCTGGAGATGAAAAATGCCTGCATGAGGGTTCCATCAGTGAAAGGGCTGAGCTAGGGATGGAGGTGGGCAATGTTGCAAAAGTGGAAGTAAGATGTTTTTGTGCTGAAAGTTTCAGACCCATATCCTGAGTTTAGGATTAAACAGGACACCTAAGGCTGTGAACAGTCTGATTCAGCTGAATGCAGTGGCTAGGGAGGAAAATTATTTGGTGACAAAACAGTTTGTGGCAGGGGCCAAAGACGTTGGCTTCTGTTTTCCTAAGGTTGAGCTGGATGAAGATGTGACTCATGAAAGGGAGTGTTTCAGGCAAGATCAGATGCAATCATGTAGTTAAGGGAGATGGTGGAGAAGTATAGCTGGGTGTCATTGGCATATGTGTGGAAGCTGACCCCATGCCTACAGATTAGGTCAGGTAGACACCATGACCAACCATCCACAGAAAATAATTAATTATTTCTTGTCAAAGGAGGAAGTCATATCCCAGAATTGACTGTCCTTAGTATTAGGTAAGGATTATTACTTTAATTTTAGTCTGGCTCACACATTGTGCTCAGGCCAAGTTCTTTTGCATTTGGTGCTAATGAAACATTTTGAAAGATTACCTACAAAGACTTTTATTCTGCATTCTTTTAAAATGTTGTATTTACTATGACAATTTAGAGAAGCTAATTTTCTCAATTAATTGAGATCTCCTCCCGTGATGTTTAATTTGTAGGTAATACTGCCATTATGTTCTCATCCAAAAAGCAATATTTTGAATTGTTGGTACAATACCAAATTAGAAATCAAACACATAATTTCTATTACATGAGATTCCTTACTTTGGAACCACACAAACAACACATTCTACATAGAAGTGTCTCATGACCCAATTTTTATTTCTGTGAAATAAATAGCAGACCTGCTGGAAGCACTAATATGGGCAGAATGCTCTTCTGATCAGAGAGACTCCTATAGAAATAATGGTGTGGTGCTAAAAAGTGCTTCTCCTGGTTTAGATGTGCCATATCTGCCATAAGTATCACTTTGGATTTTTTTTGGTTCTGAGATTATTTATTTACTGGATTCTTTGTTAGTGGTCACAGCACACATAGGGTTAAAATTGGTTGTTACTAGCTGTTTTTGGAGGCTGCAAAGAACATATAATCTCAGACTGCCTGATGTACACGCCTCAAGACAAGGCAGAGATATAACATAGTTCAGGAAGGCCTTTATATGCGTGAGTTAATTGCTGACATTTGCCTTGGATGGCAATGCCTTCTAACAAGTTATCCAGTGTGTTTGTAACAGGCCAGTGGGTCAAGCGATTCAATTCTAATACAGATATCCTGTAGGGCTGCTGCAGTACATGACCGTTTAGCAACTGTATTTGTGTGAGTGAATTCAGTAAGTGGCTGACCTAATCTAGCTATCAGAGGTATACTTAATGTCCCTTTGTTCTGGGATATCTTCAAAGGAACTTGGAGCTTTATTGAAGGCAGTATTGTACAAACACAGTAATCAGTCTGCAGCTATCAAGGTATGAGGTTAATCAAAGAACTCTGATGGCAGATAGCCATGTAAGAAGTAAGTGACTGCATGTCAAGTCAGTTTAATTGAGTGTTAGCACAAGAAATTTGTTATTAGTGACATCGAGGAGATTAATAAAGGCTGTAATTGCTGTAAGCATAATGTTTGTAATGAGTACTGTTCACTTACTTGTTCAATGTTCAATAAATTTATCTAGGAGATCAACTGATGGCACATGATGTATTCTAGTAAGGCAGAGGTGAGTAACAAGTTCTCTGTTTGATCCTGGGTCTTGCTATATTGCCTTGAGATGTTGGGCACGTAAAAGCATACTTGGGATTTGTAGGGAATGTTAGGTCTGCTTTGAGAGGGGTTAGAGGTGCTGAACAAAAAACAAAGGTAATAATGCAACAACACCCTTGCTTTAATTCTGAACATTAGTTCAGGCTCCATTTCCTTTAGTCAGACCATCCGAACAGTGCTGTCTATTTTGGGTGGTGTTTGTGGTCTTGTTGACAGTCTATGTTGCCATTATGCTACAAGAGCACATCCCCAGGAAACAATGACATTACTTTTTCCACCAAGCACAGAAAGTTAATGATTGATATTTTGGTATTCCCCAAACTTGTAGCTCTTCTGGTTTTACAATGGAAATACTTTCACATAATTAATTTTATCCATTCAGTTTATTGTGGTTTATGCTAGAACAGTAAATTACACTGTTGGTGTTGAATTGTTAAACATTTTCTTCCTGTAATATACCATTAAAGCAACTTTAATGTTTAAAACTTCAAAATCTGGCTAGTTTTGGTTAAGGTGTGTGTTTCACACCAGTGTGGTAGCTGATTCCCTGCATGACATTCCAAACCAATTAGCAAAAGGGGCTTGTCTGTACCAACGTGGTCCACTAGATGGCAGTATCTCCAAGGAAACCTGGCTTAATTGTGGGTTCGAGGGAACAGGCCAGCTGAGTACAAATCCACATTGGACTGATATTTATACACCTTTTTTTAATTAAAAATGTTTAACTAAGTCAATTAATAAGGTTGTAATTCTGCTACCAAAAATGGACCTGCTTTAATACAAGACAGTCCCTGCCTTTTCGCACAATATTTTTCGTGCACCAGGGTCTTTCCCAGGGACTGATAATGCTAACAATGCCATTTTATTTTCAGTGCTAAGATAAGCCATTTGTCTGGTAGCTAACTAATTTTAATTACTCACTAAATCATTTTCTATCTTTATTTTTGTGTGGAATACTTAAAGGAACAGGTTAACTTCTTTTTTGGTTTATTATTTAAATGGTTCTAAATTAACAAAATATTCCACTATTTACTATTCTGGAGATTCTATGAATGGGATTTTATTTGCCTTTTTATTATATTGACAGCCGGGCTTTCAGCTGCATAGGCCCTAAGCTCTAGAATTCCCTCTACCTCTCCTCCTTTAAGATGCTTCTTAAAACTACCTCTTTGACCAAGCTTTTGGTCACCTGCCCTATATCTCCTTCTGTGGCTTGGAGTCAAATTTTGACTGATAACGCTCCTGTGAAGCGCGTTGGGATGCTTTACTATATTAAAGGTGCTATATAAATGCATGTTGTTCTTGTTGCCTGTTATTCAAAGCAGCCATTCTTGCTGTAGAATTATTGGTGACAATTTTAACCCTACCTGCCCAACTGAAACCAGGCGGATGAATAGTTAAAATCGTCCAGGTCACTTACCCCCTCTGGCTCCCAGTTAAAATCGGGGCCCTACTCAACAGCAACAATAACTTGCATTTATATACACCTCTCATCCCTTGATATGTTAAAACTATCACAGTTGATATAGAAGGATGATAGTATACAAATATCTGAAATGTGTTGACAGACAAGCTTTCAAACAAATTTAGTGTTGAATAACAGTTATGACATTGTTCACTTTTTAACTGTAAAGCAGCCTTCAGCAGGTCATACCTGGTGAATGGATGTGTCCATTGACCAGAATAGACAGAATTGTTTTTTATGTGGCTGGTAAATTTGAACAGGAATGTGTATTTTGCACTCCAATAATGAGGGCATGTTTTCAGAACATAAGGTCATACCTGCTCATTTATTCATTAACTCTCTGGCAGTCCCTCAGGGTCAAGGATGACTTGGTGGAAGATGCCTGTGTGTGGATTCTTTTAATGTGGGGTGGTCATTGCACACCAACCACCACACGGTCCCAGCCTTGGCCCAGTGGCAGGGAAATCCAAGACGATTGGAGACCAGGCTCTGCTCTGGGATAGGGACGGTGCAGCACTTCACTGGAGGGTTAGCCTAGATTTTTGTGCTTAAGTCTCTGGAGTGGGACTTGAACCCATAACGTTCTGCCTCAGAGGCAAGAGTGCTACCCACTGAGCCACGGCTGACACATTCATTAACTACAGCCACCTAGCTTGCAGCCAGAAAGACTGAATAATTACTGAGTTGATTTAGAATCAAAGAATCTGTACATTCTGATTCCTGCAAACTATGCTTTTACATGCTTTAGCCATCTAAGTTACTTTGTTTTCTCTATAACTGGATTGTATTTTAATGTTGCATAACATAAGAATAAGTTGCAAAATATTTGAGATTTGTCTTTATCAGTAGGCTAATGAAGAGTGTGTACCTTAAACCAGGGTGTTCCACCTGGGGCCAAGTTAACTCCATCACATTTGCTGGTTTGTTCTTTGAATTTTGTGGACCAGAAGGTTTGGAAAAGTTGTTGTTTTTAGTGTTGTTGCCCCATTGTTGACTAAATCCTAAATCAGACCAAGATCTAACACTATCAGCAACTTGAGATCACAAGATGGGGAAGCCCATCCTGGTCATCTTAATCTATTCATTCAGAACAATCCTACACTTCCCCTCCATTGTTGCATCTAGTTGGTTCTTAAATGATTCCAGGATTTTCACCTCCACCACTCTCCCTGGAAGTCTGATCACACTCTGTGTGAAGATGATCCTCTTGATATCAATCCTATCATGTTCACCATGTTCACTTCCTAAGTTATGGTTTCATGTTATTGATGATGTTGCTGTTTGCTCATGGTACACAAACTCAGGGAGGAAATGTCCTCATTATTCTAAGGTTAGTTTATACAGTTACTTTATAGTTGGTGTGAAGTGATCACAGTGTAAATCAGGGCCCAACCTGACTCCAGACTTAATGGGAGTGAGATGCCCTGGAGGAGGCAGTCTCATCACGTGGATTTGACACCATATGTAGTGTAAATCCAGTGCTGTGTCAAACCTGATTTACAAAATACTTGAGGTATGTTGGACCCCTTGAGCACTCTAAACATAACTAACCTTAATCTAAATTTTTATAGAGCAGTATTCTCTGTTCCTTGTTCTGAGCATGTACATTTTTTACTATTGGGACCAAGGTCTGTAACCATGCAGAATGATTAGAACCCCAGCTAGGCTAGAGCCAAGCATTGTAAATACACTACCTGGCTGAAACCTAGACTACAGCTACCAGTTTCAGACCAGTAGCTGTAGTGTAAATGCATCTTTAGTGTATCCCATGAGTGTTTCATCTCCAACATAGATCTGTACACAGATACAAAAACATGCAGGGACTTCACTAATTTATATATTTCCAGTGCATTAAAAAGCTTAAAGATGCAGGATGGAAATGTTGCCATATGATGTGTAAAAGTATAAAGAGTGTCTGTGCTAATGATAACACCAACGCACGGGCATTTTTACTGTAATGTCTTTTTGGTGACTAATGGGTGTGCCCAAAATAGATTCCATGAGAAAAATGATTCAGACCTAGAATCTTCCTCCGATACGTGGTTTTATCACTTGTGGGTTTTGAGATTCTGATATGATAGACTTTGTATCCCACTCATTCTCGTGTTTAATCTTCTTTGTCTCCAGAAATAGTGTAGGTGGGTATGAAAGTGGGGAGCAATGAAATTATAATTCACTCTAGCTTGTGTTTTTATTAGGAATGGATAATTACAAAAATCGCTGCTACAAAGCTGGAAAAAGAACTTAATTACCAGAGTACAGACTTTTCCTGGCACTTCATAGTTATATTTTCTCTCTTCTCCTTTTGTAGCTTGTATTTCCAGCTAATATTGGCTTAAAAAAAACTTAAACTGAATAAAAAAACGAATGGAAACCAAATGTTCACTTGTGGTAAATATTCCTTGATTGTGTTTGTTTATAGTCTTGTCCCTCTTTCCCAACACTGTCAGTTACATGGGTAAGATGGGTATAGAGGGATATGGGCCAAGTGCAGGCAATTGGGACTAGCTTAGTGGTATAAACTGGGCGACATGGACATGTTGGGCCGAAGGGCCTGTTTCCATGTTGTAAACTTCTATGATTCTATTCTGTGTCATTGTTTGGTACGTGTGCTGTATCTCAAGTTTTAATTTCTCTTTTGAGCCAATGTAAATATCCAATCAGTAATATAAGGAGTGTATGGCACTGTTCTCCTGCACCAGCATTCAGTTTTATTTTTGTTCATATGGTTTTCTTTATAATTGATTTCTCTTCCTCAGTTTTAAAGGGTCACTGTCTTTATGAAAAAATATATGGCAAATTATATTTTTGGAGCATAGAAAATGTAGACAAATAAAAATATTGATTTTGTTTCAAGTGAAAATTCAGACCTATGGGTTTGAAGTATCAGGTTACACTTTTGTGGCTGTGTTGTGTATTTTGCAGTTCTGACTTTGATAACTTAGAAATTTGTGGTTAAGCATTATCAGCTCTTCATCAAACAGCCTTGTCAGTGCATCTTTGAACGAATGTGTTGAATAATACTTTGTGAAATTCCATTAATACCTAGCTTTTCATACTAGATTAAGTAACTCAAAATACAATTTCCTTTATTTTAGTGTTGGCTACTGATAAATTAGGAAAAAGCCACTGTACCTTCACCCTTCTTTGTTTTATTAAGTGATAAGACAATCCATTTTGAATACTCTGGTGTTCTCTCATATTCAGCAGACAACACCCAGTTTGATACTCAATATAGAACTGTTTCTGATCATCACAGTTAATCACCTCACCAATATCCTGCTCACCGATGCTCAGTTTGGGTTCCGCCAGGACCACTCTGCTCCAGACCTCGTTACAGCCTTGGTCCAAACATGGACAAAAAAGCTGAATTGGTGAGGTGAGAGTGACTGCCCTTGACATCAAGGTAGCATTTGACTGAGTGTAGCACTAAGGAGCCCTAGTAAAATTGAAGTCAATGGGAATTAGGGGGAAAACTCTCCAGTGGCTGGAGTCATACCTAGCACAAAGGAAGATGGTAGTGGTTGTTGGTGGCCAATCATCTCAGCCCCAGGCCATTGCTGGAGTTCAAGGCAGTGTCCAAGGCCCAGCCATCTTCAGCTGCTTCATCAATGACCTTCCCTCCATCATAAAGTCAGAAATGGGGATGTTCGCTGATGACTGCACAGTGTTCAGTTCCATTCGCAACCCCTCAAATAATGAAGCAGTGGGAGCCCGCATGCAGCAAGATCTGGACAACATCCAGGCTTGGGCTGATAAATGGCAAGTAACATTCGCCCCAGACAAGTGCCAGGCAATAACCACCTCCAACAAGAGAGAGTCTAACCACCTCCCCTTGACATTCAACAGCATTACCATTGCCGAATCCCCCACCATCAACGTCCTGGGGGTCACTATTAACCAGAAACTTAACTAGACCAGCCATATAAATACTGTGGCTACAAGAACAGGTCAGAGGCTGGGTATTCTGCGGCGAGTGACTCACCTCCTGACTCATCAAAGCCTTTCCACTGTCTACAAGGCACAAGTCAGGAGTGTGATGGAATATTCTCCACTTTTCTGGATGAGTGCAGCTCCAACAACACTCAAGAAGCTCGACACCATCCAGGACAAAGCAGCCCACTTGATTGGCACCCCATCTACCACCCGAAACATTCACTCCCTTCACCACCAGTGCACTGGCTGTAGTGTGTACCATTCACAGGATGCACTGCAGCAACTCGCCAAGGCTTCTTCGACAGCACCTCCCAAACCCGCGACCTCTACCACCTAGAAGGACAAGAGGAGCAGGCACATGGGAGCACCACCACCTGCACGTTCCCCTCCAAGTCACTCACCATCCCGACTTGGAAATATATCGCCGTTCCTTCAGCGTCGCTGGGTCAAATTCCTGGAACTCCCTTCCTAACAGCACTGTGGGAGAACATTCACTACACGGACTGCAGCGGTTCAAGAAGGCGGCTCACTACCACCTTCTCAAGTGCAATGAGGGATGGGCAATAAATGCCGGCCTCGCCAGCGACGCCCACATCCCATGAACGAATTTTAAAAAAAACTCAATCAAATGTCACACCACAGCAATCACTCTGCTTTTGGTATCAAAAAACTAAACATCGTGTTAAAATAAATGGAATAAAAGCACAATTATAATTCAATTCTGTTACAGCACACCTCCAAAGACAGCCCGAGGAGTGCAGGTCTTCAGAGGCAAAGAGTACCACTCTACATGGTGATTTTGCCCCTACTGTTAACAACAAATGTACTATTGGGAAATCAGTTTTCACATTATCTAACACCAGAAAAGAGTCCTAAATCTGTGAATAAAACTTTAAAGCATCTGCACATTGCATTACAATTCTATTTGAATAGACTCAGACAGAGAGTATAATCAACATCAATACTATATTCTAAGATGATGCTTCTACAGTTTTCACCTGGCTCCACTGAACTATTAGAGAGTTTCCAAAGAATTCTGATTTTTGAGACAATTCAAAATAGAAGATAGAAGAGATCAAAGACACACAAATTTCAGGACAGAGAGTGCATTTGGCCAGTCGTGCCTGTGTTAGTGCTCGTTTTTTCAAGAGATATTTACTCTAATCGCACTTCTCTACTTTTTCCCAACAACTTTTAACATCTTTCTTCCACAGTTATTTATCCAATTCCCTCTTCAATTTTGTGATGTACTCATCTTCAGTGGCCACTAAAGTAACCCATTCCATATGTAAATAATTCTTTGCCTGAAAAAAATCTTTCTAATATATTCCTTGTACTAGCAACTTGTATTTCTAATCCTGAGTTTGTCCTCCCTTGTTACCAATTCATCGATCAGTGCAAATAGTTTTTCAATATTTACCCTTTCATAATTTTGCACGTTATTAGATCCCCCTTAATCTTTTTTGTTCCAATGAAGTCATCTGTGTGTGTTTTTAAGTCTCTTATCATAACCATGTTTTCTCATCCTGATGTTGGGGTGAATATCCCACTGTGCTGCTATAACTTGGGCAGAAACTCTGTTGCACACATAAACAAGGTTTCCGCCAAACTTCTGTTGAAATTCAAAAACAATGAACACACATTGCAATTATAATGTAGATTCAGGCTGATGCTCATACTGGAGTACAGTTCCACAGTGGCAGTAGCTCTCTCTTTTTTTATTCGTTCATGGGATGTGGGCGTCGCTGGCAAGGCCAGCATTTATTGCCCATCCCTAATTGCCCTTGAGAAGGTGGTGGTAGTGAGCCACCTTCTTGAACCGCTGCAGTCCGTGTGGTGACGGTTCTCCCACAGTGCTGTTAGGAAGGGAGTTCCAGGATTTTGACCCAGCGACGATGAAGTAACGGCGATATATTTCCAAGTCGGGATGGTGTGTGACTTGGAGGGGAACGTGCAGGTGGTGTTGTTCCCATGTGCCTGCTGCTCTTGTCCTTCTAGGTGGTAGAGGTCACGGGTTTGGGAGGTGCTGTCGAAGAAGCCTTGGCGAGTTGCTGCAGTGCATCCTGTGGATGGTACACACTACAGCCACTGTACACCGGTGGTGAAGGGAGTGAATGTTTAGGGTGGTGGATGGGATGCCAATCAAGCGGGCTGCTTTATCTTGGATGGTGTCGAGCTTCTTGAGTGTTGTTGGAGCTGCACTCATCCAAGCAAGTGGAGAGTATTCCATCACACTCCTGACTTGTGCCTTGTAGATAGTGGAAAGGCTTTGGGGAGTCAGGAGGTGAGTCACTCACCACAGAATACCCAGCCTCTGACCTGCTCTCGTAGCCACAGTATTTATATGGCTGGTCCAGTTAAGTTTCTGGTCAATGGTGACCCCCAGGATGTTGATGGTGGGGGATTCGGCGATGGTAATGCCGTTGGATGTCAAGAGGAGGTGGTCATTGCCTGGCACTTGTCTGGGGCGAATGTTATTTGCCACTTATCAGCCCAAGCCTGGATGTTGTCCAGGTCTTGCTGCATGCGGGCTCGGACTGCTTCATTATTTGAGGGGTTGTGAATGGAACTGAACACTGTGCAATCATCAGCGAACATCCCCATTTCTGACCTTATGATGGAGGGAAGGTCATTGATGAAGCAGCTGAAGATGGTTGGGCCTAGGACACTGCCCTGAGGAACTCCTGCAGCAATGTCCAGGGGCTGAGACTATTGGCCTCCAACAACCACTACCATCTTCCTTTGTGCTAGGTATGACTCCAGCCACTGGAGAGTTTTCCCCCTGATTCCCATTGACTTCAATTTTACTAGGGCTCCTTGGTGCTACACTTGGTCAAATGCTGCCTTGATGTCAAGGGCAGTCACTCTCACCTCACCTCTGGAATTCAGCTCTTTTGTCCATGTTTGGACCAAGGCTGTAATGAGATCTGGAGCAGAGTGGTCCTGGCGGAACCCAAACTGAGCATCAGTGAGCAGGTTATTGGTGAGTAAGTGCCGCTTGATAGCACTGTCGACGACACCTTCCATCACTTTGCTGTTGATTGAGAGTAGACTGATAGGGCGGTAATTGGCCGGATTGGATTTGTCCTGCTTTTTGTGGACAGGACGTACCTGGGCAATTTTCCACATTGTCGGGTAGATGCCAGTGTTGTAGCTGTAATGGAACAGTTTGGCTAGAGGGGCAGCTAGTTCTGGAGCACAAGTCTTCAGCACTACAGCTGGGATGTTGTCGGGGCCCATAGCCTTTGCTGTATCCAGTGCACTCAGCCTTTTCTTGATATCATGTGGAGTGAATCGAATTGGCTGAAGACTGGCTTCTGTGATGGTGGGGATTTCGGGAGGAGGCCGAGATGGATCATCCACTCGGCACTTCTGGCTGAAGATGGTTGCAAACGCTTCAGCCTTGTCTTTTGCACTCACGTGCTGGACTCCACCATCATTGAGGATGGGGATGTTTGCAGAGCCTCCTCCTCCCGTTAGTTTAATTGTCCACCACCATTCACGACTGGATGTGGCAGGACTGCAGACCTTTGATCTGATCCGTTGGTTGTGGAATCGCTTAGCTCTGTCTATAGCATGTTGCTTCCGCTGTTTAGCATGCATGTAGCCCTGAGTTGTAGCTTCACCAGGTTGGCACCTCGTTTTTAGGTACACCTGTTGCTGCTCCTGGCGTGCTTTTCTACACTCCTCATTGAACCAGGGTTGATCCCCTGGCTTGTTGGTAATGGTAGAGTGAGGAATATGCCGGGCCATGAGGTTACAGATTGTGCTGGAATACAATTCTGCTGCTGATGGCCCACAGTGCCTCATGGATGCCCAGTTTTGAGCTGCTAGTTCTGTTCTGAATCTATCCCATTTAGCACGGTGTAGTGCCACACAACACGTTGGATGGTGTCCTCAGTGCAAAGACGGGACTTCGTCTCCACAAGGACTGTGCGGTGGTCACTCCTACCAATACTGTCATGGACAGATGCATTTGCGACAGGTAGATTGGTGAGGACGAGGTCAAGTAAGATTTTCCCTCGTGTTGGTTCGCTCACCACCTGTCGCAGGCCCAGTCTGGCAGCTATGACCTTCAGGACTCTGCCAGCTCGGTCAGTAGTGGTGCTACCGAGCCACTCTTGGTGATGGACATTGAAGTCCCCCACCCAGAGTATATTTTGTGCCCTTGCTCCCCTCAGTTCTTCCTCCAAGTGGTGCTCAACATAGAGGAGGATTGATTCATCAGCTGAGGGAGGACAGTAGGTGGTAATCAGCAGGAGGTTTCCTTGCTCATGTTTGACCTGATGCCATGAGATTTCATGGGGTCCAGAGTCAATGTTGAGGACTCCCAGGGCCACACCCTCCTGACTGTATATCACTGTACCGGTCTGGTGGGTCTGTCCTGCCGGTGGGACAGGACATACCCAGGGATGGTGATGGAAGAGTCTGGAACATTGGCTGAAAGATATGATTCTGTGAGTATGGCTATGTCAGGCTGTTGCATGACTAGTCTGTGGGACAGCTCTCCCAATTTTGGCACAAGTCCCTAGATGTTTGTGAGGAGGACTTTGCAGGGTCGACTGGGCTTGGTTTGCCGTTGTCGTGTCCGGTGCCGGGTGGTCCGCCCGGTTTTATTCTTATTATGACTTTTCGTAGTGATATTTTACAACTGAGTGGCTTGCTCGGCCATTTCAGAGGGTAATTAAGAATCAACCACATTGCTGGTGCTCAAGTAATAATTTTTCGTGAGCCTCAACAATGAATCCTGAACTCAACCAACATCCACAAGTTTCCAGCAAAAGTCATCAGATAGCAATCAAGAATGGAAACCCTGGCTGGGTTTTCCATTGTGGCATTCTACTATTGCCTCAGCTGAGATCATTTAACTCAGCACAGGCCATGAATCAAAGCTCTGACCTTCCTGGTGAATGTTTATTTTTATTCATTCATGGGATGTGGGTGTCGCCAGCATTTATTGCCCATCCCTAATTGCCCTTGAGAAGGTGGTGGTGGTGAGCCGCCTTCTTGAACCGCTGTAGTCCGTGTGGTGAAGGTTCTCCCACAGTGCTGTTAGATAGAGAGTTTTAGGATTTTGACCCAGCAATGAAGGAACGGCGATATATTTTCAAGTCGGGATGGTGGTGGATCAACATCATATCAGGCAGTCCATTTGGGCACCAGAGGGCTGCTGTGGAACTGTACTCCGTTGGGTGTTTAATAGGCCTTAGCACAAATGGAGAGGGGGTTGGGGAGCAATAGTTATGATCTCCATTGTAGCTGCTTTCCAGTTCTGGCAGTATTCAAATGTTTTTACTCCTGAAGTGTGTTATATCACAGGTGGACCAGAGGTGACTTGCCATCCAGTCCTGTAAGAGAGTTCAGATCAGAAACTGGACAAGCAGTGCGACAAATAAGAGACAGTGGAAGGGGTCAAGAGAGGTGGTTGTGAGGTAGAGCTGGGTGTCGTCAGCGTACACGTGGAATCTGACGTTGTCTTTTCGGATGATGTCGCCGAGGGGCAGCATGTGGACGGGGGCCAAGGATAGATCCTTGGGGGACTGCAGAGGTAACAGTGTGGGAGTGGGAAGAGAAGTCATTGCAGGTGATTCTCTGTCTCTGACTGGGTGGATAAGAATGGAACCAGGCGAGTGCAGTCTCACCCAGCTGGACAACAGGTAGAATGTACTTGCTACCTATGAGGATAAGAATAAAGACTGTCGGAAGGACAGCCAGAATGCTGACCATGGCTCTCTGGAGCAGGAGGCTGTCCAAAGGGAGAAGGATGAGGAGAAGTGTGATGTGGTAGTTGTAGGGGATTCAATAATTATCGGGACAGATAGCATCCTTTGTAAGCAAGATCGAGAGTCCCACATGGTATGCTGCCTACCTGATGCCAGGGTGAGGGACATCTTGATCCGGCTTAAAAGGATATTGGAGAGGGAGGGAGAGGATCCAGTTGTTGTGGTCCATGTTGGGACCAACAACATAGGAAAGAATAGACAAGAGGTCCTGTTCAGAGAGTACCAGGAGCTAAGAGTTAAATTAAAAAAACAGAACCTCAAAGGCTATAATCTGTGAATTATTACCCAAGCCACATGCAAATTGGTGCAGGGAAAAGCAGATTAGAAAGGTGAACACATGGCTGAAGGAGTGGTGTGGGAAAGAGGGGATCCATTTCATGGGATACTGGCACCAATACTGGGACAGGAAGGAAATGTACCGTTGGGATGGGCTCCGCCTGAACTGGGCTGGGTCCTAGCGGAGAGGATAAATAGGGCAGTCACAAGGACTTTAAACTAGTAAATGGGGGGGGGGGGAGGGATCAGGTGGAAAATGTAGTATAAATAATAATTCTAAAACAAACAAAAAGGAAGAGAGTCGAGTGATAGTCAGAAATTATGCTTTAGGCACTATAGGTAAAGGGAAGACTATAAGATGTAAAGTAATTAAATTAAGAGAGAGAAATAAGAAATGTGTGAGATTAACAACATTAGAGCAGAAGGACAGGTTAGGGTGTGTGGCCCAAATAAGTGTTCTTTATACAAATGCACAGAGTATAAGGAACAAATCGAATGAATCGCAGGTGCAAATTCAACTTAGAGGGTGCGACATGATAGCCATTATTGAGACATGGCTGTAAGACGGTCAGGACTGGGAACTGAATATACCGGGTTATAAGGTTTATAGGAAGGATAGGCAAACTGGTAAAGGGGGAGGTGTAGCCTCAGTGATTAAGAATGAAATTACTTCAATGATAAGAAAGGACATAACGAGAGGTAAGCAGGCAGTGGAGACTTTATGGGTAGAATTAAGAAATAAAAAAGGATTTAAGACTGTAGTGAGGCCCCCGGTAGCAACTGTGAAGTGATTGAATGTATAAATGCAGAGATTAGATTTGCAGGGAGCAAAGGCAGAGTAGTTTTAATGGGAGATTTTAACATTCATATTGATTGGGATAAACAGACGAGCTCATGTCAGAAAGGTAGTAAATTTCTTGAGTGTGTTCAGGACAGCTTTCTGCAACAATATGTCCTAGAACCAACAAGGGGGTGGGCCATATTAGATTTAATTATGAGTAATGAGCCAGATTTGGTTAATAGCCTAACGGTGCGTGAACATTCATCTAATAGCGATCATAATATGATCGAGTTCAATGTTGTGTTTGAAAGGGAGAAACCTGTACCAGCTACTAAGATTCAAAATTTAGGTAAGGCCGACTTCAACAGGATGAGACAGAGACTGTCTACAATAAACTGGGCAAATCCGATAATGGGTGAAATAACAGAAGATCAGTGGGAGGTGTTCAAAAAAGAATTTAACGTGATACAGAACCAGTTTATACCCCTAAGGGGCAAGAGCTTTACTTGCCAAAAAAAACAGCCATGGACGACAAAAGAGGTAAGGGAAAACATAAAACTAAAAGAAAAAGCATACAAAAATGCAAAAAATAGCACAGATCCTGGTGACTGGGAGAGATACAAAGAACAGCAAAGGGTGACAAAACAGACAGGAGCTACAAAAGGGAGTATGAAAAGAAACTTGTAAAGGATACCAAAATCAACACAAAAATTTTTTACAATTATATTAGGAAAAAGAGGATGGTCAAAAGCAATGTGGGCCCCTTAAAAACTGATAATGGTGATATTGTAAATGAAAATAAGGAAATGGTGGACATGTTAAATAATTACTTAGTTTCAGTATTTAAAGTAAAGGAAGAGGATAGCATGCCAGACGCCCCAAGGAAACTCATTTTGGATCAAGGACGGGAACTCACCATAATTAATGTAAGCAAATTAACAGTAATGAAGAAAATAATGGCACTAAGCAGTGATCAATCCCCAGGACCAGATAGTTTCCATCCCAGGATTTTAAAGGAAGTAGGTGAGAACATTGCAGAAGTCCTGACTGTAATCTTCCAAAGTTTTCTTGATTCAGGAACCGTCCCTTTAGATTAGAAAATTGCATGTCACTCCAATATTTAAGAAAGGTGAGAAAGTTAATACATCTGAGACAGGTTTCTAGAACAATATGTCGAGGAACCAATTAGGGAAGAGGCTATTTTAGATCTAATATTGTGTAATGAGACAGAATTAATTAGTAATCTTATAATAAAGGATCCTCTGGGGAAGAATGATCAGAATATGATGGAATTTCATATTGAGTTTGAGAGTAATGTCGTTAAGTCCAAAACTAGGGCCTTAAATTTAAACAAAGGCAATTATGCAGGTATGAGGGGCGAGCTGGCTACGGTAGATTGGGAAATTCTTTTAATCAGGCTAGTTTAAAAGAAGAAACTTAAAATGTTGCCAAAGAGTAGTAAGCCTGAGGATTGGGAGGGTTTTAGAAACCAGCAAAGGATGACCAAGAAATTGATAAAGAGGGAGAAAATAGAATATGAGATTAAACTAGCAAGAAATATAAAAACAGATTGTAAGAGCTTCTACAAGTATATAAAAAGGAAGAGATTAGTGAAAGTAAATGTGGGTCCCTTCGAGGCAGAGACAGGAGAAATTATAACGGGGAATAAGGAAATGGCAGAGACGTTAAACAAATATTTTATATCTGTCTTCACAGTAGAAGACATACCAGAAATAGTAGGGAACCAGGGTCTAATGAGAGGGAGGAGCTTAAAGTAATTAAGGTTAGTAAAGAAAAAGTTTTAGAAAAATTAATGGGACTAAAAGCCGACAAATCCCCTGGACCTGATGGCCTACATCCTTGAGTTTTAAAAGAAGTGGCTGCAGAGATAGTGGATGCATTGGTTTTGATCTTCCAGAATGGTTCTAGTGGATTGAAAGGTAGCAACTGTAACCCTGCTATTCAAGGAAGGAGGGAGAGAGAAAACAGGGAACTTTCGGCCAGTTAGCCTGACTTCAGTAGTCGGGAAAATGCTAGAATCTAGTATTAAGGATGTAGTAACAGGGCGCTTAGAAAATCATGATATGATTAGGCGGAGTCAACACGGTTTTATGAAAGGGAAATCATGTTTGATAAATCTATTAGAGTTTTTTGAGGGTGTACCTAGCAGAGTAGATAAGGTGGAATCTGTGGGTGTTAGGTATATTTGGATTTTCAAAAAGCATTTGATAAGGTGCCACACAAGAGGTTGTTACACAAGATTAGGGCTCATGGGATGAGTGATATATTAGCATGTGTTAAGGATTAATTAATGGACAGAAAACAGAGAGTAGGAATAAACGGACCATTTTCGGTTTGGCAGGTTATAACTAGTGGAGTGCTGCAGGGATCGATGATTGGGCCTCAGTTATTTACAATCTATATTAATGACTTAGATGAAGGGATCGAGTGTAATATATCCACGTTTGCTGATGATACAAAGCTAGGTGGGAAAGTAAGCTGTGAGGAGGATGCAAAGAGTCTGCAAAGGGATATCGACAGGTTAAGTGAGTGGGCGAGAAGGTGGCAGATGGAGTATAATGTGGGGAAATGTGAGGTTATTCACTTTGGTAGGAAAAATAGAAATACAGAATATTTTTTAAATGGTGAGAAGCTATTAAATGTTGGAGTTCAGAGGGATTTTGGTGTCCTTGTACACAAAACACAAAGTTAACATGCAGGTACAGCAAGCAATTGGGAAGGCAAATAGTACGTTGGCCTTTATTGCATCCGAGTTGGAGAATAAGAGTAAGGAAGTCTTGCTACAATTGTACATGGTTTTGGTGAGACCGCATCTGGTGTACTGTGTGCAGTTTTGGTCCCCTTATCTAAGAAAGGATATACTTGCCTTAGAGGTGGTGCAACAAAGGTTCACTAGATTGATTCCTGGGATGAGAGGGTTGTCCTGTGAGGAAAGATTGAGTAGAATGGGCCTATACTCACTGGAGTTTAGAAGAATGAGAGGTGATCTCAGTGAAACATATAAGATTCTGAGAGGGCTTGACAGGGTAGATGCTGAGAGGATGTTTCCCCTGGCTGGAGAGTCTAGACCTAGGGGACATAGTCTCAAGATAAAGGGTTGGACATTAAGGACTGAGATGAGGAGAAATTTATTCACTCAGAGGGTTGTGAATATTTGGAATTCTCTACCCAAGAGGGCTGTGGATGCTCAGTCATTCATTATATTCAAGGGTGAAATCGATAGATTTTTGGACTCTAAGGGAATCAAGGGATATGGGGATCGGGCGGGAAAGTAGAGTTGAGGTTGAATATCAGCCATGATCTTACTGAATGGCGGAGCAGGCTTGAGGGGCTGTTTGGCCTACTCCTGCTTCTATTTCTTATGTTCTTATGAGGGGGAAACCAGGGAATTATAGACCAGTTAGCCTAACATTTGTTGGGAAATTACTAACGTCTATAATTAAGGATAGAGTGACTGAACACCTTGAAAATTTTTAACTGATCAGCGAGAGCCAGCATAGATTTGTAAAGGGCAGGTCATGCCTCACGAACCTGATTGAATTTTTTTGAAAAGGTGACTAAAGTAGTGGACAGGGCAATGTCTATGGATATTATTTATATGGCCTTCCAGATGGCAATCGATAAAGTCTCTCATAAGAGACTGTTGCTTAAGTTGAAGCTCATGGAATTGAGGGCAAATTATTGACCTGGTTAGGAAAATGGCTTAGCGGCAGGAGACATAGGGCTCAATTTTAAAGGGATGGCGGAATGGCAGTGGTGGGGTCAATGGGCGCGGGCCAAACCCGAAAAATAAAAACTTACCTTTCCCCACATGATCGTGAGGTAATTGATGCTCATTAATTTTGTTTCCAGGTTTCGCGATTGACAGGCTGGCTGCTGACAGGAGCTGCAATGCCGAGGGGGGTGGAGAAAGAGAGACATCATCCGGCACTGCAAGAGAGAGGGGGGGGGGGGGGGGAGGGACAAAGATGGGGAGTGGTGCAAAGATCGGGTGGGGGGGATATCGGACATCGGAACGGGAGGGGGGTGGGAGACTTCAGAGAGACATTGAAGAGGAAGACATCGGGGTGGGTGGGGGACATCGAAGAGGGAGACATCAGGGTGTAGGAAGACATCGGACATCAGAGTGGGGGGGTGGGGGTGCAGGTGACATCATTTCAAAGGTAGGTTTATTTTTTTTTACGTTATGAAATGTTATTTTGTTTCATTAATTTACTTTATTTTTGTCTGATCTGGCCCTTCATGCTTGGTTTCCCCAGGTGTGAATCAGAAGCCGCGGGAAAGCCGCCCAGGTAAATTGAAAATCGTTTTAACTACCTAATATGTAAGAAATAACGTCCCTTAAGTACCTCAATGAGGTACATTTTCTTCTTTAAATATCGTCCCGCCGGCTTTAATTGCCAGTGGGAATTCCGGGTTCGGGAACGGCACGCGCACCCAGATGCATCTTTATGAGACACGGAAGTCGGCGTGTTGGAGCCAGGTTCGTTTCCTGCTCCTCATTTCCCTGATTTTCGTAGCCCCCCCGACCCCCTGCCCCCAACACACCCAGACTTCCAAATTAAAATTGAGCCAATAGAGTGGGGATAATGGGCAGGTACTCAAATTGGCAAGATGTAACTAGTGGGTCCCACAGGGATTTGCATTGGGGCCTCAACTATTCACTGTATTTATTAACGACTTAGATAACGGGATAGAGGGCCACATATCCAAGTCTGCCAACAACACACAGACAGGCAGCATTGTAAGCAGTGTAGATAGAAGCATAAAATTACAGAGAGATATTAATAGATTACGTGAATGGGCAAAACTGTGGCAAATGGATTTCAATTGAGGCAAGTGTAAGGTCATCCAGTTTGGACCTAAAAAGGATAGAGCAGAGTATTTGCCATCCAATCCTGTAAGAGAGTTCAGATCAGAAACAATTCTTTTTTTTAAAAAAAAGCAGAAATATTGGACTGTTGCTAATTACATTGATTTCACATAATCACAGTTTTGCTTTGTTGTGGATACAACACCAGATACTTCTTGGGAGACAATTTAAAAAAAACAAATCTTGATGAAGGTCATTTAAAGTACTGAAGTTAAGTCCCATCAATGGATCAGTGAGTAAATGGACTGCCTGACGTGGTGTTGATCCACATTCACCAGGAAGGTCAGAGCTTTGATTCATGGCCTGTGCTGAGTTAAATGATCTCAGCTGAGGCAATAGTAGAATGCCACAATGGAAAACCCAGCCAGGATTCCCATTCTTGATTGCTATCTGATGACTTTTACTGGAAACTTGTAGATGTTGATTGAGTTCAGGATTCATTGTCTAGGCTCACACATGAAAAATGATTACTTGGGCACTGGAGGGCTGCTGCCACTGTGGAGCTGAACTCCAGTATAAGTCACTACTGAACCAATTGTATGTAGTACATCAAGTGCTGCCCATCTGAGACCAGCATCACAAAATATTAATTATTAAATCTGGGACCTTTCTAACATTCCTGCTAGTATCACATGGCACAGTATGATTTGTGCAAAAATTAAGCAGTATGTTGGTACAACACATGTACTTCCCTGGTGGTGTATCACCGTATTAGAGCATAAGATTCAGAAAATTTTGGACCCTACAAACCCCATTTCAGAGTCTAAATATATCTGAATGCTCATGCAGGTGAAACAGGTATCACTCATTGGGCATTTGCTTTAAAATGTGTTTTGAGGAATGTCATTCTGAAAAATAAATGCAGATCCATATGTTGAAATGGGGTTGCAATTTGCGTCTCTCTTAGATAAGATCATAAGAATATAGGAAATAAGAGTAGGCTATATGGCCCCTCGAGCCTGCTCCGCCTTCAATAAGTTCATGGCTGATCTTTGACCTCAACTCCACTTTGCCGCCCAATCCCCGTATCCCTCGATTCCCTTAGAGTCTAAAAATCTATCGCTCTCAGTCTTGAATATACTCAACGACTGAGCAGCCACAGTCCTCTGGGGTAGAGAATTCTAAAGATTCACAACCCTCTGAGTGAAGAAATTCCTCCTCATCTCAGTCCTAAATGGCCGACCCCTTATCCTGAGACTATGCCCCCTAGTTCTAGACTCTCCAGCTAGGGGAAACAGCCTCTCAGCATCTACCCTGTCAAGTCCTCTTAGAATCTTATATGTTTTAATGAGATCACCTCTCATTCTTCTAAACTCGAGAGTATAGGCCCATTCTACTCAATCTCTCCTCATAGGACAACCCTCTCATCCCAGGAACCAATCTAATGAACCTTCATTGCACCCTCTCTAAGGCAAGTATATCCTTCCTTAGATAAGGAGACCAAAACTGCACACACTACTCCAGGTGTGGTCTCACCAAAGCCCTGTACAATTGCAGCAAGACCTCCTTACTCTTGTACTCCAACCCCCTTGCAATAAAAACCAACATACCATTTGTCTTCCTAATTGCTTGCTGTACCTGCATGTTAACTTTCTATGTTTCATGTACAAGGATACTCAAATCCCTCTGGACACCAATATTTAACAGTTTCTCACCATTTAAAAAATATTCTGTTTTTCTATTCTTCCTACGAAAGTGAATAACCTCAATTCCCCACATTATACTGCCACCTTCTTGCCCACTCACTTAACCTGTCCATATCCTTTTGCAGCCTCTTTGTGTCCTCCTCGCAGCTTATTTTCTCACCTAGCTTTGTATCGTCAGCAAACTTGGATACATTACACCCGGTCCCCTCATCTAAGTCATTAATATATACTGTAAACAGCTGAGGCCCAAGCACTGATCCTTTTAGCAGCCCACTAGTTACAGCCTGCCAACCTGAAAATGACCCGCTTATTCCTACTCTCTGTTTTCTGTCTGTTAACCAATCCTCAATCCATGCTAATATATTACCTTCAATCCCATGAGCCCTAATCTTGTGTAACAACCTCTTGAATATCCAAATATACTACATCCACTGGTTCCCCCTTATCTACCCTGCTAGTTACACCCTTAAAGAACCATCTTAATAATAGATTCTAGCATTTTCCCTACTACTGATGTCAGGCTAACTGACCTGTAGTTCCCTGTTTTCTCTCTCCCTTCTTTCTTGAATAGCGGTATCACATTTGCTGCCTTCCAATCCATTGGGACCGTTCTAGAATCTAGGGAATTTTGTAAGATTACAACCAATGCATCCACTATCTCTGCAGCCACCTCTTTTACAACCCTAAGATGTAGGCCATCAGGTCCAGGGGATTTGTTTTTTTTGTCCCATAAATTTCTCCAGTACTTTTTCTTTATTAATCTTAATTCTTTAAGTTCCTCACTCTCATTGGACCCTTGGTTCCCCTTTATTTCTGGTATTTTTTTGTCTTCTTCTATGAAGACAGATACAAAATATTTGTTTAACATCTCTGCCATTTCCTTATTCCCCATTATAATTTCTCTTGTCTCTGCTCTTTACTATTGCTTCTCTCTTTTTTACATACTTGTAGAAGCTTACAATCTGTTTTTATATTTCTTGTTGATCACAAGCATTAGTCCTTTCATTTCTTGGCTGTGGACTGCTCTACTCAATCTTATTGCCACAATTAAGTGTTCTCTAGAGGAATGAAAATTCTAATCTTTTTGGTTTCTCTGTATTTAAAAAGTATTCAGAATGAGTCTGCATAAAGAACAGTGGAAATGGCTTGAATATATTTTACTTAACAGCAGAATTTCCCAATAATATGCTAACTGGTCTCCAGGTTTCCACAATTTTAGTTCAACCTGTCTGCAATTGCTTTAGCCCACAAAGCTGTATCAATTCTGTTTATCTCCAAAGCTCATGACACATCAATGCAGTCTAAAAAACTGATTTCTAAGTAAGTTTTGCCACTGCAGTCTGATGTAACACTTTGAGAGTTACATTTCTTTTTCACTGATAGCACATGGCTCTGTCACATTATGCTTTCCTAACTATTCATGCAGTTAAAGAGGATGCACGATTCTCCCTTGCCAGTGACTTCCAGCAGAGCAGCATACACCTTCTCACCTCATCAAGAAGACTACTGGGAAACAACGAATGGTAATTCCATCCACTTAATCAATTAATCCTTTGTTTCATATATGCTTACAAACTTTAAAGTCGAATGTTTTAACATTGCTGGAGCCTGGTTCCACAATTCCAAACTACTTTCATCACCAGAGGTAAATATTGGCGGCAGCAGGATAAGATTAACCTCCAGCTAACCTCTGTGGCGGTTGAAGTGAACAAAGGGAAAACTGGAACAACAGGTTGCTAGTGCCCTTGACCTGAACCCTGGTTTTCTGCCCACCACCAACCCCCAGCAATAAACAAAATCATAAAGCATACATCCAGATTATACAGTTACCTTCTGTCTAATGTATCATAGTAGGTACAACACAGGAGGCGGCTATTTGGCCTATCTTGCCTGTGCCGGCTCTTTGAAAGAGCTATCCAATTAGCCCCATTCTCCTGCTCTTTCCCCATAGCCCTGTAAATTTTTTCCCTTCAAGTATTTATCCAATTCCCTTTTGAAAGTTACTATTGAATCTGCTTCTACCACCCTTTCAGGCAGTGCATTCAAGATCATCACAACTCACCGCCTAAAACAATATTTCCTCATGTCGCCTCTGGCTCTTTTGTTGATCACCTTAAATCTGTGTCCTCTGGTTACTGACCCGTCTGCCACTGTAAACAGTTTCTCCTTATTTATTCTGTCAAAACCATTCATGATTTTTGAACACCTCTATCAAATCTCCCCTTAACCTTCTCTGTTCTAAGGCGAACAATCCCAGCTTCTCCAGTCTCTCCACATAACTGAAGTCCCCCATCCCTGGCACCATTCTAGTAAATCTCATCTGCACCCTCTCTGAGGCCTTGGCATCCTACCTAAAGTGTGGTGCCCAGAATTGAACACAATACTCCAGCTGAGTCCTAACCAGTGTTTTATAAAGGTTTAGCATAACTTCCTTGCTTTTGTACTCTTTGCCTCTATTAATGATGCCTAGGATCCCATCTGCTTTTTCAACAGCCTTCTCAACTTGTCCTGCCACCTTCAAAGATTTGTGTATGTGCACCCCCAGGTATGATGTAACTTATTTTAACAATCTACCAAATCAAAACCTGTAAGTATAAAACTGATTATACCTCAATCTTCCATCAAGCTAAAATACGTTAGATTGTTCAACAAAAAGTTCTTAGTATTTTACCTCAAATTATTTAAAAGCGAAAGAATTGTGGGAAAACATCAATTGACTATCCAAATTATCTGCTGTTTATATGTGAATTAAGTAACTGTTTTCAAGGTGACCTATGTGTCTGCCTCCTCGACGGTCAAAGCATCAGGCTAAGTAAAAATAATGAGAGAACTGGGTGGTGCAATGGGTTCCAGAGTGTCCTTTCACCTCTGAGGACTGGTTTTGAATTGAGCCCAGATTTTATTGGGTGTAAGGCTCCAATGGGAAATGAGTTTGGGCAGCCTCAACTCCGTTCCTAGTGACCATAGATCGACAACACATCACAGCCCCAGTTTAGCAATAATTATCATCAGATCATCAATCTAATTCTGAGACCTCATAAGAATGGCCAGTGTGAGAAATGGAAATATCACAGTGCTGGTGTAGGAGGTGATCTTCCAACAGGGGGCTTTACTTTGCATCTTGCCATTGTTAAATTATATTTAATGTCTTGGACAAGGGTATCATGAGCAGAATTTGCAAGTTTGGAGATGAGTCCAAAATAGAAAGCAGAGTAAATGATGAGGAACAATGAAAATAGCTTCAGAAAAATTTAAATCTTTTCGGTAACTTGGCTAATAAACTAGCAGATACAGTATCATGTGAATAAATGTATATAATACTTAGTAAGAAAATAAAGAACCAGAAAGGGAAGTACATGTTAAATGGAACAGTGGTGTAGAATGCTTATCAAGGAAAAATCCAGGGTTAAATTGGATTAATCCATAAAACTGTTAGCACAAAAGGCAAAAATGCTAGGTTGAGTTAGCAGAGGGATAAAGTACAAATCAAAAGTAGTTGTATTATTGATGTACAAGGCACTGGTTAGACCTAATCTAGAGTAATACATACAGTCCACATCACCTAATCATCGGAAGGATATTGTTGTGACAAAAATGAAACATTTTTATTTAAGATTTAGCTTGACATGGGCTTCTTTAATTCTGTCACAGTGCACAAGGGGTTAAAAACCAGCTTCACTCATAGAAATGATGTCCCAGCTTAACAATACACTGTTACAACTAACAGTTGGTCGCTGGCCAGTTTACTTGCGGGAAGAGCTAATCCACTCATTGTAAAAACACTGATTTGTTCAGATATGTATCTGATTGGCAGCTTTTTGAATTTAACAAAAAGTTATGTAAATTCACAAAGCTCCAGTTACTGTTTAAAATGTATTCATCAGCCTGCCCTTTTCAAATCGCTGAGTTTGATCTGGACCTTTCAAAGAGAATCTGTCTGACAGAAACCTCGGAAGAGAATTAGATAGACCAGACAACTTCTGTCGTTGGTGATGAAATGATTTTTAAAAATCACCATATGAAAATTAATTATATCATAAATTATAGAAAATGCTGGAAATACTCGGCAAGTCAGGCAGCATCTGTGGAGAGAGAAGTAGAGTTAACGTTTCAGGTCAATGACCTTTCATCTGAACGACCTAAAACATCGGGACCGATATTAGGAGGGCGGCGGGGTCGCAGCGGGGGGTCGACTGGGCCCGTGGGTGACACGCCCAGTGAAATTGGGGTGTTCTGCACGCAATCGCAGGCTAATTGAAGCCACTTACCTGAACTTCCGGGTTTTGCGCTGGAAAGCTGCGGACTGCGCATACGCAGCATAGGCTGTCAGCTGGAGGAGCCCTATTTAAAGGGGCAGTCCTCCACTGACTGCTGCAGAAAATAGGAAAAATTACAGCATGGAGCAGCCCAGGGGGAAGGCTGCTTCCAGGTTTAATGATGCCTCACTCCAGGTCATATTGGATGGGGTGAGGAGGAGGGGGAGGACAGAGATCTTCTCCCCGGTGGGCGGGAGGAAGTGGCCTGCCTCTGCCATCAAGAAGGCCTGGCTCAAGGAGGCAGAAGAGGTCACCTGCACCACCAACATATCGCCCACCTGCATACAGTGCAGGAGGTGCTTCAATGACCTAAGTAGGTCAGCCGAAGTGAGTACACTTACTCATTCCCCTACACTCCGTCTGCCACATCACCGCCCCCACCCCACATCTCCTTCTGCACTGCCAACACTACTCTATCACATCACTCCTCACACCCACTCAAAGCTCATCCTCATCTTACCTGCACTTACTCACCTCGCCAGTACTCATCCCACCACTACCACTCAACCCAATCCTCATAGAATCTCATGGCTCTATCTCATACTCACCCTCTCGTGCATCTCTTTCACGGTCAGCCTCACTCAACCTGCCACTAGCTGTGCTGCAGCCACAGGGCATGCATCACATATGTGCAGTAGGAAGCGTAAGGCAAACGTGTCGTGAGCATGAAGGGGATGCACAAGGGTGTTTGAGGGTTTCTCATGGTTTTTACTTATATTTAATTTCTGATCAACTCACATAACACATTATATTGTCACCACTACTGCCAGGTCTTTGCGAATCTTGTCTGGTTTGTGCAATAATGCCCTTTCCTGAGGATCACCATGAAGACCCACAACTGATGCCACCCATTGTGTCTCTGCGGAGTGGGTGCAGGTCTATTTGCAGGGCTCTTTTGTGCAGACGACTGAGAGACGTCGGCCATGTCCCCGGTGGCACCCTGGAAGGATGCGGAGGAGAAGTTGTTGAGGGCAGTGGTGACTTTGACAGCGACAGGTAAGAAGATGGTGCTCGGGCCAACCGGGAGGAGCTCGGCATGAAGGAGGCTGCAGATGTCCAAGACTACATGTTGAGTGACTTTGAGCCTCCGTGTGTTCTGCTGCTCAGAGAGGTCCAGGAAGCTGAGCCTCGGTCTGTAGACCCTGTGGCGAGGGTAGTACCCTCTGCGACGCATCTCTCTCTGCTGTTGTCCTCCCTCCTGCTGTGCAGGTGGATGTGTCACAGCACTGTGTTGTGGGGCTCCATGTCTCAGAGGTGGACAGCGTGGCCGGCGAGGCTGGTAATGCTGTTCGTCCTCCGAGGAGGTCATGACTGTAGCTATGGTGGCCCCCATCCGGAAGATGTACATTTGAGGGGGTCCGCAAGGTAGGTAAATGGTGTCTGGACACTGGGGTAAGTGAGCAAGTTGGTGAATTTTATTGTTAGGAGGAGGGTGGTGGAGGCCAAACTTTGTCCAAAGTGACAGAGTGGCCTCCTGCAATGAGTGAGGGTCCCCCCCACCCCACCTGTCAAATGGACCTTTGCAGCTGCCACAGGCTGATGGCTGCAACACGTCCATTTCAACTGGGAGTGTTTCCCCCAGTACGGGAAACAGTCCCAGTTGAGATGAAAATTCCACCCCTCCTAAAATATCAGGTCAATCAGGTCTGTAAACGTACCTGGTTAATTACTTCAAGTGGCACCCTGCCGGCTTTAATGGCCAGCGGGAGTCCCACATGCGGGGGCTGCGCGCGCATGTCAGCGCGTCACTGGGAAACCCGGAAGTGGGCGGGTTGGAGCCGGGCTCTGGACCTGCCCCGGGAATCCCCGATTTCCGCAGCCCCCCCGCCACGAACGCACCCGCTCAGGGGTGCGAAAATTGAGCCCTTTAGCTCTGTTTCTCTCTCAACTGCTGCCTGACCTGCTGAATATTTCCAGCATTTTCTGTTTTTATTTCAGATTTCCAGCTTCTGCAATATTTTATTTTTGTAGTTAATCATAATTTTATCAGAGTTGTGAATTATTTATTATTTTCTACCATCCAAGGAGTTAGTAAAGTTTAATGAATACTTTAAAAATATGTTTTGTTATAAGTACTATTCACTTTTTCTTTTACTGTTTCCTGCCCTTACAGTGTATGGGGATCAGCGGGAAAATGGAGTTGAAGTAGATCAGCCGTGATCTAATTGAATGGCGGAGCAGGCTCGTGAGCCGTATGGCCGATTCCTGCTTCTATTTTTTACGTTCTTATGTACTCAGAAAATGATCCCTTGGGTGTTAAGAATTTAAGTTAAAGAAGTTGGGTTTGTTTCCTTTGGAAAACAGACTTTGTGATGTTGTAACTTAAATTTTCATGAAAAGGATTCATGCAATTTGTTCACTATGACAGAGGCCGTAAGTTAAAAATGAGGAAGTTAGCAGTGAGAAGGAAAGTTGGGTAGAATTTTTTTGCCTAAAAGGTTATAGAGTTGTGGAATTAGGCTATTGAAGTGGACAGTAAATTGGTTCAAAAGTGCTTTTGGAGAGAGAGATTGAGAGATATAGTGCAAAGGTGGATAGACAAGGTTATATATCATTAAGGGGATGGCCTTAACAGGACAAGGTGGAAATCTTGCAATTTCTTGCTCCTAATCATTTCATAGAATCGTAGAAAGTTACGGCACAGAAGCAGGCCATTCGGCCCATCGTGTCCATGCCGGCCGAGAAAGAGCTAACCAGCTTAATTCCACTTTCCAGCACTTGGTCCGTAGCCCTGTAGGTTACGGCACTGCAAGTGCACACCCAAGTACTTTTTAAATGAGTTGAGGGTTTCTGCCTCTACCACTCTTTCAGGCAGTGAGTTCCAGACCCCCACCACCCTCTGGGTGAAAACATTTCTCCTCAGCTCCCCTCTAATCCTTCAACCAATTACTTTAAATCTATGCCCCCTGGTCACTGACCCCTCTGCGAAGGGAAATAGGTCCTCCCTATCCACTCTATCTCATCCCATCATAATTTTATATACCTCAATTAAATCTTCACTCAGCCTCCTTGTTCCAAAGAAAACAACCCCAGCCTATCCAATCTTTTCTTCTAGCTAAAATTCTCCAGCCCTGGCAACATCCTCAAAAATCTCCTCTGTACCCTCTCTAGTGCAATCACATCTTTCCTGTAATGTGGTGACCAGAACTGAACACAGTACTCAAGCTGTGGCCTAACCAAAGTTTTATACAGTTCTAGCATAACCTCCCTGCTCTTATATCCCATGCCTCGGCTAATAAAGGAAAGTATCCCGTATACCTTTTTAACCACCTAATCTACCTGTCTTGCTTCTTTCAGGGATCTTTGGACATGCACAACAAGATCCCTTTGTTCCTCTACATCTCTCAGTATCCTTCCATTTATTGTGTACTCCCTTGTCTTGTTTGCCCTCCCCAAATGTATTACCTCACACTTCTTTGGATTGAGTTCCATTTGCCACTTTTCTGCCCACCTGATCAGTCCATTGATATCTTCCTGCAGTCTACAGCTTTCCTCCTCACTATCAACCACACGGCCAATTTTTGTATCATCTGCAAACTTATTGATCCAGCCCCCCACATTCAAGTCCCAATCGTTAATATATATCACAAAAAGCAGGGGATCTAGTACTGAGCCTTGTGGGACCCCTCTGGAAACAGCCTTCCAGTCACAAAAACACCCGTCAACCATTACTCTTTGCTTCCTGCCACTGAGCCAATTTTGGATCCAACTAGCTACTTTCCCTTGGATCCCATGGGCTTTTACTTTTTTGACCAGTCTGCCATGTGGGACCTTGTCAAAAGCCTTGCTAAAATCCACGTACACTACATCATTATTGATGAGGGGAATTTTATAGATAATTAAGTGTTTCAGTGATGAAATATAATTGACAATGATGGTGTAACTCTACTTGATCCACTACAAGACCAGTAAATATAGTATTGTCTATATAATAAATATGCTGCATAAGACTTTAGTGAATATTGATATGGAATATTGCTCTTCTGATAAACCAGGAGTGTATTATTCCTTGAGAAAAACTCAACACTTATACCAGGAAAAAACTTAAGCATTTTCTCTGCATAGAAACATCGAAAATAGGAACAGGAGTAGGCCATTCGGCCCTTCGAGCCTGCTCCGCCATTCAGTATGATCATGGCTGATCCTCTATGTCAATACCATATTCCTGCTCTCTCCCCATACCCCTTGATGCCTTTTGTGTCTAGAAATCTATCTAGCTCCTTCTTAAATATATTCAGTGACTTGGCCTCCGCAGCCTTCTGTGGTAGAGAATGCCACAGGTTCACCACCCTTTGAGTGAAGAAATTTCTCTTCATCTCAGTCCTAAATGTCCTACCCCGTATCTTGAGACTGTGACCTCTCGTTCTGGACCCCCCAGCCAGGGAAAACATCCTCCCTGCATCCAGTCTGTCTAGCCCTGTCAGAATTTTGTATGTTTCAATGAGATCCCCTCTCATTCTTCCAAACTCGAGTGAATACAGGCTGAGTCGACCCAATCTCTCCTCATACGACAGTCCTGCCATCCCAGGAGTCAGTCTGGTGAATCTTCGCTGCATTCCCTCTATGCAAGTATATCCTTTCTTGGGTAAGGAGACCAAAACTGCACACAATACTCCAGGTGTGGTCTCACCAAGGCACTATATAACTGCAGTAAGACATCCTTGCTCCTGTACTCAAATCCTCTTGCAATGAACGCCAACATACCATTTGCCTTCCCAACTGCTTGCTGCACCTGCATGTTTGCTTTCAGTGACTGGTGTACAAGGATACCCAGGTCCCTTTGTATATCAACATTTCCCAATCTGTCACTATTAAAATAATACTCTGCCTTTCTGTTTTTCCTTCCGAAGTGGATAACTTCACATTTATCCACATTATATTGGATCTGCCATGTATTTGCCTAATTGTCACTCAAATTTAGACACTCAAATTGTCTAAATTGTCTTGAAGCCTCTTTGCATCCTCCTCACAACTCACGATCTCACCTAGTTTTGTGTCACCAGCAAACTTGGAAATATTACATTTGGATGTTCAACTATGGATGTCGTATATGATACAACATGAAGACCAAGACTTTTTTTAATTAAAAAAAAATCTGTTGCCTGTGCAGCAGCTAATGTGAGTACCTACATGAGATTATACTTTCTCAGGCATATTCTGGCATAAAGTAAAACTAATCAGATACTATAACTATGTGTAATTTTTGAGACCACTTCCTGGATATACTTTATTCACCTCTTTATGCAATTACCCACATATTTCCCTATATTAAATGGCAAACAGTGCTTGCATTGCATTAAAATAGAACCTCACAAAATGCCGCCCACTCTTAACACCCCGCATTGGATCATAGAAAGAATGATGACTTCTTTATATACGAGGGACTTTTTGTCACCAATTTTGTTTCTGTTAAATGCACTGTAGACTTTACCAGCACAATAGTTTAAACACTTTCCTTCCTGCTACATCCCTCAATTCCTTTTTCTCCAAAAGCACTTTTGAACCAATTCGTACTGTCCGCTTCAATGCATTTCATTCTTTAATTAGTGATATGAATTCGGATCAGCTGCTGATGTCTATTCGTGTTCATTGGTGTCATTGTTCCCTTAAGTGGTACGGTTGCCTGCTTTTTTACAGAGGTTGACTCCCACTCCCCTGTATCTGCTAGCACAGTAGCAGAAGCTGGGAGTGTAATAATGAAACTCCCTTGTGATCTGGACAGATCTCTGTGTCTTAAACACGTGCAATTCTTTAATCTTTCCAAAAGTGGACTGAGTTAACATTAGATGCAGTGTCATTTGGTTCGGTTCATAAGTTGCTTTATTCCACAGTAGGTACAACATACAGAACATAAGTATGATGAAAGTGATTATTACAATTAAATCAACTTCTGTTTACATACTGTTAGAAAAATTGATGAGCTTCCAACACTAGCCCACTTCAGTGGGTCATAGGAACATAGAATGATACAGCACAGGAGGCCATTTGGCCCATCATGCCTGTGCTGGGTCTTTGAAAGAGCTATCCAATTAGTCCCACTCCCCTGCTCTTTCCCCATACCCTGTAAATTTTTTCCCTTCATGTATTTATCCAATTCCCTTTTGAAAGTTACTATTGTATCTGCTTCCACCACCATTTCAGGCAGTGCATTCCAGATCATGACAACTCGCTGTGTAAAAAAAAATGCCCTCATGTTGACTCTGGCTCTTTTGCTGATCACTTTCAATCTGCTTCTCTGGTTACTGACCCGTCTGCTACTGGTATCAGTTTCTCCTTATCAAAACCGTTCATGATTTTGAACACCTCTATCCAATCTCCTCTTAACCTTCTCTGTTCTAAGGAGAACAACCCCAGCTTCTCCAGTCTCTCCACATAACTGAAGTCCCTTATCCCTGGTACCATTCTAGTAAATCTCTTCTGCACCCGCCGTAAGGCCTTCACATCCTTCCTAAAATGTGGTGCCCAGAATTGAACACAATACTCCAGCTGAGAGCTAACCAGTGTTTTATAAAGGTTTAGCATAACCTCCTTGCTTTTGTACTCTATGCCTCTATTAATGAAGCCAAGGATCCCATATGCTTTTTTAACAGCCTTCTCAACTTGTCCTGCCACCTTCAAAGATTTGTGTACATACACCCCCAGGTCTCTCTGTCCCTGCACTCCCTTTAAAATTGTACTATTTAGCTTATATTGCCTCTCCTTATTCTACCTACCAAAATGCATCTCTTAACACTTTGCTGCTTTAAATTTCATCTGCCATGTGCCTGCCCATTTCACCAGTCTGTCTATGTCCTCCTGAAGTCTGTTACTATCCTCCTTATTGTTTACTACATTTCCCAGTTTTGTGTCATCTTCAAACTTTGAAATTATACCCTCTATACCCAAGTCCAGGTCATTAATATATATCAAAAAGAGCAGTGGTCCTATTGACTGACCCCTGGAAGTGTACATCACTGTATGCTTGTAAGCACGTAGCATCACTGAATATTACATGTATGATGTATTATACACCCTAAGGGACAAGTCTAGATATACACAAATTGCTTTCACTTCAGATTGCATTCTATGTGAAGTGTGGCTAAAGTGAATCTAGTTTTAAATTCAAATCGAACCTAGAATATTATGTTCACTTTTTTTTCTGGATGCAATCCACATCATTTTGTGCTGCGTCATTAATTCTGCACTTTCATTCAGATACTTACTTAATGGTAAGTTAGTCTGCATTAACTTTGTCTCAGTGGAACTAAATAGTTTGGTCCAGTGTTTGTAATAAATGATATTCTGCACATTAAAATACCCACCATTCCAGAAGTGATGCATGCTGCTATAAAGCCAGTATAGTATATATTCAGCACTTAAATTAGTAAAATGCCATCATTTGCTAGTAAGCCTAGATGAATTTATAAATAAAACTGACAAATAATGTTCACCTTTTTATCTTATTAAAGTGCAGTTGATTACCTTTATATCACACCCATTAGATGTTCGTATTTAAATAGCATTAAGGCAGCAGTACGTACACACAATTCAGTTCCCATGTACTGAAACAGATAGGAACATAGAAATGAAAGAAGTGGAAGAAATGATTGCGGTCCATTTTGCCATACTCAAAAGTTAGAAAACCAAGAAACGAGAGACATTCAAGCACTGGAGGCAGCGCAGAGAACTGTGAGCCAGTGTCTAGGGTCTGAGTTCTGAGGAAAGACTTGAGAAACTCGGGCTTTTCCACTAGAAAGGAAGTGTCTGAGAGATCATCATCATAGCTTATCGCTCCAAAGCTGCAGGCCCTGAAGAGGGCCATTTATGCCTACATCTCCGTCTTCTATTACAGCCTTAGTGCATATTGTCAGATTTGGTTTCTCCCATAGCTAGCTACAATGGCAGATTAACAGGGGACATGAAGTAAATGTATCTGACTTGACCCCTGTCTGTGAGTTGATCTTATAGAAGTATATAAAATTGTCAAGGGTATAGAAAAGTTAACCTGCAATATTACTTTAAATTAAACTGCAGGAGGAGAATAAGGTTCAAATTAGTAACGATAATTTTAGGACTGATATCAGGAAGTTCTTCTTTACCCAGAGAATGATCAACCTGTGGAATAAACTTCCAGATAGACTAGTGAAGGCAAAAACACTGGAATCATTTAAGAAGCAATTGGACACAACGGGTGGACGATAGAGTCTCTCTGAATGCATAAATTAAGATGGGCTGAATAACTTTCCTCATTGATAATTATCTTGTGATCTTGTAAACCCACAACCTCCTGACTCAGAGATGCGAGTGTTATTAACTGGGCCAAGTTGACACTGACAATGCAATAAAACAGAAAATGCTTGAAATATTCGGCAAGTCAGGCAGCATCTGTGGAGAAAGAAACAGACTAAACGTTTCAGGTCGATGACCTTTCGTCAGAACTGGAAGAAGTTATAGATTTAACAGTTTTTAGTAAGTACAGAGCCAGGCAAGAGGCAGGGAGTGGAGGAAGGGGAGGGGAGGAAATAACAAAATGGAAGAAGGTCTGTGATAGGATGGAGGGCAGGAGTGATTTAATGACAAAAGGGATGATGGTTCAAGGCAAGGAGAGTGGTAATGGGACAAGTAAAGAAATAAAAGATGGGTCTAGAGGAGCTGTAAATGGCAACAGCAGAACCATTACCAGCACCCGCTGTCCGAAAAAATGGGAGTAGTGGTTCTGCCATTGACAATGCAAGGTTGAGCCCCCTGTAGTAGTGACCAAAATTGTACACCGTATTAAGAGTGGACAGACCCTTTGTAAAAGCTCATTATTACATTCTGGAGCTAATGTACTATCCATTTAGCTATACCTTCTTTAGGGCTGCTGCATGCTATGTTAAGAGAGTGCTTCTAAATTTCTCTCCTGTATTCTGTCCTGTAGACAGTTTAGCTCAAATTAGTAGAGCTTATTCCAACTCACCAGTCTCATCACCTTTGCACTTATCTCCATTAAACAACATTTATCACCCATGATCTAAACTTCCTAATCTATATAAATCCCTCTGTATTTGATCCATTTGCTCCATATTGTTTGCCATGCTACCACCTACAATGTAGTATTTTCTTCGGGCTTTGTTTCCTCCCTCATTTCCAAATCATTTACGCACATTTTAAATGCCTGTGCATTGATCTCTGAGGCTCCCCACTGGTCACCTCATTCAAAGCCAATTCATTAATGCAGCTCCATGTGCTGCTATATTCTGCTTGCTCTGTTTCACACAAATTCCAATCCACTTTAGAAGATGCCCCCCCTATTCCATGTCTTCCCCTTGTGAACCAATCTTCTGTGTGTGACTGTCTCAGAAGTTTTTGCTAAAATCTAAATGTATAGCTTCCACTGCATTCCCCTTATCCATCAGGTCTGTTATTTCTTCAAAGAATTGCAGTAGTTTTGTCAAAAATGACCACCCTCCCATAAAGCTATGTTGACTCTATATTCCATATTGCTCTAAGTGCTTCATCCTTCTTTCCTTCAGGATGTTCTGTAATGCATGTCTTGTAGCAGCCCACAACCTTCCAAAACTGCTTCCTAACATGACACTAATGAATGTTGTAGTATACTGGAGCAGAAGATAAAGAGCTGATCAAAAGTCTTATACAGCATTTACTGCACCAGAACATTCACAGTAGCAGTAGGAAACAGAATTTAATTTATATTTTAAATTTGCTCCAAGGATAAATTCATGTGATTTTGATTTCAAAGAATAATTGTTTCAATTCAATATACCTCGCCACTGAGATTATTCTAGGTACGAGTTCAAGTTTCTTGATTATTCATCAACTGTTCAATTTTCACAGGAACAATTACAATAATATGTTACTGATGTGATAAGCTGCTTTAAAAGGTGGCATGGCAGAACGTAAAGTAGGGCTGAAGATTTGTTTAATGGAATAATTCTCAACCCTTCTAAAATAAGTAATTTAAGTTTAAGTTGTTGTGCTCTGTATTGAAAATAAAACATTACTGAAAGTTTTTTAAAAAAAACTATTTTTGAAAAGTAACCATGCCAGATTTTTCCAATTCATGTAACAGGACAGCAGATAGAAGACCTGTAAGATAACAGTTGTCATAGAAACACAGCCAACATTGACAAATATGGAAGAGTTTGTAATTTAACATTTCTGCAGAATTTCAAATTGTGACATTCTGTTGTTAGATTTCAGCAATAGCAGGGAGTAAGTAGGCTCTCTTTTGGGCATCTTTCCAGACATTTCTGCAGTCAGACAACCAATTGCTGATCAAGATCTGCTTCTCTGTTATGTTATTTCCTTGGAAGGTCTGGGAGTCTGTCTGAGTTTTTAGGGTATCTTTGAAATGGTCCTTAGACTCCAGCCGTTTGATTCCAACATCTCCAACCAACGAAGCTGGCAGAGTTTGCAGCTTTCTAGGCATCCTTTGTACTTTGCAGTTTGGACTAATTTCCTTGGATGGCCGAGACCAATGCTTGTTGAGAGATATGAAATTCATCTTTGTGTCACTCCTGGTGTTTGAGATTCTCTTTGTCCCTGTGTTTGGATTAGTGTTATGTTGTCTTGAGCCTGACTTCTGTAAATCCAATTCAGAGCAGCTCATCTCTCTTTGTAAGAGCTCTGAGGAGGAAATTTGTGGGAAACTAAATATGTTTGTCAAATCATGCTCTTTTATTAACTTTTCACATTTTAAGGATGTATTGGACTTTTGCTGTAATATTATTTTCTCAATAGTCTTGCTGTGAAGGAGACGGGTAGGATTCTTTTTGGAAATATTTGGAAGAAGCCCTTCTTTCTGCCCGTATAGTTCTTCCAATGGGTCAAACTTGACCTGAGAAGAGATTTTTTTGTTCGTCTCAAACATGATGATGACATTGTCCAAGGAAATGATATCAGCTGCATAATTTTTTTTAGTATTCTTCAAACTAATTTTAGAGGCATCAGGATCAACTTGTGAAAGCAACCTTTGGTCTTGTCGGAGGTGGTTAAGTTTGCTCAGGTCCTGAAATTCACATGAGCTGTCCTGTAGTGCAGAAAATGTTGGCTTTGCTAACTGACAGATAGACTGCAGATAGTCATCTGTTGATCCAGAATCAGAATTAATGTCATATTTATTAGGGCATTTTGTACTAGTGCTTATATCCTGCAGCACTTCTTCATAGGCTTCACTAATTGTTGGGAGGTGCTGTACCAAGATCAGTCTAGAGCTTGGCCTCATGGCTAGGAAAAAAAAGAGAGCTCATTCACATAAGATAACCTACGTATACACCACTTAACATTTTAAAATTCAAATAAATCCATTTAAAATGAATCTGGTAATCTATTTCAGGATTCTTTTCTGGTAGCAGGTCACCTGATGCAATTATTTTCATTTTGGACAGGTAACTATCATTTTGATTCTTTCTTTCCCCCTTAAATAAATCCTTTATGATTTACTATTGCAGTTTTCTTTTCCATGGCCTATCTATTAATTTTCAGTCAGAAAATCTGTATGCAGGAAGCTCCAGCACATCACATCAGTGGACACAATGCTCAGTGGATTAAATGTAGGAAAGGGAGATTTCCACTTGAAGGCAGACTTGGCGCACTTAACAATTCTCTTAAATCAAGCTGAAGGGTCCCAATGTTGTAATAGAACTTCCACCTACCAACAGAAAATATATGTAGTGAGACTGTGTAGTTGGGAAAATTTAGTGATGCTGCAATTCCATCATCGGAGAATTAGGGGTACAGTTTCTCCGAACTGTACTCTCTTAAAATGTGGTTCAAATCTGGTTGGTGGGAGCATTAAGATTATTTCAAGAATTGGAAAAAATTAAACCAAAAGAGCAATAAGGACAAGGGAAGAAAATAATATAATAAAGAAAATTGATAGTTTTACCCTTCCATGCTCTTTACTGGCACTTTAAGGATTTCCACTCCTCAACTACCTATAAATAGTAATTTTTTTAATATTCATTCATGGGATGTGGGCGTCACTGGCAAGGCCAGCATTTATTGCCCACCCCTAATTGCCCTGAGAATGTCCACCACCATTCATGACTGGATATGGCAGGACTGCAGAGCTTTGATCTGACCGTTGGTTGTGGGATAGCATGTAGATTTCCACTCTTCAACCACCTATTAATAGTAATTTCCTACATTACAGGAATCTGATGGTCCCAGATGCCCTGTAGAGGGCGGCATGTTTTTTTTATCTCTAATTTTCAGGAACTTGCCGTGCAAAAGCTCATAGAAAGTCTATGGGCAAGGGCAAGTCTAACGAATGGCTGGCGCTGTTTGTTCACCGCTCACTGCAAAATCCGGCCCATTTAGTGCCATCCATCACTAGTACCAGACAGGGTTACAACTTGTTTTCAGCTACTAGCAGACGTCCTGTGGCATTGCTCAAAGTAAGTCAAAGGATATAATGACCAGAACACTATATCATGGAACACACAATAAAAAGAAAGAACATATATAGCGCCTTTCATGACCTCAGAACACAGGGAATACAGCAATATACCCTCTAATTTTTTTTTTGGCTATTTGCGGAATGAATTTGGGTTTGTGCACCGATATAAAGGCTGTGTGCACCACCGTAAAAAAAATCACAACTTTAAATGGAAGATCTTTTTAGAAAACATTATTGAGGGTAAATAACAAACAGAACAAATGTTAAAAAAAAAACAATGGGTAATTGTAACAATTTAATGTTATATTGGCTGATAAATTTATAAAATTAATGAAACAGGTTTCTTAAGTTGCACTAGGATTGAGCAGACTAGTCTCGTTATATTTTATTAAAAAATATCTGATGGGAATGATTCGAATCAGCTTTTTGTTGAATCAGCTTAATGACTCTGATTCAATCAGAAATAAATCGTGTGCAATCAGAATTTTAAAATTGAGTCAGAAATACAAAACAGCTATCAAATCAGTCATTGTGAATTTGGGGATAGGGAACAGTTTAATTAAAGCTCCCCCCCACCCCTCCATTGAATCCTCAGCAGGGTTTCAAAAACTATTGCATTACAATTGTGCATCTTGCAGGTCTCATTAGTTTTGGCTGCCTCTATGTAAGGCAGGGAGCAGTTTGGTCATGGACCCCTCATCTGTGATTGGGTGGAGGTGCCTGGTCTTTGATTGGGTGGAGGTGTCTGGTCTTTGATTGGGTGAGGATGCCTGATCTTTGATTGGGTGGAGATGCCTGGTCTGTGATTGGGTGGATAGGTCCGGTCTGTGATTGGCCACTGACAAACGCATCGGTTTCGCCAATCGGTTTACATTTTACTTCCTGGTCTGGTTTCTGCGCAGCCATTCGGCAGCTCGCTGACTGCATTTCCTGGCAAAGCAGTAAATAATGCGACTGCTGGAGCTGGAGCTGGAGCTGAGGGATCGGACACTCAGACACTCTCCAGCACCAGAGGCACAGCAGCCTGCCTGAAGCTGGAGCATTGGGGACTGAGCATTGGGGGACAGGGGCAGACAACAGACTGCTGAATGGTTGCACACGTGCACAGCTTTGAGAGAACAGTGGAACACAGCAGCCAATATATGCATGGCAAGTTCCCACAAACAGCAATGAGATAAATGACCAGATAATCTGTTTTAGTGATGTTGGTTGATGGATAAATGTTAACCAGCACACTGGGAGAAGTTCCCTGCTCTTCTTCCAATAATGCCATGGGATATTTTATATCTACATGAGAGAGCAGCTGGGGGCTCAATTTAATGTCTTCATTTCATGTCAAAGACAGCACCTCTGACAGTGTAACACTCTTTCAGTACTGCACTGAGTGTCTGCTTAGATTATGTGCTCAATGCTCTGGAATGTGCCTTGAACTCACGACCTTCTGACTCAGATATGAGAGTGCTACCGCTGAGCCAAAGCTGACACTTGCTCACAGACAAAAGTTAGAAAAATTTGTATTTCTCTCTTCCTGTAACTATCTCTCTACTCATCTCATGCTTTCTGTTCTTGTGTTTGTCCTCTACTCGTTCTGTCTCCCTTTTTCTCTTTCTTTCTCTGTATGCCTCTAATTCACTTTTGTTGTTGTCTCGGTATCACTGGATTTGCCTTGGGCTGTTTCTCATTCGTACCCTGTTTATGTAAGTCTCTCCTGCTCTCTGTGTCCTGTATTCTGTACATCTCATGTCCTCTTTGTATGTCTCACATATTTTGTCTTTTTCTCTACATTTTTTGCTTTCTTTTTCTGTGTATGTGTTTGAATCTCTCTTACTTCTTGTATATCTGATACTCTGTATGCCTCTCATACACTTTCCCATTCTTGTTTCTTTTTCTTCCTGTATGCTTCATACTCTCCCCTTTTTCTCTCACTTGCCACAGAAACCTGGAGTTAGACTCTGGACTCCAAATCTCTGAGTGGGGGCTGGAGTGTGTCATTTTGTTGCACTTACATGAGATAACAAGGGTCCAGAGCCTGGCTTGGGAGGGAGGACGCTGCAATTTGGGACTAGGATAGAGAAGAAATGAATGGGCAGGCATGGAATGCAGTTCTGGCTGTTATTAATTAATATTGATTTGTGTTGTCCATGTGGATCAATAGGTCATGATTAGTATTAACACCTGTTTTAGGCAGATGCTGTGAATATCTGAAAAGGTGTCCTTGGGGTGCAGGGCATAGCCCTGCGAAATTGGTAATTTTTGTCCCGGTTCTCCCCACCCCCAAAAAAGTGCGCAATGATGATCAATTTCTACCCCATAGCATCCACTAAATTAATCCTACTACCAGTAAACTCTAAAATATTATAACCAAACATTGATCAAACACACACCTTTGCAATTTAAACTTCAGCTCTGCTTGATAAATAGGAAACAACTTAATATAAAGTGGAGAATACCATTCTAGCAGAGGAATTGGCTATATCACATTTGATAAGTATCATGATACAGGGTGGAGATTTATGTTAAAATGTGTTTCTCTAATGAGCATTACTTACATTAGCATTAATATTTGAGTGCAGGTTCACATTTAACTAAAATTAACGGTAATTATAGCAGTAACACAGTTTTTAAGAGAAGGCAAATTGCTGGATGAATGAGAGTTCAATTTACAAAGTAAATGCATATTCATTGCATAAAATACTGTGGTGGGAATCAGCAATAATATGAAAGCTGAAGGTAGAAGTCACCACTGCTGGAGTACATAAATATTGATGCACTCTCAATCCCCAGGATAAAACCATGAAAGAACAAAATACTGCACATTAAAAGGAAGTTATCCAAATAAAATGAATGTATCATATAGAGCACTGCAGGATAACATTTTCAATACAGAGTTCATTTTTACCTTCAGATGCTTCCTCTTTTAAAATTAATACTTCAGTTTCATTTCACAGCTTTACCTGAGCAGTTTGCGCCTGTGAACGTTGACTGGATTTGTTGCTTCTCAATAAACACTGACCACGAGGGACCCTTTGATTCAGGAGAAATCTCAGACAAGACTGCATACAGTGCTGGAAAATCAGTACTCAGTCAGTGTCTGCTGCAATGGATTAGCTTCCTGCTGCTAAATTTAGATTTTTGGACTTTCAGTTCCCGGAGAATAGATATTTGAAGACTGGGTTATTGTGATGGCGAGGGAGAGAGTGAAGGCAGGAGTTAGACATTTCCAGTGATAGCCTGGTACTCTCAGTTCAGAAATAACAAATTATTACAAATCATCGACTATGCCCTAGTGTTATGTTGGCACATTAATGCCAGCTTTTTCAGGCTTTGTTCTGCACTTCCTGCACTGATTTGCAAGTTATTCTGGTATGAGACCAAATCTATTTAAGACCCATGAGTATGTTCTTAAACAATAGATCCATAAATAATATGGACAACACAATATCTTATGGAAAAGTAGAATTCTCCTTTATACAGGTTTTTCAAACAGTGCTATTTTTACTAAGATGCAATGGCATACTTATTTGTATATTCTATGTTATTTCCATCTCATTCCTGTGTTTTTCTACAGTCATTCAGGCTGTGACTAGCAATATTTTCAGCTGGTAAACTTTATATTTGAAGAAAGCAAATCTCCTGACTACAGCCAATGGATCACTGGGACATTAGTCCTGCCAAGTTTTATTAGACTGAGTCATTTTTATCTCCCCTAATTGGAGGTTGGTTGACCTGCACCATGGTTACAGCAGGTAGCACTTGGCATAAAGAAAAATATGTAAAATATTTAACTGCACTCCACATTGCAACTAAAAGTAACTGAGCACTAAGTACTGGCCTGCCCCATGCTAGATGAACTGACACAGAAGCTTAGCAGAACCACAACAACAACATGCAATAAACAGTATATGTAGAGAGGGGAGCATTAGTTACAGTGAGAGATGCACCACAAATAACACTTGTGTAAATATTCCAGAAATCAAACCGTAGGATTTTAAAGTCAAAATTCTTGATAGTATTATGTAAGTTTGCCTAAAGTTTGAAATGTTTTTGCATTTATTCTTGACAAAAGGACTGCTACAAATGCACATTCTAGTATCATTCAAAATACAGTCCTGTACTGATGTTTACTAGTTACTGAAAGTATTTAAAGAAGCAAGCTGTTTGAGTGTTTTGAGTCCTAATACATATTAGATGAAGATAAAAATTTAGTAAGGGATTAACATATATTGAACTCCAAGTTAATTGGTTACTTTATCTGCTGATTATTGTAGTGCGACATTCTTGCAAAATGGTTTGATGACCAGAATGCCTTACTTTCTGCTGAAACAATCAACATTTTCATTGCTAAGCTGTAAAAGTATATGGTTAGGAGCTGTGCTCTTCAACTATTTCCCTTTCCTGTGGGCTGGGGGATGAGAACCCTAACGCTTATAGTCAGTGCAAATATCGCTATTTGAAGTGGTTTGCACCCAGAGTTAGACCACTGTATGCAATCGTTCGACTGTTTGAGGACTGAAGAAATATCTCTGCATTAAGATGGTTCTGTAGATATTTGGATCTACTCATAAAAATCCTCTTTTAGTAAAGAGATGTTCTTTGTATTTTTAAAAGTGCAATAGTGATTAAGTTGAACGATGAATCCAATGCAGAGTCAGAATCAGTCCCAATATGAACCGGTCCAAATTTAATTTAAAAAGTACAAACATTGGCTCAACCAGGATGCCTCAGATTAAATTTGTGTCTGTTTCTACTTTTTAATAACAACTGGTTCAGCTTCAAGACCAAAGGCAGATTACTTTTTTTTACATTTAATTTTTTTAAATTGTGGAGGTGGTTTGCATCCAATTAGTAGTGTCAGTTGGCTTAGTGGAGGCATTCTTACCTCTGAGGCAACAGATGTAGGTTCAAGCTCCAATCCAGGACTTCACCTAATTTAGCTGCAATACTTAGGGTATCCTGCAATTTTGGAGGTACCAGCTTTTGGATAAGATTTTAAACCATGACTCTGTCCATCTGTTCAGCTGGGTGTGAATGATCCCACGACACTATCTGAAGAAGGGCAGGGAGGTGTCCTGGCCATCATTCACATCACCAAAACAAATCAACTGCTCATTTGCTGTATATGAGACTTGTGCAAATTGGTTGCCAAGTTTAACGACCAAACAGTATCTCTACACTTCAAAAGTAGTTCATTGGCTCTGAAGCACTTTGGGATGTCCAAGAAGGGGTGGAAATTCATTTGTATTTCGCCCAGTTTTTGGATATGAAATTGGCGTTCCACTTATCAATTTCAAGGTGGGACGGCCCTTCCCAGAATGGCGCACAAAAGGCGGCCACTGCCATGTTGGTTAAGGTGCTCCTTAGGTGTCCCCGGTGGCTGTGTGAAATGAATGCTAGCCTCATTAAAACATTAAATAGGAGTCCTGCATTTGGATTAGGACCCTTTTGGGAAATTGGTGCCTGGCAGCATTTGGATTCGCTCATTCATAAATCCGCCCAGAAAATCATGGTGCAAACACGCAGGAAGCAGTCCGAATCAACGATATTTAATGGGATCCCCACCCCCAATAAGGTGAGTCTCTGATATTCCAAGTGGAAATGAAAATTGAGAGAGATATATAACAGGCCGCTGAATCGATATCGCCTGTTTTACACTATCACTCAAAGTCAAAATTACCCCCAATGATTAATTACCCCCTGAAGCACTTGTGGCATTGAGAGTTTACGCATCTATCTTGCGCTAGGTACATTTTGGGCACAAGTTATATACAAATTAGAGGATCGCCCATAATGCTCCTAGAGCACCTGAAAAACGACACTCAACACTTGGGTAAATTGGGTGCAACAGGAGAAGGCCCATCCATATGTTGGAATCTTTAGCTTTAATGGGAGTGACTTGCTGCTAGTCGTTGCTGTATTTATTTGCAGCTATTTGGTGTTTTCCTGTTAATATAGTATTCTGTTCAGCTGCTTCGCTGGAAATGGATTTATAGACAACATCTTAAAGCTGTGCCCCACATATCTCTGTGTCTTGCTTCTACTAGCCATACAATTTTGAGTCAGTTCCCCTTTAAGGGTGACCAGCAGGCTTTCAAGTTCTATTGGGACCTGATATTCTGCCCCCGGCCTTTGTGCTTTATGGGCAAATGGAAGAGCAACTTCCGGCGAGCGCACATGCGCAGTCAAACGCGGAATTACAGAAGTTGCTCTACCATTTGGCCTATTTGTTTGAAAGCTGCGCAGGAAGGAGAGCTCGCCAGCTGAATGAATGGACCAGCTCGAACATACTCTCCTGCCCAGCTGGAAATGAACTATCTCTCCATTAAAAAAAGGTACGCTGGGTTTTTTAGGCCTAAACTAACTTTTAACGGCGTGGTAAGTCTTAATGACTGCCAATCAACCTCTCTGGCACTGAGAATTAACTGTTAAAAGTATGGAGTCTCACTACATCCAATTTTAATTGTTGGACATTTCTAAAAATGTTTTTTTTACTTCTGTCTGATTCTTTTATCTGTATCTTTTAATTTGATATTTCTTAGCCTCTCTTTATTTAATTTTCTCTAACTGATTTTATATTGAATTTACTGTTGTAGCCTTCACTTCCTGATTCTGACGCTTGTCAAGGATGCTTCAAGCTGATTGGTTGAGGGGAGAGAGAGCTCCTGTCCCCGCTATCACAGCTCACAGAAGCCTGGGAAAAAATGCTGCACTTTATGCAGGTCACCATTGAAGCAAGTTGCCGCCCAAAAGCCTGTGAATAATTAGTGGGTGAGTTTATAACTAAGAAGCAGTGGGCGACGTTCGTTCACCGCCCAGTGCAATTTCTGGGCCAATGTGTTAATATTTAAATGAGCTGACCTTGCACTGACTCATGTTACAGCATGAGGTTAGCTTGGCTCAGTGCAGGGGCGGATAGAACCCAAAGAGCCGTGGTCCTGCCACCACTGCACTGGAGCGGCATTATCCACTCCACATCTTTTGATTTAAATTTCATGTTTAAGTCATGGAAAGTCTATTACTTAAAACATGTGAAATCATTCTATGGATGATAAATGCACCATCAGTTCAGAGATTCTACTCTATTTGATCAGAAATGGTCACAAGACAGAGATAGATACTGAAGACCTGAGGAAAGCTGCAGGAGACAAATGCAAGTTGTCAGGATAGAGAGAAAAACACTCAAAGGTGGAAGAATGTACTACACCCCAAGAAGGTGTCTGAAGGATTTAGCAAGCTGTGAAGAAAGCTATCAGGAAATAAACATAAGTACATAATTACTATAAAAAATTACCCTTGAGCTCACCAATCTTCCCATGCTATTTTTATTAAAGTTGGGATTGTGTGTGACTTTGAGGGGAACTTCCATGCACCTGCTGCCCTTGTCCTTCTAGGTTTGGGAGGTGCTGTCGAAGAACCTACACATTGATTTCAAAATCCTTATGCAAATCTCCATGTCCTCAGCTCTCCCCACCTTTGCAACCCCATTCAACCTATTTCCTCTGGAGAACAACTTATAACTTGGTGTAACTGGGACTCAAATCTGACAGACTCAGTATCAGAACAATCGTATCAGCATTTTCCAACTGTAGATAGATTCCCACACAAAACTGATTATTTTTAAAATAAAAGTTAGTATGTTATTTAAATAGGTTACAAGCAAATAATTTATTTGAGAAGAAGATTGCACTCTGTTTATTGTTACTTAAAATGAAAACAGGAGGAAAGTGCCTTGTCCTTACAGAGCAGGTAATGCTACCCAGACCTTCCAAAGGTTTTTGATGAAAATCTTTTTGATGAAAAATAGTATTTCGCTGCAATTGTTTGACTATCATGATCTATGTAACTACCAGTATTCACTTATACTAGAAGTCTTCTTTGAATCTGCTTTGGGTCCAATTTAAACAGTATGATGCAATTTAAGTATTCAAATATTATTAATCGGTGCCACTTACAGTAATGCAAAGTGCCAGCTGCAATTATTAACTGTTGCAACATTGAGGAACAGACAATGGGAGTGTAATTTGACTTGGGTGGGGACCCAAAACGGATGGTATCGCAGCTGCCACCAGTTATACGTCCCACCCGATATTCAGTTCCAGTGAAGTCAACGGAACTGAATATTGAACGGACGTATAACAGGCGGCAGATGTGATACTGTCCGTTTTATGTCCCCGCCCAAGTCAAATTTCACCCCAGTAAGTCCAGGCCCATTCTTTTTCTGGTACTATTAAAATGCATTTATGTCACATTATATGGGACAAATATAGTTTAATATCACTGAAAGAAAGATTAATGAAGGATTTCTCTTCAATTTATTTACAAAAGTCAAAACTTTGATTAACCCGATCTAAATTTTTTATATAATCATCTCTGTTGAAATTCTGGGAGCTACCTGCTAATACTTAAAACAAATACAGATTTGCCCCTGCTGTTTATTTATTTACAAAAGTGTAAGATGCTATGGAAAAAAAATACATGTTATGTACTTGACATACAACATCCCTCTCCAGCTGCAATCTAATCTGTATCTTGTAGCAATCCTCAACTCCACTCCTTGTGCAAAGTTCGATATCACAGCACTAAAGGTTTGCCCTGCCATTTCATTTATTTGTCAGAAAAAAGTGTGCTCTACTAGACCATTTGTATTACTTAATAAAAAGTTTAACTCTTACCTTAACTTGTCAATATTGATCACTATCCTTCAATAGTTAATAAAGGCTGATAAAATTCAGAACCTTGACAGGTTCTTGGTCAGTTAAAGTCGTGCTAATTACACTTTTTGTACTATACAAGCTGGTGTACTACTTTTTACTAATACACTGTTGCAGAAGTCTGTACCGTGAGTACAGTCCCTTCCACTGTATTTCTATCCTTCAAATCAAAGGAAAAGTTGGCATGGAGTTCTGCTTATAACTGTGGAATGTCATTTAGAAAACCTGAAATGGATCTACTGCAGCTTCCTGGGTTTTGACCTAACCTGGGGACCCTTACTCATTATTCACTGGAAGGTTGAAATAATAATTCACTAATGTTTTCAATTTGAGAACTTTCATTACAAAACCGAATAAACTGCAATAGCCTGAAATTTGAAATAGTAGTTACATTTTACGTGAATAGCAACTGTTGTCATTCTGCTAGTTACAAGTAAATAATATAAAAGTGTTGAGGCCAGTTTTCCTGGCCCCCTACTCAGCTCGGGTCCTGGGCAGGAGCTGTACACCTGAAATGTGCTGCACCTATCCAGGCTGAACTGTGGCCAGTTTTTGTGTCCGGCCACATGGGGGCTCAGAAGAAGCCCAGCTCTCCGCTCCTGGGGAAGTCTGAGAATTCCTGGTGCAGAAATCTGGCGTAACAGATCTCCATCCCTTTTTCTCCAGTTTTTACAAGCAAAGAATGGGGACAAAGGTTAGGAAAATCGGCCCCAGGAATGACAAAACAAAATGGGTGAGAAATTCAGGTACGCTGGTGCGGGGCGGGGGGGCACATGAAATCTTTGGGCGCGCAGGAGGCACAGGATACATACCTGGGACTTGAATGGTGAGGCCTGAGGCGCCCTCCATATTGAGCCTCGGGCTTCATTATAATGGTGCCGGCGAGACACAACAGCCAGCTGGCGAAGAGGAGTGCAAGATCGGGCTGCTGCTGGCGTTGGAATGACCCTCACACCAGTGGGTCCGGGGGTCGAAGCCAGGATCATGATCGGGGTCAGGTTGGGGGTTGGAGCCGGGATGGGGTCCAGAATCGGGATCGGGATTGGGGCTTGGGCTGAGACAGAGAACGTAGGGATCGGGTCCAGGGATATGGGCTGTTGGGGGAGGGGGGGCGATCAGGGGTTGGGAAGGGAGGCCAGGAGGGATGATAAGGGGTCAGGAGAGGCATTGTGGGCTGCTTGGGGCCAACCAATCTTGAAGTGGGGATGTGACGCCTGTTTGAGGCATGGTTAAAGGAAGCCTATTTTTTCCCTTTCCAATATGGCGGGTGGCTCACTTCTGGCCAGAAATGTGCTTCCTGCCCACCATATTGGGGGCTCAGTAGGCCAGCTAGCGCCAGAAAAACAGGCACTGCGCGGCCGAATTAATTGGTCAAATGATTTCTTTGGCATCAGATGGTGATTATCGTACTTTCACCAGTATCTGAACAAGGGGATTGTAAATACTGGGAATGAAAATCAAATTCAACAGTTTAACACTGTTCTAAACCATTGTGCCACATATTTCCAACTCAATCAGAGAATTAAACACACTTTAATCCTGGTTTTGCAATTTTACAAACTGTCTTCATCTTGTGACTGTTGAATTTTCCTTCAACAAAAAGAAACTATGATGTAATTTTATTGTAAAAACTTGGTTACAAAGCCATATACTATCAATAGAGGTGGTTAAATTGCTCTCATAAGTTATTTATGACAGTATTGAGAATGAACAGGAAATCACTTTAAAAGCCTATCTTCGGACCAAAATGGGAACAATAAATTTCCCCATTCATATGAGAGAAGGCAAAACACAATAAATACAAACATTTTAAGATCTGCCAGAAAAAGGGAATCGCAATCTAGTTTGAGCGAAACCAGCTCTTACAACACAGAGATGAGTACCCAGGTTTATTTAGACTCATAAACAGATACTGCTAGATCACTGACTCACTTCTAGTATCACCAACATTTTCTATCAGTGCATCGGTGATGGGTGGTCAGTTTAATTTGGAGCTCACAGCACCAGAGATATCACTAGAGACATTAATGTATGTTTTTATGTCACCACAGATGTTGACAGACAGATTTTCCTCGAAGCTGCAATTGCTCTGCCGCTGTAACTCCATTGGCAACCTCGTTTACGTGGCAGAGCGGGAGTAACTCTGAGGAAATTCTCAACCATTATCTTCAATGTCAGCTTGGCTCATTTGATAGCATTATCGCCTTTGAGTCAGCAGTTTGTGGATTCCAGCTCCGATCTAGTACATGAGCACATAATCCAGGCTGATAGTTCAGTTCAGTGCAGTACTGAGGGAGTGCTGCATTCTTAGAGGTGCTGCCTTTCAGATGAGATGTTGAACCAGTGCCCTGTCGACTAGTTCAAGTTGATGTGAAAGATTCCAAGGCTCTATTTTAAGAAGAGCTGCAAATTTTCTAGTCCACTGGCCATCATTCAACTTTCTCAACAAGTAACAGATGAATTGATCATTCATCTGTTTTTATATTTATTGCGATTGCATTTACATAGACTGTCAAGTCAACCGTTTTAGTCTAAGTGTCCTAACCATTCAATAGCTGAGTGAAGGACATAGTGCAAGTCCAGCAAGGAAACAAGCAGCCCTTGCTGATGGGTGCAGCCTGCAAGAATTTTGCTTACATCTTCTAATTGGCCACAGGGGTAAAGAGAAGAGTCACAAAGGCCCCATTTATTCACTGATCATTGCACCTCTGAAACGAATGAGCTTTACCCATAGATGGTGTGGAAGGACCTGTATTGCGTAATGTCATCTGCGTAAATAAAACGCCTGGCAGTCATGTCGGGAAGGTCATTTGTGAACAGATTCATAAGTGTCGGCGCTAGAGCTAAGCCCTAAGCTAGACCCTTGTTTTGGGACCTCCTTGAGCTTGTTTATTTGTCCAAGTGTCATATGCCACAAGATGTAATAGAAAAACATCTAGAAACCGAAAATATAGTGAAGAGTAGTCAACACGGATTTCAAAAGGGAAGGTCATGCTTGATCAACCTTACTGAATTTTTAAAATTCATTCATGGGATGTGGACGTCGCTGGCAAAGCCAGCATTTATTGCTCACTCTTAATTACCCTCAAAAAGGTAGTGGTGAGCCGCCTTCTTGAACCGCTTCAGACGATTCTCCCACAGTGATGATAGGTAGGGAGTTCCAGGATTTTGACCCAACGATGATGAAGGAACGGCGATATATTTCCAAGTCAGGATGGTGTGTGACTTGGAGGGAAAGGTGCAGGTGGTGTTGTTCCCATGTGTCTGCTGCCCTTGTCCTTCTAGGTGGTAGAGGTTGTGGGTTTGGGAGATGCTGTCGAAGAAGCCTTGGCGAGGTGCTGCAGCGCATCTTATAGATGGTACGCACTGCAGCCACGGTGTGCCGGTGGTGGAGGGGGTGAATGTTTAATGTGGTGAATGGGGTGCCAATCAAGTGGACTGCTTTATCTTGGATGGTGTCAAGCTTCTTGAGTGTTGTTGGAGCTGCACTCATCCAGGCAAGTGGAGAGTATTCCATCACATTCCTGACTTGTGCCTTGTAGATGGTGGAGAGGCTTTGGGGAGTCAGGAGACAAGTCACTCGCTGCAGAATACCCAGCCTCTGACCTGCTCTTGTAGCCACAGTATTTATGTGGCTGGTCCAGTTAAGTTTCTGGTAATGGTGACCCCCAGGATGTTGATGGTGGGGGATTTGGCGATGGTAATGCCATTGAATGTCAAGGGGAGGTGGTTAGACTCTCTCTGGTTGGAGATGGTCATTGCCTGGCACTTGTCTGGCGCGAATGTTACTTGCCAGTTATGAGTCCAAGCCTGGATGTTGTCCAGGTCTTGCTGCATTCGGGCACGGACTGCTTCATTATCTGAGGGGTTGCGAATAGAACTGAACACTGCGCAATCATCAGCAAACATCCCCACTTCTGACTTTATGATGGTGGGAAGGTCATTGGTGAAGCAGCTGAAGATGGTTGGGCCTAGGACACTGCCCTTAGGAACTCCTGGAGCTGAGATGATTGGCCTCCAACAAACACTACCATTATCCTTTGTGCTAGCTATGACTCCAGCCACTGGGGAGTTTTCCCCCTGATTCCCATTGACTTCAATTTTACTAGGGCTCCTTGGTGCCACACCCGGTCAAATGCTGCCTTGATGTCAAGGGCAATCACTCTCACCTCACCTCTGGAATTCAGCTCTTTTGTCCATGTTTGGACCAAGGCTGTAATGAGGTCTGTAGCCGAGTGGTCCTGGTGGAAACCAAACTGAGCATCAGTGAGCAGGTTATTGGTGAGTAAGTGCCGCTTGATAGCACTGTCGACGACACCTTCCATCACTTTGCTGATGATTGAGAGTCGACTGATGGGGCGGTAATTGGCCAGATTGGATTTGTCCTACTTTTTTCTGTGGACTGGACATAACTGGGCAATTTTCCACATTGTCGGGTAGATGCCAGTGTTGTAGCTGTACTGGAAGAGCTTGGCTAGAGGCGCGGCTAGTTCTGGAGCACAAGTCTTCAGCACTATAGCCGGGATGTTGTCAGGGCCCATAGCCTTTGCTGTATCTAGTGCACGCGACCATTTCTTGATATCACGTGGAGTGAATCGAATTGGCTGGAGGCTGGCTTCTGTGATGGTGGGGATCTCAGGAGGAGGCCAAGATGGATCATCCACTTGACACTTCTGGCTGAAGATAGTTGCAAACGCTTCAGCCTTGTTTTTTGCACTCACGCGCTGGGCTCTGCCATCATTGAGGATGGGGATGTTTACAGAGCCTTCTCCTCCTGTTAGTTGTTTAATTATCCGCCACCATTCACGACTGGATGTGGCAGGACTGCAGAGCTTTGATTTGATCCGTTGTTTGTGGAATCGCTTAGCTCTATAGCATGTTGCTTCCGCTGTTTAGCATGCATGGAGTCCTGTGTTGTAGTTTCAACTGGTTGGACCTCATTTTTAGGTATGCCTGGTGCTGCTCCTGGCTTGCTCTTCTACACTCCTTATTGAGCCAGGTTTGATCCCCTGGCTTGATGGTAATGGTAGAATGAGGGATATGCCAGGCCGTGAGGTTACAGATAGTGGTGGAATACAATTCTGCTACTGCTGATGGCCCACAGCGCCTCATTGATGCCCAGTTTTGAGCTGCTAGATCTGTTCTATCCCATTTACCACGGTTGTAGTGCCACACAACACGATGGACGGTGCCCTCAGCGTGAAGACGGCACTTTGTCTCCATAAGGATTGTGCGGTGGTCACTCCTACCAGTACTGTCATGGACAGATGCATCTGGGACAGGTAGATTGATGAGGATGAGGTCAAGTAGGTTTTTCGCTCGTGTTGGTTCTCTCACCAACTGCCGCAGGCCCAGTCTGGCAGTTATGTCCTGCCGGACTTTTTTTTTTATTCGTTCACGGGATGTGGGCGTCGCTGGCAAGGCCGGCATTTATTGCCCATCCCTAATTGCCCTCGAGAAGGTGGTGGTGAGCCGCCTTCTTGAACCGCTGCAGTCCGTGTGGTGACGGTTCTCCCACAGTGCTGTTAGGAAGGGAGTTCCAGGATTTTGACCCAGCGACAATGAAGGAACGGCGATATATTTCCAAGTCGGGATGGTGTGTGACTTGGAGGGGAACGTGCAGGTGGTGTTGTTCTCATGCGCCTGCTGCCCTTGTCCTTCTAGGTGGTAGAGGTCGCGGGTTTGGGAGGTGCTGTCGAAGAAGCCTTGGCGAGTTGCTGCAGTGCATCCTTGGTCAATCCAGTGCATTGCAGTGCATCCTTGGTCATCCAACAATACTTGGTCAGTAGTGATGCTACCGAGCCACTCTTGGTGATGGACATTGAAGTCCCCCACCCAGAGTACATTCTGTGCCCTTGCTACCCTTCTTTGAAGCAGTAACAGAAAGAGTTTTCAAGGGTAACGTAGTAGATGTAATATATTTGGACTTTCAAAAGGCCTTCGACAAGGTAGACTCATGACTAACGTCAGAGCGTGTGGAGTTAGGGAACAAATAGCTGAATGGATAGTAAGCTGGCTACAAAACAGAAAATAGAGAGTAGGGGTTGAAGGTAGATATTCAGACTGGCAAAAAGTGAGAAGTGGTGTTCCACAAGGATCGATGCTGGGACCACTGTTGTTCACAATTGACATAAAAGATTTGGACTTGGGAATCTGCAGTATAATTTCAAATATGTAATGCTATTTTTGCTATGTGCAAGTTGGTTATATTTGCTTACATGACAACAGTGACTACACTTCAAAAGTAATTAATTGACTATGATGTATTTTGAGACATCTGGAGAATATGATAAGATGTTAAATATATGCAAACTCCTTTCTTTATTAAACTACCAAATAATACAGAAATGAAAACAGGAAATGCTGGAAATAATGCCAGGTTCATCGGAAAAGAGAAAAGACAGATTAATGTTTCAAATAATGCTTTTTAGTTGCTGACAGATTAGCTGTTTATTTCCAGCATTTTCTATTTTTATTTCAGATTTCCAGTATTTACAAGTTTTATCTTTTTTTAGCAGAAAATGCAGATTCTCTCTATGAGACCAACAATAATTGGTTGCATACTAATTGTTCAAACAGCAGAAATCAACAACATTTGCCTCCCCTTACACACATACAAATACATGCACACATTTGCTACACCACTAGGAATGAGGCATGCTCACTGTTAGGCCATTGGGAGTCAAACCTTGCTCTGCCCACTAGACCACCTTGGTGCTATGGTTCATGCCACATCCATCTCTCGCCACTGTGTAACTTAAACAATCTGGATTTTGGACTGGCTTACTTATCTTTGGTCCCGAATACCACAACCTGCCTTCAGTTTCCCCACTAAATGTGAACTTTTGGCTCCCATGGTTGCCCAATAGGTAAATGCATGAAGGATCATGGTACTGCCCCATACAGACAAGGAAGGTCCCAAGTTTAATCCCTCATCTGTGCTGGGCTATCTGATCTTAGCCTGGTCAGCAATGTAAGTGTTAAAATGGGTCTCAGTTTCCCTAGGCTGAGAGGAACAATTGGCTCCTACCACTTATGATCATCCAGTCTCCCGCTATGTGGATGTTGGGTGAGGGCAGGATTGAGCTCAGCTGTGCCCTCCACAGTTCTCACTATAATGACTCTACCTTAAGAAGAGAGCCAACCAGGCCCAGAGCAAGCATTGGTCTGATTCACTGATAGGGCTGACCAGAAGCAAGTTTTACTTAGCCTGCTAACTGGGACTTGGTGGTGTATTTTTATTAATTTTTTGACAAGGAACAGGAACAGAGAGACCTGGGGGTATATGTGCACAAATCTTCGACGGTGGCAGGACAGGTTGAGAAAGCAGTTAAAAAAGCATACGGGATCCCCTATAAATAGAGGCATAGAGTACAAAAGCAAGGAAGCTATGTTGAACCTTTATAAAACACTGGTTCGGCCACAACTAGAGAATTGTGTCCAATTCTGGGCACATGCTTTAGGAAGTGAAGGCCTTAGAGAGGGCGCAGAAAAGATTACTAGAATGGTTCCAGGGATGAGAGACTTCAGTTACGTGGATAGACTGTAGAAGCTGGGGTTGTTCTCCTTAGAGCAGAGAAGTTTAAGAGGAGATTTGGTAGAAGTGTTCAAAATCATGAAGGGTTTAGATAAAGTAAATAAAGAGAAACTGTTCCCATTGGCGGAGGGGTCGAGAACCAAAGGACACAGATTTAAGGTGATTGGCAAAAGAACCAAAGGCGACATGAGGAAACCTTTTTTACGCAACGAGTAGTTATGATCTGGAAAGCGCTGCCTGAAAGGGTGGAAGCAGATTCAATTGTGGCTTTCAAAAAGGAATTGGATAAATACTTGAGCCCGACTCTCCAGCGTCTTCTGAAATGCTCAATAAATACTTGAAGGGAAAAAATTTGCAGGGCTACAGGGAAAGAGTGGGAGAATGGGACTAACTGGATTGCTCTTCCAAAGAGCCAGCTTGTGTTCGATGGGCCGAATGGCCTCTTTCTGTGCTGTAACCATTCTATAATTCTATGATTCTAAGGAGGGACTGGAGTTTAGTTGAAGTTAGGTGTGGTTTGCTATAACAATTAGTTTGTATATTCACTTATTGACTGTGAAATAGAGCAATTAAAGAGTCATATGTGGCCTCATCTAACTAAAGGTGTTAATGGTTGGGAATTTGCTGGGCCATAGTGCCATAATAATGGCAAAATAATGGCAAATGCCATATACTATTGCCACTAAAGTCCCAGGAAATGATGCTGTTAGTGAATAAAGCCGCTGTTATAGCAATGTCAGAATTTGCTGGGCCTTTAGCCAAAACCATCACTGAAACCTGGAAAGGCTCATTAAGCAAGTTCCACCCCCTATTGTAAATAGTGGTGATGGCCAATTTGCTGTATTAAGGCCATTCTCATCACTGCTTGGGTGAGCGGCATTTCAGAAGATACTGGAGTGTCGGGCTCAATAAATCTGTTACTATAGGGACGATTATGATATACTGACACGTGGTTCAAATATCCAGGTAATTTATAATACAGATTTTCAAATCATAAAATGTTTGGATATTGGGACAACAACTTGCTTTTCAAATGACAATTTTGATTTATAGACAACTGATGAAACTTAACACGCAGTGCATCAAATGACACTGTGCGGTTCTTTCAATGACAATACAGTGTATACATATTCTAAAAGTACAAAAACTATATACACTCTCTGTGGGCTATTTTTAAAAGTGATAAATTACTTTATTCAGATGATGGCCAACCAAGTCATTGCAAGCAGTGGTTTTTGCTAGTAATCACTATTCAGGACCCCACCTAGACTACTGCGTTCAGTTTTGGGCATCGCCGCTCAGGAAGGATATATTGACCTTGGAGGAGGTACAGCGCAGATTCACCAGAAAGATACTGGGGTTTAAAGGCTTGAATTCTGAGGACAGGTTGCTGAGAAGGGGACAGAATAGTCAGGGTTAATTCTCCGGATCACTGTCCAGTGGGTCCTGATGTCAAGTACGTGTGTGGTGATGTCAGGTGAGGTAGGATTGGGCTGGACTGTGATATCCTGACATTTGAATAGCATGCTGTCTCTCACTATCTAGACTTAGTTTATGGTCATTTGGGTGAGTTACCAGAAAATGCCTGAGTAACCATACTTCAGTATGAGTACATGAGTCGGCATCATCAGGAGAGGAGTGGAGAAAATTGGAAAAGGAAAAATCATTTTTTAAAAAAAGATAAATCTTGAATATCTACTTACTTTTTAAAACCTTCTGGAATGTATTCCTAGGGTTTGATACACCATAGGTTTGAGCTAATGTTTATAAACTCCAAGTATTTCATTAGTGCAATTTTTGAATGTCATTTTAACTGCTTGATATAGTGCATTAAGAGAAGTAACCAGTCACATCTCTAACCCTTCTCTGGAGTGCAAGCAGTGAAAGCAATGAGTTGAGGCTGATTGATCATTTTTTTAATAGCCAACGGTCAGAGGTTGCTGGAATAAGTAGTAATTTGCATATTTTAATCATGAATATTGCATGTTGTGGCTTGCCTGACAGGACAGAATTAACAAACCATTTAATAGCACAGTTTACCATTCGAAATACCAAGCAGCATGACATATTTTCGGACTAGAAATGATCAGCTATCAGGTGGTGAGGACAGTAAATCTCCATCACTTGAAGTAATAAAATAATCTTAATTAACTTGTGTGACACATGTGCCCAGCACATAATGAGACCGTGTTATGCCAAGACAGAAAGACTTTTTATATAAATGAAGATAAATATATGCTGTGCAGTAAAGCCTAGAACGTTCAGATTACATACTCTGAATGGAAACTGAAGCAGTCCCACCAAAGAAAGTAGACCTGTACATGCAAGAATACATCAAAAGTTCTGTGATATTTCAAAAAGAATTAGTACCAATATGGTAACATATTTAATGGGTGGCATATCCGTGGTGGTACACTTTTTACATTTGTGAATGTAAGGAGGAAGTACAGTAATTATATAGGTGAGGGTAGGGCCCATGCTAGGAGATCAGTTGAACTAATGAAAAGTCACAGAAATTATACTCTTTTTATCCCCTGGTTTTGTCTGCATTGCTCTTTCTATAATTTTACAGTTGGATCAATGCTTCACAGTTTCCTTTGGGGGGGTGGGTGGGGGTTGGAGAGAGACTAAAAAATTCAGGCACCTCTGCCCTTTGTCCTCTGGAACTGGTACTTCCCATGCCTGCACATGTGTTTGAACTCATGCATCTTCTGACCAGAGGCAGGAATTCTGTCACTAAGCCAAAGGCTCGCTCCATCTCTGAGGTGATATATTATTTAAATGTGGCATTGTGCAGGCCAGTCCCAGAGGCAATGGAGTAGAGTGGAGACCAAAGCTTCAGGCAATGCTTTAAACCAATAGGTCTTTAACAGACTGAGAGGGACTATGAACCTTTAAAGCCATTTTACACCTTAGGCACTTACCAGTGGTTTTAGTACTTACTTTACCAAGAGTACTAAAAGCACTTAAAACATTTCAGAGAAAGAAATGGATATCCCTATGGGAATACCCTTGTGCCCATATAATGGTGCAAATGATAATGAGGACATGGAGGAGAGAATGGAAGGAAAGAGGGTGAGACAACCCAGAAGGCATAAACATCCAACCCTTAGTTACCTGTGCCATGGGTATACAGACCTAGGGGATCATATCTGGGATTCTCACAGTGGCAGCATATGTGAAGGCTGTGTTTCCCTCCAGAGACTCAACCGGTGGCCACTGATCAACCTTGTCAGTGGCTGTTAAAGTGACCACAAAGCTGAATTTTTACACCAGATCTTATCAGGCAGCATCTGGTGACCTCAGTTATGTCAGTCAATCAGTTGTGTACAACTGTATCAAGAACGACACGTATGTTCTGTTTAGGTACGCATTTCAATTTATCACCTTTCCTATGGACCCCACCAAGCAATAGGAATATACAGTAAACTTCTTTGGATTAGCAGGATTCCCCCAGGTACAGGATGCCATTGATGGTATTCATGTGGCATTGAAGGCCCCATATGAGAACCTCCTTAACTTCATCAACAGAAAGGAGTTTCATTCTATTCATATGTGTCTAGTGTGTGATGGCAAACACATAATTTCCATGTGAATAAGTGCTACCCATGAAGCTGCCATGATTCATTTGAACTTTGACAATCCATCATACCTATGTTGTTAAGCCAGAATACTGTATTGGATTGTTTAATTTTAGACAGGAATATACCCCCCTGCAGACCTGGCTGATGACACCACCTCTGAGGCAGCATTCCCACCTCTGAGTCAGTAGGTTATGGGTTTGACCCCCACTCCAGACAGCCCCAGCAAGCAGAGGCAAGAGTTCCAGTCTCTGAATACCAGGTTGACATCCAGTGGGGAACTGGTGTCTGATGAAGTGACCCCCCCACCACACATTATAGTGCCGGTGAACAGGAGACCAGTGATCTGGCATCTGAATTCTGGGTTGATAGCCACCTCTGGTGTCCGAGAGTGGAGTGGTGACTTCTAGTCAGTTTCCCTGGTCAGGCTAAGAACCTGGCCACATAAAAAGGGATCTTTGTTACAGAGATGAACCAAAGCATAACCTTCTGCATGTAAAAAGGCTGACAAGTCCCCTGGACCTGATGGCTTGTATCCAAGGGTCTTTAAAGGAAGTGGAAAGGTCCCAGCGGATTGGAAAACCGCAAACATAACACCCCTATTCAAGAAAGGAGTGAGACAGAAAGCAGGTAACTATAGACCACTTAGCCTAACATCTGTCATTGGGAAAATGGTAGAATCCATTATTAAGGAAGTATTAGCAGGACATTTGGAGACTCATAATACAATCAAAGAGAGTCAACATGGTTTTATGAAGGGGAAATCGTATCTGACAAATTTATTAGTGTTCTTTGAGGAAGTAATGGGCAGGGTGGATAAAGGGGAACCAATGGGTGCAGCATATTTGGATTTCCAAAAGGCATTCGATAAGGTGCCACATAAAAGATTACTGCACAAGATAAGAGCTTGTGGTGTTGGGGGTAATATACTGGCGTGGACAGAGGATTGGCTAACTAACAGAAAACAAAGTCGGGATAAAAGGGTCATTTTCAAAATGGCAATCTGTAACTAGTAGGGTACCGCAGGGCTTAGTGCTGGGGCCTCAACTATTTACAATATATATCAATGACTTGGATGAAGGAACAGAGTGTCTTGTGGCCAAATTTGCTGATGATACAAAGATAGGTGGAAAAGCAAGTTGTGATGAGGACACAAAGTGTCTGCAAAGGGATATTGACAGGTTAAGCGAATGGGCAAAAATTTGGCAGATGGAATATAATGTGGGAAAATGTGAAGTCATCCACTTTGGGAGGAGAAATAAAAAAGCAAAATATTATTTGAATGGAGAAATACTACAAAATGCTGCGGTACAGAGGGATCTGGGTGTCCTCGTACTTGAAACACAAAAAGTCAACATACAGATGCAGCAGGTAATCCGGAAGGCAAACGGAATATTGGCCTTTATTTCGACGGGGATGGAGTATAAAAGCAGGGAAGTCATGCTACAACTGTACAGGGTGCTGGTGAGCCCACACCTGGAGTACTGTGTACAGTTCTGGTGCCCTTATTTAAGGAAGAACATACTTGCTTTGGACGCAGTTCAGAGAAGGTTCATTAGGTTGATTCCGGGTATGGAAGGGTTGTCTTATGAGGAAAGATTGAACAGGTTGGGTCTGTACTCATTGGAGTTTAGAAGAATGAGAGGAGATCTTATTGAAACATATAAGATTCTGATGGGACTCGATAGGGTAGGTGCTGAGAGGATGTTACCCCTCATGGGGGAATCTAAAACTAGGGGGCATAGTCTCAGAATAAGGGGTCGCCCGTTTAAGATGGAAATGAGGAGGAATTTCTTCTACCAGAGGGTTGTGAATCTTTGGAATTCTTTACCCCAAAATGCTGTGGAGGCTGAGTCATTGAATACATTCAAGGCTGAGTTAGACAAATTTTTGATCAGCAAGGGAGTCAAAGGATATTGGGGAAAGAGCGGGAAAGTGGAGTTGAGGTAAAAATCAGATCAGTCATTATTTAATTAAATGGCGGAGCAGGCTCGAGGGGCTGAATGGCCTACTCCTGCTCCTATCTCTTATGGTCTTATGGTCTAAAAGCAGTGGAAGAAATGGGTTGCATCATGTGCTGCTAGGTATGGAAGAGAAGAAGAAGAAAAGATAATGCAAGGATTTAATTATAAATGAATATACTGCGAGGATGTAATGGTGACTGAATACACTGTGAGTGTCTAATGGGGATTGAACACACTTTGAAGATCTAATGGTAACTGAATACACTGTGAGGACCTAATGGGGACTGAAAACACTGTGAGGATCTAATGGTAACTGAATACACTGTGAGGACCTATTGGAGACTGAATACACAGTGAGGACCTAATGGGGAATGAATACAATGTGAGGACCTAATTGACTGAACACACTGTGAGGACATAATGGGGACTGAACACACTGAGGATCTAATATTTACAGAGTACACTGTGAGGATCTAATAGTGACTGAATACACTGTGAGGATCTAATAGTGACTGAATACACTGTGAGGATCTAATAGTGACTGACCACATTGTGAGGATCAAATAGTGACTGAACACACTGTGAGGATCTAATAGTGACTGAACACACTGTGAGGATCTAATAGTGACTGAATACACTGTGAGGATCTAATAGTGACTGAATACACTGTGAGGATCTAATAGTGACTGAATACACTGTGAGGATCTAATAGTGACTGAATACACTGTGAGGATCTAATAGTGACTGAATACACTGTGAGGATCTAATAGTGACTGAATACACTGTGAGGATCTAATAGTGACTGAATACACGGTGAAAATCTAATTTTGTTACACTATCAAAGGAAGGCAGATCAGCTGCCATAATTCTACATGGCTGACTTTAATATATTCTTGATGGCTCATTACGTTTAATTTTTGAGTTGAGATAAGTGAAAGGTTGGTACTAATGCATTCCATTGCCCTGTGTTCTGCTTCATGGAAGATGCTTAATACACAAAGTTAACTCTCATCAAATGAAAGTAATCAATCTGTGAAATGTACTGTGTGCAATCTAGATCAGACTGGTTTAAATACAATTTATACTGCATCGAAGATAAAACATTAACTACTTTTTAGTGGTTAGTGCTTGTGTTAGATAAATGGTAGATTGGCTTAAAGCTAAAAAAAACAGTTTACATAACTAGCTAACATGGCAGGACAACGAGAGCCTGTTGCATGCACATCCTGTGCCATGTGGGAACTCCAGAACACTATGTGTGTCCTGGAAAACCACCTGTGCAGGAAGTGTCGCCAAATGCTCGAGCTCGAGCTCAGAGTTTCTGAGCTTGAGGGGCAGCTGGGGTCACAACAGTGCATACGGGAAGCTGAGAGTTTTGTGGATAGCACATTTCAGGAGTTGATCACCCCGCAGCTACAGAGAGTTCAGGCAGAGAGGAAGTGGGTGACCACCAGACAGATTAGGAGGAACAGGCAGGCAGTGCAGGAGTCCTGTGGGAGTGTGGTATTCACAAACTGGTATTCAGTATTGAATACCAATGGGGGTGTTCACATCTCGGGGGATTGCAGTCAGGAGCAAATCCACGGCACTGTGGGAGACTCTGCTGCACGGGGGCAAAAAAAATGCAGTTGTTATAGGGGATTCGATAGTCAGGGGGATAGACAGGCGTTTCCTGCAACCGCCAACAGGAGTCCCACATGGTGTGTTGCCTCCCTGGAGCCAGGGTAAAAGGCATCACTGAGAGGGTGCAGAACATTTTGTGGGGGGAAGGGGAACAGCCAGAAGTCGTGGTCCACGTGGGCACCAATGACATAGGAAGGAAAAGGGTCGAAGTCCTACAGTCGGAGTTTCAGGAGCTAGGGAGGAAGTTAAAAAGTAGGACCTCAAAGGTAATAATCTTTGGATTACTCCCATTGCCAAGCGCTAGTGAGTATAGGAATATAGGATAAGACAGTTTAATGCATGGCTGGAGCGATGGTGCAGGAGGGAGGGCTTCAGATTCCTGGGGTATTAGGACTAGTTCTGAGGCAGGAGGGATCTATTCAAGATGACAGGTTGCACCTCAACAGAGCTGGGACCAATGTCCGCGCGAGGAGGTTAACTAGTGCTGTGGGGGAGAGTTTAAACTAATTTGGCAGAAGGGTGGGAACCAGGATGAAACATTAGAGAGGAGAAACAAGATGCTCAGAGGACTGGGAGAGACAAGTAGCACTAAAGTGAAGAATAGTTCCGAAATAGGAGGGATCAGACAGGGGGCAAATGCGAGGCAATCTAAGATGAGTTTAGAATGTATGTGCATAAATGCACGTAGTGTGGTAAATAAGGTTGGTGAGCTGCAGGCTCAAGTTGCCACAAGGGACTATGATTAAGTGGCAATAACAGAGACCTGGCTCAAAGAAGGGGAGGATTGGGTCCTTAATATTCCTGGCTACAAGGTATTCAGGAAGAATAGGGATAGACAGAAAGTGGGGGGCGGGGGGGAAGGTGGCAGTCTTGATCAAAGAAACTATTGTAGCACTGGAAAGGGATGATGTAGTTGAGGGATCAAAGACAGAATCTATTTGGTTAGAATTGAGGAACAATAGAGGTACTATTACACTACTGGTTGTATTAATAGGACACCAGAAGGAGATAGAGGAGAAAATTTGCAGGCAAATTACAGAAAGATGCAAGAACTGTAGAGTAGTGATAATGGAGGACTTCAGTTATGCCAATATAGATTGGGACAATAACAGTGTAAAGGGCAAAGAAGGGGAGGAATTCCTGAATTGCGTTCGAGAACTTTCTAGAACAGTGTTTTTCTGCCCAACCAGGAAGGAAACAGTGCTGGGATCTAGTTCAGGGGAATGAAGTGGGGCAGATGGAGCATGTTTCAGTGGGGCAGCATTTGGGGAACAGTGATCATAATATCATTAGGTTTAGAATAGTTATGGAAAAGGACAATGAACAATTAAATGTGAAAATTGGAGGAGGGCAAATTTTAGTGAGTTAAAAAGGGATCTTGCCGAGGTGGATAGGAAGCAATAATTGGTAGACAAAACTGAGAGCTGAAGCACAGAGCGAACGGGGTGGATTGCGAACAGAGTGGCAACTTGAGAATTTGATGAGAGGGGAAATTAGGAGTAGAGGGGGAAAGACCATGAACAGAGAGGAAGAGCTCGGAGAGATCTGGAATAAAAGGGTAGGTTAATCGGGGTAAGTAAACAATAAGTAAAATAATAATAAGAGTATCTAAAGGGAGTTTAGAAAAAAAAGTTTTCTAAATATAATGGACGGGCAGCTGAGACCCCTTGCCTGCAATTCCTGCACCATGTGGGAACTTCAGGATGCTTCGTGTGTCCTAGAGGGCCACATGTGCAGGAAATGCCTCCAGTTGCTTGAGCTCAAACTGAGGATTTCTGAGCTGGAGAGGCAGCTGGAGTCATCGCAGAGCATAAGGGACGTTGAAGGTTTCCTGGATCGTACGTTCCAGGAGGAGGTCACCCTGCAACCACAGAGAATTCAGGATAGCAAGTGGGTGGTCGTCCAAAAGGGTAGGAAAAGGGGAACAGCCAGAAGTCATGGCCCATGTGGGTACCAACGAAATAGGAAAGGAAAAGGATGAGGTCCTGTGGCTAGAGTTTCAGGTGCTGGGGAGGAAGTTAAAAAGCAGGACCTCAAAGGTAGTAACCTCTGGATTACTCCCAGTGCCATGTGCTAAATAGGAAGATAAGGCAGGTTAATGCGTGGCTAGAGACATGGTACAGGAGGGAGGGCTTCAGATTCTTGGGGCATTGAGACCAGTTCTGGGACTGGAGGGAACTGCTCAAGATGGACGGGCTGCTCCTCAACAGAGCTGGGATCAATGTACTCATGGTGAGGTTCACTAGTGCTGTGGGGGGGGTGGGTTTAAACTAATTTGGCAGGGGGGGTGGACACCTGGATGTAGCATTAGAAAGGAGAAACAAGGTGCACAAAGGATTGGGAGAGACAGATGGCACTAGAGTAAGAAATAGCACAGTATTAGGTGAGATCAGATTAAGAGACAATATGAGAAGGCCTAAGATAGGTTTAGAGTGCATGTGTGTAAACGTACGAAGCCTGGTAAATAAAGTTGGTGACCTGCAGGTGCAAATAGCCACATGGGAATATAATGTAGTGGCGATAACAGAGACTTGGCTCAAAAAAGTGCAGGATTGGGTGCTAAATATTCCTGGATACAAGGTGTTCAGGGAAGATAAGGAAGGAAAAAAAGGAGGTGGGGGGTGGGGGTGGCAGTATTGATTAAGGAGAATATTGCAGTGCTGGAGAGAAAGGATATCCAGGAGGGGTCAAGGACAGATTCTATTTGGTTAGAGTTATGAAATAATAGAGGTGACATTTCACTACCGGATGTATTCTATAGGCCACCAACTAGTGGGAAGGATATAGAGGAGCAAATTTGCAGGGAAATTGGTAGGATGTGACTAGTGGAGTCCCGCAGGGATCTGTCTTGGGGCCTCAATTATTCACAATATTTATTAACGACTTAGATGAAGGCATAGAAAGTCTCATATCTAAGTTTGCCGATGACACAAAGATTGGTGGCATTGTAAGCAGTGTAGATGAAAACATAAAATTACAAAGCGATATTGATAGATTAGGTGAATGCGCAAAACTGTGGCAAATGGAATTCAATGTAGACAAATGTGAGGTCATCCACTTTGGATCAAAAAAGGATAGAACAGGGTACTTTCTAAATGGTAAAAAGTTAAAAACAGTGGATGTCTAAAGGGACTTAGGGGTTCAGGTACATAGATCATTGAAGTGTCATGAATAGGTGCAGAAAATAATCAATAAGGCTAATGAAACGCTGGCCTTTATATCTAGAGGACTAGAGTACAAGGGGGCAGAAGTTATGCTGCAGCTATACAAAACCCTGGTTAGACCGCACCTGGAGTACTGTGAGCAGTTCTGGGCACCGCACCTTCAGAAGGACATATTGGCCTTGGAGGGAGTGCAGCGTAGGTTTACTAGAATGATACCCGGACTTCAAGGGTTAAGTTACGAGGAGAGATTACAGAAATTGGGGTTGTATTCTCCAGAGTTTTGAAGGTTAAGGGGTGATCTGATCGAAGTTTATAAGATATTAAGGGGAACAGATAGGGTGGATAGAGAGAAACTATTTCCACTGGTTGGGGATTCTAGGAGTAGGGGACACAGTCTAAAAATTAGAGCCAGACCTTTCAGGAGCGAGATTAGAAAACATTTCTACACACAAAGGGTGGTAGAAGTTTGGAACTCTCTTCCGCAAACGGCAATTGATACTAGCTCAATTGATAAATTTAAATCTGAGATAGATAGCTTTTTGGCAACCAAAGGTATATGGGCCAAAGGCGGGTATATGGAGTTAGATCACAGATCAGCCATGATCTTATCAAATGGCGGAGCAGGCACGAGGGGCTGAATGGCCTACTCCTGTTACTGTGTTCCTATGTTCCTAAATTACAGAGAGGTGTAAGAACCACAGGGTAGTGATAATGGGGGACTTCAACTATCCTAATATAGACTGGGATAGTAAGAGTGTAAAGGGCCAAGAGGGGGAGGAATTTCTGAAGTGTGTTCAGGAAAACTTTCTTGATCAGTACGTTTCCAGCCCAACGAGGAAGGAGGCATTGCTGGATCTGGTTCTGGGGAATGAAGTGGGTCAAATGGAACAACTGTCAGTGAGGGAACATTTAGGGAACAGTGATCATAGTATCATAACATTTAGATTAGTTATAGAAAAGGACAAGGATCAATCTAGAGTAAAAATACTTAATTGGAAGAGGGCCAATTTCAGTGGGTTGAGAACGGATCAGGCCCGGGTAAATTGGAATCAAAGATTGGCAGGCAAAACTGTAATCAAACAATGGGCGGCTTTTGAAGAGGAGATGGTTTGGTTACAGTCTAGGTACATTCCCATGAGGAGGAAAGGTAGGGCAACCAAAACCAGAGCTCCCTGGATGACGAAAGAGATAGAGAGTAAGATGAAGTAGAAAAAAGGGGGTGTATGACAGTTGTCAGGTTGATAATATAAGTGAGAACCAGGCTGAATATAGAAAGTACAGAGGAGAAGTGAAAAAGGAGATAAGAGGGGCAAAGAGAGAGTATGAGAATTGACTCGCGACAAACATAAAAGGGAATCTAAAAGTTTTCTATCGGCATATAAATTGTAAACGGGTAGTAAGAGGAGGGGTGGGGTTGATTAGGGATCTACACATGGAGGCAGAGGGCATGGCTGAGAGGTACTAAATGAATACTTTGCATCTGTCTTTACCAAGGAAGAAGATGCTGCCAAAGTCACAGTAAACGAGGAGGTAGTTGAGTTACTGGATGGACTAAAAATTGATAAAGAGGAGGTACTCGAAAGGCTGGCTGTACTTAAAGTAGATATGTCACCCAGTCTGGATGGGTTGCATCCTAGGTTGCTTAGGGAAGTAAGGCTGGAAATTGCAGAGGTGCTGGCCATAATCTTCCAAACATCCGTAGATACGGGGCTGGTGCCAGAGGACTGGAGAATTGCAAATGTTATATCCTTGTTCAAAAAAGGATGTAAGGATAAACCCGATAACTACAGCCTAGTCAGTTTAATCTCGGTGGTGGCGAAGCTTTTAGAAATGATAACTCAGGACAAAATTAGTAGTCATTTGGATGAATGTGGATTAATAAAGGAAAGCCAGCACTGATTTGTTAAAGGCAAATCGTGTTTAACTAACTTGATTGAGTTTTTTGATGAGGTAACAGAGAGGGTCGATGAGGGCAATACGGTTCATGTTGTGTATATGGACTTTCAAAAGGCGTTTGATAAAGTGCCACATAATAGGCTTGACTGCAAAATTGAAGGCCATAGAATAAAAGGGGCAATGGCAGCATGGATACGAAATTGGGTAAGTAACAGGAAACCGAGAGTAGTGGTGAACGGTAGTTTTTCGGACTGGAGGGAGGTGTTCCCCAGGGGTCGGTACTAGGACCATTGCTTTTTTTGATATATATAAATGATTTGGACTTGGGTGTACAGGGCACAATTTCAAAATTTGCAGATGACACAAAATTTGGAAGTGTAGTGAACAGTGAGGAGGATAATAGTCTTCAAGAGGACATAGACAGGCTAGTGGAATGGGCAGACACATGGCAGATGAAATTTAATGCAGAGAAGTGCGAAGTGATACATTTTGGCAGGAAGAACGAGGAGAGGCATATAAACTAAAGGGTACAATTCTAAAGGGGGTGCAGGAACAGAGAGAACTGGGGGTATATATGCACAAATCTTTGTAGGTGGCAGGACGGGTTGAGAAAGCGGTTAAAAAAGCATATGGGATCCTGGGTTTTATAAATAGAGGCATAGAGTACAAAAGCAAGGAAGTTATGATGAACCTTTATAAAACACTGGTTCGGCCATAGCTGGAGTATTGTGTCAAATTCTGGGCACCGCACTTTAGGAAGGATGTGAAGGCCTTCGAGAGGGTGCAGAAGAGATTTACTAGAATGGTACCAGGGATGAGGGACTTCAATTACGTGGATAAACTGGTGAAGCTGGGGTTGTTCTCCTTAGAACAGAGAAGGCTGAGAGGCGATTTGACAGAAGTCTTTAAAATCATGACGGGTTTAGATAAAGTAAATGAAGAGAAACTGTTCCCATTAGCAGAAGGGTCGAGAACCAGAGGACAAAGATTTAAGGTGATTGGCAAAAGAACCAAAGGCGACGTGAGGAAAAGCTATTTACACAGCAAGTGGTTATGATCTGGAATGCGCTGCCTGAAAGGGTGGTGGATGCAGATTCAATCGTTTTCAAAAAGGAATTGGATAAATATTTGAAGAGAGAAAGTTTGCAGGGCTACGGGGAAAGAGCGGGGAAATGGGACTAACTGGAATGCTCTTACAAAGAGTTGGCACAGGCTCGATGGGCAGAATTGCCTTCTTCTGTGCTGTAATCATTCTATGATTCTATGAAAACAGTAATTGAACAATGGGAGGCCTTCAAGGAGGAGTTGATTCACGTACAGAGTAGACACATTCCTACGAGGGGGAAAGGAAGGGCATCCAAAGTTAGAGCTCCCTGGATGACTAAAGGTATAGAGATTAAAATGCTACAGAGAAAGGAGGCATATGACAAATGTAAGGTTCATAATACAGTAGAGAACCAGGCTGAATACAGAAAGTACAGAGGAGATCCTAAAAAAGGGAATAAGAGGAGCAAAATGAGAGTATGAGAATAGACTAGTGGCTAACATAAAAAGGAATCCAAAAGTCTTTTATAAACATATAAATAGTAAAAGGAAGGGTGGGACCTATTAGGGACAAAAAAGGAGATCTTCTTGTGGAGGCAGAGGGCATGGCTGAGGCACTAAATGAATACTTCGCATCTGTCTTCACTAGAGAAGAGGATGCTGCCATTGTAGCAGTAAAGGAGGAGGTAGTAGTGATATTTAATAGGATAAAAATAGATAAAGAGGAGGTCCTTAAAAGATTGGCAGTGCTCAAAAGTAGAAGAGTCACCCGGTCCAGATGGGATGCAGCCTAGGTTACTGAGGGAAGGAAGGGTGGAAATTGCAGAGACTCTGGCCACAATCTTCCAATCCCCCGTAGATATGGGGGCAGTGCCAGAGAACTGGAGGAATTCAAATATTATACTCCTGTTCAAAAAAGGGAAGAGGGATAAACCCAACAATTACAGGCCAGTCAGCCTAACATCGGTGGTAGGGAAACTTTTAGAGACAATAATCCGGGACAAAAGAATGGGCTAATAAATGAAAGTCAGCACGGATTTGTTAAAGGAAAATCGTTTTTGACTAACTTGATTGAGTTCTTTGAGGAGGATAGTGCGGTTGATGTGGTGTATGTGGACTTTCAAAAGGCATTTGATAAAGTATCACATAATAGATCTGTTAGCAAAATTAAAGTACGTGGGATTAAAGAGACAGTGGCAGCATGGATACAAAATTTACTAAGGGACGGAATGCAGAGAGTAGTGGTGAGCAGTTGCTTTTCAGACTGGAGGGAAGTATACAGTGGTGTTCCCCAGGGGTCAGTATTCGGACCACTGCTCTTTTCAATATATATTAATGACCTGGACTTGGGTATAGAAGGTATAATTTCAAACTTGCAGATGCACATTTTAGGAAGGATGTGAAGGCCTTAGAGAGGGTGCAGAAAAGATTTACTAGAATGGTTCCAGGGATGAAGGACTTCAGTTACGTGGATAGACTGGAGAAGCTGGGGTTGTTCTTGTTAGAGCAGAGAAGGTTGAGAGGAGATTTGATAGAAGTGTTTAAAATCATGACAGGTTTAGATAAAGTAGATGAAGAGAAACTGTTCCCATTGACGGAAGGGTTGAGAACCAGAGGACACAGATTTAAGGTAATAAGTGAGTAGGACTCTATTTTTAGTATTTCAAACCATAAAATACTCCTGCTATCCAGTCATTGTTTTCCTTTTAAATGTGGATGGTGTGAACTGTGAGCAGCTATGGGTTTCTCCCCAACTAAAGGCTGTTTCACAGAACTGCCACAATACTTTGATAGACAAGATAGGATCACTATAGAATTGAATCATAGAAAATTTACGGCACAGAAGGAGGCCATTCGGCCCATCGTGTCTGCGCCAGCTGAGAAACGAGCCAACCAGCCTAATTCCACTTTCCTGCATTTGGTCTGTAGCCCTGCAGGCCACGGCTCTTCAGGTGCACATCCAGGTATTTTTTAAATGAGTTGAGGGTTTCTGCCTCTACCACCCTCTCAGGCGGTGAGTTCCAGACACCCACCACCCCCTGGGTGAAAGAAATTTGCCTAATTTCCGCTCTAATCCTTCTACCAATCACTAAATCTATGTTCCCTGGTTATTGACCCCTCCGCTAAGGGAAATAGGTCCTTCCTATCTACTCTATCTAGGCTCCTCATAATTTTGTACATTTCAATCAAATCACCGCCAAGGAAAACAACCCCAGCCTGTCCAATCTGTCATTATAGCTAAAATTCTCCAGTCCTGGCAACATCCTCATAAATCTCCTCTGCACCCTCTCTAGTGCAATTACATCCTTCCTGTAATGTGGTGACCAGAACTGTGTGCAGTACTTAAGCTGTGGCCTAACTAGTGTTTTATACAGTTCCAGCATAACATACCTGCTTTTATATTCTATGCCTCGGCTAATAAAGGAAAACATTCCATATGCCTTCATAACCAACTTATCTACCTGTCCTGCTACCTTGAGAGATCTGTGGACATGCACTCCAATGTCCCTCACTTCCTCTACACCTCTCAGTATCCTCCCATTTATTGTGTACTCCCTTGCCTTGTTTTCTCTCCCCAAATGCATTACCTCACACTTCTCCGGATTGAACTCCATTTGCCTCTTTTCTGCCCATCTGACCAGTCCATTGATATCTTCCTGCAGCGTACAGCTTTCCTCCTCACTATCAACCACACGGCCTATCTTTGTGTAATCCGCAAATTTCTTAATTTATTATATCTGTCATTCCAGATAATCTTGAGTGAGACAGGACAATCCGGGCCTGGGGATACACTTGATTAATCACGAAAAAGCCCCTAAATAAAGTTTAAAAATTAGTCCCATCTAAAGGTGTCAGCATGCTATTTTCTCCCATTTACAAACAAACAATAGATTATTGTATACTGTTCGTTCAAATTTTAACTTTAACACAAAAGTTGTACAAAAATTGTTAGCTAAAGATGGCTTTTCATTAATAATAATGCTTTTACATGGATTTGGTGAAACGTTAGAAAGTGCTTCACGCAGTAAATTACTTTTGAAATGCAGTGACTGTTGTCATGTAGGCAAATACATCAGCCATTCTGATGAATTACTAGTTAGTCTGGTTTACTTTAGTAGCATTGTCTGAAGGAGGATTGTTGGGAGGACACCTCTTCAAATAGGGTCATGCCATTCTTCACGTCCACCTGAACCACTCTGGAACAGGTAAATGAGATCCGAGTTTAACGTCTCTTCCAAAGGATGGTGCCTATGACAATACAGTAGTAACTCAGCACAACACTGAAGTATCAAGCCCCGATATGGGGCTCAAACTCACAAACTTTCTGACCCAGCGGCAAGCATACTAACAACTGCGCCAAGCTAACACATATTCTATAGGGGTTATTTTCTGACTTTGTTCTCCTCAAGGGGGCCTCGCTTGCTTGGAGCACATATTGTAAATTCAGGCAGGAACAGTGCATGCTCGAATTTTCAGTATGTACTCTGAGTGGCTGAAGCTCCCTATCAGGAGTGTAAATTCAGAAAATTACCCTTTATACGTCTTACATCCATAATATTTATACAGTTCACAAACTGAGTATCTGTATTTGATAATGTTTCATTCAGATATTGCGTCAAGATAAAGGTGCATCTTCTAATGGGTGTCGAGTTTACAGAATATGCACAGATCAAGTTTGCAGTGTAGAGCAAATACAAAATTGGTATAACATTCATTGATGAAATCAGACCTCCCTGTGTTTTTCTCTATCTCTGTTGGAGGTCTGTCCCTTGTCTGTGATCGTGCTGCCCTTCAGTAATTTTGTGTAATTTTATAATTTATTGCTTTAATAATAAAAGCTTCAAGTCTGTCCTTTAGTTTCCAGATCAGTGGATTGGGTTTCATTCCTTTAAGATCTATTTGAAAACCCAATTTTCACTTAGCTTACTGTTGATTATTAGGGACCCACTTATCATGAATATAGAACCCTGCTGACGTGTAATAATTGCCTCACTAATGTTTCTCAGATGCCCTTTCCTGGAATTTGCTGATACGAGCACGTTCTCTGAAAAACAGTGCATGCTAACAGTAAACTGCCAATTTCTGAATCAAACTCCGCAGAATTCTTCGATTCAATCGCACTGATTTTCATTAATTTGTTAAAAAAAAAGTAGCTGTTGTTGTGCTGAGTGGTTTTATTTCTAAAAATTGATGGTGTTATAAGAAGTGATTGATTTGTGTTGGCCTCTTCACATTTACAAAAACCAAGTTGAATGACTGTGCATTAGTCATTTTCACTGCTCTGCAGCAGAACTCAGAACTGAAGAACTAAGCCAAACAAGCAGATCCCAAAGTGATGACAGCACTTGTGTAGCCCATTGTCTGCATATCAGCAGTGATCCTTGAAGTCAAATCCCAGAGTAGCATGATGTCAATGTTTTCCTAGAACTACAGAATTGTGTATTGTTTCCTAGTTAAACTCCAGTGCCTAGAATTTCCATGTGGGGTTCTTCCAATCTACTGCTGTAATTTCAGCGGTGCCTCGGAGAAACGGAATCAATAGCTAAAAACATTCACTCATGGAATATTTCTGGGTGTTCTGATAATTTATGCTGAAGTTACAGCAATAGATTGGGAGAATTCAGTGGAGTTTCAGGGCCCTGATTATCCTCAACTTAAAATTGTAGGCAGTCATACTGGGGCAAAAAGCCAGTGGGTGAGTCCCCCGTTCCATTTTTTTAAAATTCATTCATGGGATGTGGGCATCGCTGGCAAGGCCAGCATTTATTGCCCATCCCTAATTGCCCTCGAGAAGGTGGTGGTGAGCCATCTTCTTGAACCGCTGCAGTCCGTGTGGTGACGGTTCTCCCACAGTGCTGTTAGGAAGGGAGTTCCAGGATTTTGACCCAGCGACAATGAAGGAAAGGCGATATATTTCCATTTACCTGAGGAAGGAGGAAGCCTCCGAAAGCTTGTGAATTTAAAATAAAATTGCTGGACTATAACTTGGTGTTGTAAAATTGTTTACGATATATTTCCAGGTCAGGATGGTGTGTGACTTGGAGGGGAACGTGCAGGTGGTGTTGTTCCCATGTGCCTGCTGCTCTTGTCCTTCTAGATGGTAGAGGTCGCGGGTTTGGGAGGTGCTGTCGAAGAAGCCTTGGCGAGTTGCTGCAGTGCATCCTGTGGATGGTACACACTGCAGCCACAGTGCGCCGGTGGTGAAGGGAGTGAATGTTTAGGGTGGTGGATGGGGTGCCAATCAAGCGGGCTGCTTTATCTTGGATGGTGTCGAGCTTCTTGAGTGTTGTTGGAGCAGCACTCATCCAGGCAAGTGGAGAGTATTCCATCACACTCCTGACTTGTGCCTTGTAGATGGTGGAAAGGCTTTGGGGAGTCAGGAGGTGAGTCACTCGCCGCAGAATACCCAGCCTCTGACCTGCTCTCGTAGCCACAGTATTTATATGGCTGGTCCAGTTAAGTGTCTGGTCAATGGTGACCCCCAGGATGTTGATGGCGGGGGATTCGGCGATGGTAATGCCGTTGAATGTCAAGAGGAGGTGGTTAGATTCTCTCTTTTTGGAGATGGTCATTGCCTGGCACTTATCTGGCGCGAATGTTACTTGCCACTTATCAGCCCAAGCCTGGATGTTGTCCAGGTCTTGCTGCATGCGGGCTCAGACTGCTTCATTATTTGAGGGGTTGCGAATGGAACTGAACACTGTGCAGTCATCAGCGAACATCCCCATTTCTGACCTTATGATGGAGGGAAGGTAATTGATGAAGCAGCTGAAGATGGTTGGGCCTAGGACACTGCCCTGAGGAACTCCTGCAGCAATGTCCTGGGGCTGAGATGATTGGCCTCCAACAACCACTACCATCTTCCTTTGTGCTAGGTATGACTCCAGCCACTGGAGAGTTTTCCCCCTGATTCCCATTGACTTCAATTTTACTAGGGCTCCTTGGTGCCACACTCGGTCAAATGCTGCCTTGATGTCAAGGGCAGTCACTCTCGCCTCACCTCTGGAATTCAGCTCTTTTGTCCATGTTTGGACCAAGGCTGTAATGAGGTCTGGAGCCGAGTGGTCCTGGTGGAACCCAAACTGAGCATTGGTGAGTAAGTGCCGCTTGATAGCACTGTCGACGACACCTTCCATCACTTTGCTGATGATTGAGAGTAGACTGATGGGGTGGTAATTGGCCGGATTGGATTTGTCCTGCTTTTTGTGGACAGGACATAACCGGGCAATTTTCCACATTGTCGGGTAGATGCCAGTGTTGTAGCTGTAATGGAACAGCTTGGCTAGAGGCGCAGCTAGTTCTGGAGCACAAGACTTCAGCACTACAGCTGGGATGTTGTCGGGGCCCATAGCCTTTGCTGTATCCAGTGCACTCAGCCGTTTCTTGATATCACGTGGAGTGAATCGAATTGGCCGAAGACTGGCTTCCGTGATGGTGGGGATATCGGGAGGAGGCCGAGATGGATCATCCACTCGGCACTTCTGGCTGAAGATGGTTGCAAACGCTTCAGCCTTGTCTTTTGCACTCACGTGCTGGACTCCGCCGTCATTGAGGATGGGGATGTTTGCAGAGCCTCCTCCTCCCGTTAGTTGTTTAATTGTCCACCACCATTCATGACTGGATGTGGCAGGACTGCAAAGCTTTGATCTGATCCGTTGGTTGTGGAATCGCTTAGTTCTGTCTACAGCATGTTGCTTCCGCTGTTTAGCATGCATGTAGTCCTGAGTTGTAGCTTCACCAGGTTGGCACCTAATTTTTAGGTACGCCTGGTGCTGCTCCTGGCATGCTCTTCTACACTCCTCATTGAACCAGGGTTGATCCCCTGGCTTGTTGGTAATGGTAGAGTGAGGAATATGCCGGGCCATGAGGTTACAGATTGTGCTGGAATACAATTCTGCTGCTGCTGATGGCCCACAGCGCCTCATGGATTCCCAGTTTTGAGCTGCTAGATCTGTTCTGAATCTATCCCATTTAGCACGGTGGTAGTACCACACAACACGTTGGATGGTGTCCTCAGTGCAAAGACGGGACTTCATTTCTATGAGGACTGTGCGGTGGTCACTCCTACCAATACTGTCATGGACAGATGCATTTGCGACAGGTAGATTGGTGAGGACGAGGTCAAGTAAGATTTTCCCTCGTGTTGGTTCGCTCACCACCTGCCGCAGGCCCAGTCTGGCAGGTCTGTCCTTCAGGACTTGGCCAGCTCGGTCAGTAGTGGTGCTACCGAGCCACTCTTGGTGATGGACATTGAAGTCCCCCACCCAGAGTACATTTTGTGCCCTTGCTCCCCTCAGTGCTTCCTCCAAGTGGTGCTCAACATGGAGGAGGACTGATTCATCAGCTGAGGGAGGACGGTAGGTGGTAATCAGCAGGAGGTTTCCTTGCCCATGTTTGACCTGATGCCATGAGATTTCATGGGGTCCAGAGTCAATGTTGAGGACTCCCAGGGCCACTCCCTCCTGACTGTATATCACTGTACCGCCACCTCTGGTGGGTCTGTCCTGCCGGTGGGACAGTACATACCCAGGGATGGTGATGGAAGAGTCTGGGACGTTGACTGAAAGGTATGATTCTGTGAGTATGGCTATGTCAGGCTGTTGCTGGACTCGTCTGTGGGACAGCTCTCCCAATTTTGGCACAAGTCCCCAGATGTTAGTAAGGAGGACCTTGCAGGGTCGACTGGGCTTGGTTTGCCTTTGTCGTGTCCGGTGCCTAGTGGTCCGATGCCAGGTGGTCCGTCCGGTTTTATTCTTATTATGACTTTTCGTAGCGAGATTTTACAACTAAGTGGCTTGCTGGGCCATTTCAGAGGGCAATTAAGAATCAACCACATTGCTGTGGGTCTGGAGTCACATATAGGCCAGACCGGGTAAGGACGGCAGGTTTCCTTCACTGAAGGACATTAGTGAACCAGATGGGTTTTTACGGCAATCCGGTAGTTTCATGGCCATCCTTACTGATACTAGTATTTTAATTCCAGATTTTTAAAATTTAATTCATTAAATTTAATTAATTAATTGAATTTAAATTCGCCAGTTGCCGTGGCGGGATTTGAACGCATGACTCTAGATTTTAGTCCAGGCCTCTGGATTACTAGTCCAGTAACATAACCACTATGCTACCGTACCCCATTTAACTGCCCCCGTCTGGTTACCGCCTGGTGGGGGTGGTTAAAATTCCCTCTATGTATCATGAGTCTTGTCTTGCCTTAACTAACCTTCACTTGACACCTCGCCTCCAACTTTGGTATCTCCCATAGCCTCTCCTGCCTGTCTGCCTATTGTCTGCAGAGCTTACTCGTCATGCAAATTCAGAATTTTCAGTATTGGTATTTCTCTTCCAAAGACAGTTCTCTGTTATTTGTTATACATGTGAGTTTTAAAGGCTGCAGCAGCATTTTATATCCCTCCTTCCCAGCAGTGGTAACCCAATGAGGAGTGGTATTAATGATCCTAACTCACCCTGCATGCATAATGAAGTTGTCAGGGAGAAAGTTTCAGGAGGTTAGTGGCAGTAATGTGGGCAGTTAGAAGTCCTGCTCCACTGCTATCCCTCCAACAGGAGAATCCAGCCCTTGTTGTCTCGTGACACCTTTCCCGACAAGGGAAGAGGCCATACTGGATTTAGTGATGAGTGACAAACAGTTTAAAAGAATGAGAGGTGATCTCATTGAAACGTATAAAATTCTTAGAGAGCTTGACAGGATAGATGCTGAGAGGCAGCTTCCCCTGGCTGGAGAGTCTAGAACTAGGGGTCATAGTCTCAAGATAAGAGGTCAGCCATTTAGGACCAAGAGGAGGAAAAATTTCTTCACTCAGAGGGTTGTGAATGTTTGGAATTCTCTACCCCAGAGGGCTGTGGATGCTCAGTCGTTGAGTATATTCAAGACTGAGATCGATAGATTTTTGGACATTAAGGGAATCAACGGATATGGGGCTAGGGCGGGTAAGTGGAGTTGAGGTCGATGCTCAAGGGGCCTTATGGCCCACTCCTGTTCCTATTTCTTATGTTTTTATGTTCATACAATCTGACAGTAAGGGAGAATCTTGCAAATAGTGACCGTAATATGATTAAATTTGATATTAGGTTTGAGAGGGAGAAGGGAGAGTCACAAACCAAAGTTTTAAATTTAAGCAAGGCAAACTTTGACGGGATGAGTAATGAATTTACCACAGTAAACTGGGCTGAGCTGTTAATGGATAAACCTACAAACTAACAGTGGGAAGTATTCAAAGAAATATTTGGTTCGATACAAAATCAGGACATACCTCTAAAAGGCAAAGGCTCTACTTGTATAGCTAAGCAACCAAAGTCAACAAATGAGGTAAGAGGTAGTATCAAGCAATATTGTAAAAGGCTTCCACAAATGCAAGGGAAAAGTGGAAATCCAGCAGACAGGGGGGACTATAAAAAGCAAATGTAAACAATCTTACAACACCAAGTTATAGTCCAACAATTTTATTTGAAAATCACAAGCTTTCAGAGGCTTCCTCCTTCGTCAGGTGAATGTCAGGAAATCCTTGAACCTTTCGCATTTATATTCAGAGAACAATACCTGGTGATGACAGATAATCATTCCAACTGTCCGTTGTCAAGGCAATCAAAGTGTTCAGACAGAGAGGTGTTACCTACAGGACCGCCGAATATACAAACGGCCAGAACACAAAACAGAGAGAGAGAGGGAGAAACATCCGAAAGGAAGAGAAAGACAGAAAATGACCCGTTGAATTAAAAACAGATAACTTTTATTCGCTGGTGGGGTTACGTGTAGCGTGACATGAACCCAAGATCCCGGTTGAGGCCGTCCTCATGGGTGCGGAACTTGGCTATCAATTTCTGCTCGACGATTTTGCATTGTCTTGTGTCTCAAAGGCCACCTTGGAGTACGCTTACCCGAAGATCGGTGGCTGAATGTCCCTGACTGCTAAGGTGTTCCCCGACTGGGAGGGAACCCTCCTGTCTGGCGATTGTTGCGCGGTGTCCGTTCATCCGTTGTCGCAGTGTCTGCATGGTCTCGCCAATGTACCATGCTCCGGGGCATCCTTTCCTGCAACGTATGAGGTAGACAACGTTGGCCGAGTCACAGTAGTATGAACCATGTACCTGGTGGGTGGTGTCCTCTCGTGTGATGGTGGTATCTGTGTCGATGATCTGGCATGTCTTGCAGAGGTTGCCGCGGCAGAGTTGTGTGGTGTCGTGGACGCTGTTCTCCTGAAAGCTGGGTAATTTGCTGCGAACGATGGTCTGTTTGAGGTTGGGTGGCTGTTTAAAGGCGAGTTGTGGAGGTGTGGGGATGGCCTTAGCGAGTTTGAGCAGGACTTCTTCACTGCACAGGACCTCCAACCAACGCTGTACACCAGATACATCGACGACATTTTCATTCTATGGACCCACGGCGAAGAATCACTAAAGAGACTACACGATAACATCAACAAGTTCCATCCCACCATCAAGCTCACCATGGACTACTCCTCAGAATCGGTTTCTTTCTTGGACACACGAATCTCCATCAAAGACAGGCACCTCAGCACCTCACTCTACCGCAAGCCCACGGACATCCTCACGATGCTCCACTTTTCCAGCTTCCACCCTAACCACGTCAAAGAGGCCATCCCCAATGGACAGGCCCTGAGAATACACAGGATCTGCTCAGACGAGGAGGAACGCGATGGACACCTACAGACGCTGAAAGACGCCCTCGTAAGAACGGGATATGACGCTCGACTCGTCGATCAACAGTTCCGACGGGCCACAGCGAAAAATCGCATAGACCTCCTCAGAAGACTAACACGGGACGCAACCAACAGAGTACCCTTCGTCGTCCAGTACTTCCCCGGAGCGGAGAAACTACACCATGTTCTCCGCAGCCTTCAACATGTCATCGATGACGACGAACACCTCGCTAAGGCCATCCCCACACCTCCACTACTTGCCTTTAAACAGCCACCCAACCTCAAACAGACCATCGTCCGCAGCAAGTTACCCAGCTTTCAGGAGAACAGCGTCCACGACACCACACAACCCTGCCACGGCAACCTCTGCAAGACATGCCAGATCATCGACACAGATACCACCATCACACGAGAGGACACCACCCACCAGGTACATGGTTCATACTCCTGTGACTCGGCCAACGTTGTCTACCTCATACCTTGCAGGAAAGGATGCCTCGGAGCATGGTACATTGGCGAGACCATGCAGACACTGCGACAACAGATGAACGGACACCGCTCAACAATCGCCAGACAGGAGGGTTCCCTCAAAGTCGGGGAACACCTCAGCAGTCAAGGACATTCAGCCACCGATCTTCGGGTAAGCGTTCTCCAAGTCGGCCTTCGAGACACACGACAACGCAAAATCGTCGAGCAGAAATTGATAGCCAAGTTCCGCACCCATGAGGACGGCCTCAACCGGGATCTTGGGTTCATGTCACGCTACACGTAACCCCACCAGCGAATAAAAGTTATCTGTTTTTAATTCAACGGGTCATTTTCTGTCTTTCTCTTCCTTTCAGATGTTTCTCCCTCTCTCTCTCTGTTTTGTGTTCTGGCCGTTTGTATATTCGGCGGTCCTGTAGGTAACACCTCTCTGTCTGAACACTTTGATTGCCTTGACAACGGGCAGTTGGAAAGATTATCTGTCATCACCAGGTATTGTTCTCTGAATATAAATGCGAAAGGTTCAAGGATTTCCTGACATTCACCTGACGAAGGAGGAAGCCTCTGAAAGCTTGTGATTTTCAAATAAAATTGTTGGACTATAACTTGGTGTTGTAAGATTGTTTACATTTGTCAACCCCAGTCCATCACCGGCATCTCCACATTATAAAAAGCAACAAAAGGCTACAAAAAAAGTAGTAAGAGGAGCAAAATTAAAGCCTGTAATAAGGTTCCCGTCCTAGAGCTGTATGAGCTTCCTGATCCCTTAGTGTTGCCTGGGCGGAAAGCCCCGTCATTTACTCGATGCTGTGAAGAGAGCTAGATGGGGGGGTGGGGGGAGGATTTCCAGACGGGAAACCTGGAAGTATGGGTTTGCCAGATGTCCTGCAGAATTTAATTGCAAGACGTCTTTTACATTTTCTCAACAGGTTTTGCACGTGACAGCCAGCCAGATTGACAGGCTGGAAAGCAGCAGGGGAGCGGATGTCAGGAGGGAGATTGTTACAAGGAGATGCAGGAGGGCTGGAAGGTGGGTAAATGTTGTAATTATCTTTGCACATTTAGGGGTCGGGGTCAGACATCGGGGGGATTGGACATCGGGGAGGGGGATGTTGGATGTTGGGGGGGGGCGGTGGACGTTGGGGGGGATGGTGTTGGGCATCGGGGGGTGTCTTGGACATCGGGGGGTGTCTGGCATCGGGAGGGGGTGTCGGGCATCGGGAGGGGGTGTTGGACATTGGGGGGGTGTCTTGGACATCGGGAGGGTGGTCGGACATCATGGGGGGGGGGGGCGGGGTCGGACATCGCCGGGGTCTGATCGTGGCAAGTAAGCTTGTTGGACCTAGAGGAAACATTCCTGCTCCTCTTGGCTCACAAGCTGTGCAATAAAGGCACTGACCACTTGGACCCTGCCCTCCTCGCCTCCGTTTCACCAGCAAGATTCACGAGCCCTGGGAAATCTGTGCTGGCGGCGTTAAATTTGAAGGTCTATCAAAATCAACTTAAGAAGACCTAATTAATGTCTCATAATCACGTTAATTGCTCCGATAACTACCCACCCGCCTGCACTAATTAGGGACCTAACTCTGGAAAGTAGGTTACTTGCACACATCCAAACGTGCCTTCGATAAACCCGGAAGTTGGAGCCGGGTTGCGGTCACGCTGGAAAAATCTATTATTTTAACTTCCTTCCCACCCCCAACCCACCCATTCTTGGGGATTAACATTCCCCTCCAGGAGTGTGTTCATGTCTCACATTGGGAACAAGGCCTCTGCCCTGGTTTTCTGTGCCCCTGCACCCAGATCATACCTATGCCATGAGGGGTGGAATTTTTTTATCTTTATATAGTTTGCATTGTATAATGGAACAGTTTTTCTAAGCCTTCAAAGTGCAATTGTTTTGATATAAATCTCAATATTTGGTCAGTGGAGCTACTGTGTGTATATTCTGGTTTAAATGGTTAAGAATATCTTATAGTAACCAGTTACCAAATGGCATTGGCCGATAACTCAAAGCAGGGGTCATCTGCCAGCTTCTCTGAAGAACAGGGAAAGGGAAAAAATGCATACCTAAAGTAGCTCTGGTAACATCCTGCCTGAGCAGATGGCCTCCACTTGGTACTTCCTTTGATAGTATAATCGAGATTGGGAGGACTTTGTGAAGCACATGACAGGCCTAAACCCACATCCTGACTCAGTAAAAAAAAACCCTATCCTGACTCAATTAAAAAAACCCACATCCTGACTCAATTAAAAAAACTATCTTAGCCAATAGTTTGCATGAGTATCGTGCAGTCCTGCCAAGATTCACTATTATATATTAATATTTGGAAGATCTCAAGGACTTGACACAACAACTAATGTCCTACTTACAACTATTTTATTTAACTGGATTTGGTTTTTGAGGCATTCCTTGGAGACACTTTAACAGAGACATTAGCCCATTCGACCATTTATTTTAAAATAGCAAAGAAAGAAATATCATGTGAACATATCACAAATAATAATTTCTAGGCTGTAGTTTCAAAAGAAGACAGATGCTTAGCACAAATCAAAGGAATCTAAATTTTCATAAGCACAGTAATAAACTTGATTTCCAGTATTATTGTATTATGCCGTTAGCTGCATTCAAGTTAATCCAATATGGGCAACATTTTCTAAGATCCTGTGCCACTGGTGAGGCCTTGCCGCAGTGGGCAGTTTGTCAGAAAATGGCAGGTATACTGCCCGTAATTTCCATCCATTGAAATCAATTGCTAGAAAATCATGGCTAATGCACTCATGATTTCCTGGTAAGCCGTAGGCTGTATATGAGCCCTCACCAGTGGCACACAGTTTTCTAAGTGAGTCTGTCAAAATAGCGCCAATTTGTGCTGAACTATCGGCAGTTTCATGCTGTGAGCCCATATCCTTTGGAGCTATGTTGAGGCTGCACAAATCTCACAAGTGAAAGGGCAGTAGGGTATCTCACTACTATATAAATGCCAGTTATTGTGTTACATATGTCCCTTCAGTTATCTTTCTTGTAGATCAAGGAGGTTGATTGCAATTGATCATCTTGTTCTATTCCTCATTTCCAATCAAGTATACCTACTCAAATTAGACATATCTCATTTGATTTTGCTCTATGTATGCTGCCTTAGTGAGCAATTGAATTCTCTTCACTGTCCAGTGCACACAATATACTGTGATAGTGGCTACAACCAACAATCATTGGTGTAAGTCTCAAGTAACACAGCCAGAGATACATTTTATTTGTAAAAGTATGTTTTGAGGTATTCTGCACTATCATATTGTCTGTAGGTATTTTTATATTTGAGATTGTTACATTTTATAGAAATCCTGAGTTATCCCTAAGTTGGAAAGAAAAATAGAACGCCAAAGTTGCCAGGAAATCACTGAGTTTGTAAATCGACAACATTCATGTTGTAAGAATTTATTTAGGGTAATGGAAATATTAATAACATATACAAGAATGTGGTGGACCTTGTCAATCATTTCCAATTCTGGTTAATTATGTTTTATTTGGCTGCAATATTTCATTCTTATTCTATAATCCTGTGACTGGATATAACTTTCCACCATCTCTCAAGTATTTTCTTGGCTTTTCCATGTTTTCAAACCTGCGGTTTTATTCAATCTAGTTAACTTGATATGGTTGTCACTGGATTCAGGTGCCTATCACTGACCAATATTGCCATCTTGTGGCTGCAAGTACACCACATTCCATCATGAATATTCTGTTCATATAATAAAGACACCAAAAAACTGGACAAAATGATCATTTGTGGGCAAATGAGTTTACCCTGTACATGCGAAAAAGATTATATTGGATAATTTGGATGGACAACTTAATAGTAAGTAACCATGCCATGTAGCCAGTATTAGTGTGAATAGGAAGAATGGAGCCTGAAGTTCTTCAGTCTCTGATCTCACTGGTCCTTTAGCTGCTACTGTTTCTAACAGTATGTTTTAAATGGAATTTCAGATTTTGCCTTGGTGCCAGACTACTGAGGGGAACTGGAGCTCAAAATATAATCTTTAATAGGTTGAATACCCACCGTAGACTCATTGCTGAATGAACCCAGAGAATTGTCTGCACATACAATTTGCTCATAGCCAGAAGATACATACGGACATACGAATTAAGAGCAGGAGTAGGCCATTCGGCCCCTCGAGTCTGCTCTGCCATTTGATAAGATCATGGCTGATCTGATTGTGACCTCAACTCTATTTTCCCGTGTACTTACTATAACCTTTGACTGCCTTGTTAATCAGGAACCTATCTAACTCAGCCTTAAAAATATTCAATGACCCTGCCTCCACCACTCTCTGGGGAAGGGAGTTCCACAGACTCACGACTCTCTGAGAGAAAAAAAATCTCCTCATCTCTGTCTTAAATGGGAGACCCCTTATTTTTAAACTGTGTCCCCTAGTTCTAGTCTCTCCCACAAGGGGAAACATCCTCTCAGCAACTACCCCTTCAAGTCCCCTCTGGATCTTATATGTTTCAATAAGATCACCTCTCATTCTTCTAAACTTCAATGTATACAGGCCCAACTTGTCCAACCTTTCCTCATAAGATAACCCTCTCATCCCAGGAATCAGTCGAGTGAGCCTTCTCTGAACTGCCTCCATAACAATTATGTCCTTTCTTAAATAAGGAGATCAAAACTGCACACAGTATTCTAGATGTGGTCTCACCAATGCCCTGTACAACTGGAGCAAAACATCTCTACTTTTATATTCCATTCCCCTTGCAATAAATGACAACATTCCATTTGCCTTCCTAATCATTTGCTGTACCTGCATACTAACTTGTTGTGATTCGTGTACTAGGACACCAGATCCCTCTGTACCTCAGAGTTTTACAATCTCTCTCCATTTAAATAATATACTGCTTTGCTATTCCTCCTGCCAAAGTGGACAAGTTCACATTTTCCTACATTATACTCCATCTGCCAAATTTTTGCCCACTCACTTAACCTATCTATATCCCTTTGTAGACTCCTTATGTCCCCTTCACGACTTACTTTCCTACCTACCTTTGAGTCATCAGCAAATTTAGCGACCATACATTTGGTCCCATCATCCAAGTCATTGATATGGATTGTAAATAGTTGAGGCCCAAGCACTGATCCCTGTGGCACTCCACTCGTTACATCTTGCCAACCTGAAAATGACCCATTTATGCCTGCTCTCTGTTTCCTGTTAGCTAACCAATCCTTTATCCATGCTAATATGTTACCCCCTACACCATGAGCTCTTATTTTGTGTAGTAACCTTTGATGTGGTACCTTGTCAAAAGCCTTCTGGAAATTCAAGTACACCACATCCGCAGGATCCCCTTTATCCACATTGCTTGTTACTTCCTCAAAGAACTAATAAAAAATAATAGTGGCATAGAAAAAGGTCTGCATTCTCCTTTTGCCATAATGCTGTGCCTAAGTGCATGAGGACACTGTGGAAGGGACAATTACTACATTCACACAGTGCACGTGTAAAAAGTGTGAGTTAAATTGACATTAACAAGCACAAGTTTCACGTGCCCATTTCCTCCACTGTTTATAGTAAAGTATTGTACTTGTTAAGGAATGATAGCAGGGACACCGTACACACAGATCAGGTCAATTCTCCTCTCCTAAAAATAAAATTGACAAAATGAAAAACAAGATTATTGGGAATTAAGTTCTAATAAAAATAACTTTCACAGAGGTGGTTCTAATAAACAAATGTTTATTGGGAAAGATATTGTAAAATGCTTATTGGGCAAAATACTGTGAAAGGTTTTCTTTTTTTTTATTCGTTCATGGGATGCGGGCGTCGCTGGCAAGGCCAGCATTTATTGCCCATTCTTAATTGCCCTTGAGAAGGTGGTGGTGAGCTACCTTCTTGAACCGCTGCAGGTGAAGGTTCTCCCACAGTGCTGTTTGGTAGGGAGTTCCAGGATTTTGACCCTGCGACAATGAAGGAACAGCGATAAATTTCCAAGTCGGGATGGTGTGTGACTTAGAGTATTTTACTCTCATTCACATCGGATGTTATGGAAAGGATGTGTCAGCCTGGTCAGTGAGTATCATAGTGTGTATCATAGCCCAACTTGATAGTGTCCTCGCCAAATTCTCACAAAAACGTACTTTCTAGAACAACAATTTTTTCATTATTGCATCTTTTAAGCAAGTATTAGTGTAAGGGGCAAAGAGGGGGAGGAATTTTTGAAGTGTGTTCAGGAGAACTTGCTTGACCAGTACGTTTCCAGCTAAGGAGGCATTGCTGGATCTGGCTCTTTTTTTTATTCATTCATGGGATGTGGGCGTCGCTGGTGAGGCCAACATTTATTGCTCATCCCTAATTGCCCTTGAGAAGGTGGTGGCAAGCTTTTTCTGGGGAATGAGGTAGGCCAAGTGGAGCAAGTGCCAGTGGGGGAACATTTAGGGAACAGCGATCATAGTATCATAAAGTGTAGATTAGCTATGGAAAAGGACATGGATCACTCTAAAGTAAAAATACTCAATTGGAGGAGGGCCAATTTCAGTAGGATTAGAACAGATCTGGCTTAGGTAAATTGGAATCAAAGATTGCCAGGCAAAGCTGTAATTGAACAATGGGTGGTCTTTAAAGAGGAGTTGTAGTGCTGAAGACTTGTGCTTTAGCCAAGCTGTTCCAGTACAGCTACAACACTGGCATCTACCCGACAATGTGGAAAATTGCCCAGGCATGTCCTGTCCACAAAAAGCAGGACAAATCCAATCCAGCCAATTATCGCCCCATCAGTCTACTCTCAATCATCAGCAAAGTGATGGAAGATGTCGTCGACAGTGCTATCAAGCAACGCTTACTCACCAATAACCTGCTCACCGCTGCTCAGTTTGGGTTCCGCCAGGACCACTCGGCTCCAGACCTCGTTACATTCTTGGTCCAAACGTGGACAAAAGAGCTGAATTCCAGAGGTGAGGTGAGAGTGACTGCCTTTGACATCAAGGCAGCATTTGACCGAGTGTGACATCAAGGAGCCCTAGTAAAATTGAAGTCAATGGGAATCAGGGGGAGCACTCTCCAGTGGCTGGGGTCATACCGAGCACAAAGGAAGACGGTAGTGGTTGTTGGAGGCCAATCATCTCAGCCTCAGGACGTTGCTGCAGGAGTTCCTCAGGGCAGTGTCCTAGGCCCAACCATCTTCAGCTGCTCTATCAATGACCTTCCCTCCATCATAAGGTCAGAAATGGGGATGTTCGCTGATGATTGCACAGTGTTCAGTTCCATTCGCAACTTCTCAGATAATGAAGCAGTCCGTGCCCGCATGCAGCAAGACCTGGACAACGTCCAGGCTTGGGTTGATAAGTGGCAAGTAACATTCGTGCCAGACAAATGCCAGGAAATGACAAGAGAGAATCCAACCACCTCCCCTTGACATTCAACGGCATAACCATAGCCGAATCCCCCACCATCAACATCCTGGGGGTCACCAGTGACCAGAAACTTAACTGGACCAGCCACATAAATATTATGGCTACAAGAGCAGGTCAGAAGCTGGGTATTCTGCGGCGAGTGACTCACCTCCTGACTCCCCAAAGCCTTTCCACCATCTACAAGGCACAAGTCAGGAGTGTGATGGAATACTGTCCACTTGCCTGGATGAGTGCAGCTCCAATAACACTCAAGAAGCTCGACACCATCCAGGACAAAGCAGCCCGCTTGATTGGCACCCCATCCACCACCCTGAACATTCAGTCCCTTCACCACCAGCGCACTGTGCTGCAGTGTGTACCATCTACAGGATGCACTGCACAACTTGCCAAGGCTTCTTTGACAGCATCTTCCAAACCTGCGACCTCTACCACCTAGAAAGACAAGGGCAGCAGACACATGGGAACAACACCACCTGCACGTTCCCCTCCAAGTCACACACTATCCTCACTTGGAAATATATCACTGTTCCTTCATCATCACTGGGTCAAAATCCTGGAACTCCCTACCTAACAGCACTGTGGGAGAACCTTCATCACACGGACTGCAGCGGTTCAAGAAGGCGGCTCACCACCGCCTTCTCAAGGGCAATTAGGGATGGGCAATAAATGATGGCCTTGCCAGCGATGCCCACGTACTGTGAATGAATGAAAAAAAAAAGATGGTTCGGGTACAGTCTAGGCACATCCCCATGAGGGAGAAAGTTAGGGCAACTAAAACGAGAGCTCCCTGGATGACAAAAGAGATGGAGAGTAAGATGAAGCAGATAAAAGGGGCATATGACAGATGTCAGGTTGCTAATACAAGTGAGAACCAAGCAGAATACAGAAAGTTCAGAGGGGAAGTGCAAAAGGAAATAAGAGGGGCAAAGAGAGAGTATGAGAATAGATTGGTGGCCAACATAAAAATGGAATCCAAAATGTTCTATAGGCATGTAAGCAATAAATGGGTAGTAAGAGGAGGGGTGGGTCCGATTAGGGACCAAAAAGGAGATCTACGCTTGGAGGCAGAGGGCATGGCTGAGGTATTAAATGAATACTTTGCATCTGTCTTTACCAAGGAAGAAGATGCTGCCAGAGTCATAGTAATGGAGGAGAGTTGAGATTCTGGATGGGCTAAAAATTGATAGAGGAGGTACTAGAAAGGCTAACTGTACTTGTCCGGATGGGATGCATCCTAGGTTGCTGAGGGAAGTAAGGGTGGAAATTGCAGAGGTGCTGGCCATAATCTTCCAAACATCCATAGATACGGGGGTGGTGCCAGAGGACTGGAGAATTGCAAATGTTATACTCTTGTTCAAAAAAGAGTGTAAGGATAAATCCAGCAACTACAGGCCAGTCAGTTTAACCTCGGTAGTGGGGAAACTTTTAGAAATGATAATCTGGGACAAAATTAACAAACACTTGGACAAGTGTGGATTAATTAAGGAAAGCCAGCACGCATTTGTTAAAGGCAAATCATGTTTAACTTACTTGATTGAGTTTTTTGATGAGGTAACAGAGAGGATTGATGAGGGCAATGCAGTTGATGTGGTGTATATGGACTTCCAAAAGGCGTTTGATAAAGTGCCGCATAATAGGCTTGTCATCAACGTTGAAGCCCATGGAACAAAAGGAGCAGTGGCAACATGGATACGAAATTGGGTAAGTAACAGGAAACCGAGAGTAGTGGTGAATGGTAGTTTTTCGGACTGGAGGGAGGTGTACAGTGGTGTTCCCCAGGGGTCGGTACTAGGACCAGTGCTTTTCTTGATATATATTAATGATTTGGACTCGGGTGTACAGGGCACAATTTCAAAATTTGCAGATGACACAAATCTTGGAAGGGTAGTGAACAGTGAGGAGGATAGTGATAGGCTTCAAGATGATATAGACAGGCTGGTGGAATGGGCGGACACGTAACAGATGAAATGTAACGCAGAAAAATGCGAAGTGATACATTTTGGCAGGAAGAACGAGGAGAGGCAATATAAACTAAAGGGTACAATTCTAAAAGGGGTGCAGGAACAAAGAGATCTGAGGGTACATGTGCACAAATCGTTGAAGATGGCAGGTCAGGTTGAGAAAGCAGTTAAGAAAGCACACGGGATTCTGGGCTTTATAAATTGAGGCAGAGAGTACAAAAGCAAGGAGGTTATAAAACACTGGTTCGGCCTCAAATGGAGTATTGTGTCCAGTTCTGGACATCGCATTTTAGGAAGGATGTGAAGGCCTTCGAGAGGGTGCAGAAGAGATTTACTAGAATGATTTCAGGGATGAGGGATTTCAGTTATGTGCATAGACTGGAGAAGCTGGGATTGTCCTCCTTAGAGCAGAGAAGGTTGAGAGGAGATTTGATAGTAGAGAGAAACTGTTCCCATTGGCGGAAGGGTCAAGAACCAGAGGACATAGATTTAAGGTGATTGGCAAAAGAACCAAAGGTGATATGAGGAAAAACTTTTTTACACAGCGAGTGGTTAAGATCTGGAATGCACTGCCTGAGGGGCTGGTGGAGGTAAATTCAATCATGGCTTTCAAAAGAGAATTGGATAAGTACTTGAAGGGAAAAAATTTGTAGGGCTACGGGGATAGGGCAGGGGAGTGGGACTAGCTGGATTACTCTTACAGAGAGACGGCACGGAATTGATGGGCCGAATGGCCTACTTCCGTGCTGTAACCATTCTATGGTTCTATAAGCCTGGATAACAAACTACTACTTCCATAAGGTGGAGACTGTAACTTTCAGTAATCAAGGATAGCAACAGAAGTTTTTTCCAGACGGGTTGTGCTTAGTGCTTTAACTCACCACTGGGTGTTATTGGGTGTCAAAATGGGCCGTGTAGCGCCTGTTTTTCAGGTGCTACGCAGCCTCGTAATGCCCCAAAATGGCGGGTAAGAAGTGTGCACACACTTCCGACTGGAAGTGCGCTGCCTGCCATATTGGGTAAGGACAAACAAGAGGCTTTCTTTGCCCATGCCTGAAGTAGGTGTTGGACTCCTTATTTGCATATTCAAATCATCTAATGCCTCCATCAGGTCCCTGCTGCAACTGCATTAAGTCTCGGAGATTCCCTCTGTGCCATTTCACTCTGCGGGGAGGGGTTTCCTGTACAGGCTGCTCCTGCATACTCTCCACTTCCTCATCCTTGTCTTCCGTCCAGACAAGCCCTGGAGTTCCCTCTTGCCATCCGGCGGAGGCAGGGGACCAATGGAGGGCTCCCTACGCGGGAGTCTTCCCCTGCACCATTGGGGATCTGGGGTGGAGAGTGTTGCACAGAGCAGACCCAACAAATATGTTTTTAAGTCACTTCATGGATTCCCAGGCTGCCTGTAATTCTTGCAGTCTGCATGAGTCCATGTTCCATGTGTATATGGAGTGTGAGAGGTTGCAGCCCCTGTTCCATTATTTGAAGGGGCTGCTCCTCAACGTCTGGCTCCACTTCAGTCCCACCCTCCTGATCGTTGGCCACCCGCTGTGGAGAGGGGCGGGCAAGTTGGAGGACCTCCTCGTGGGTCTGCTCCTAGGTCTGGCCAAGGTGGCCATCCACAGGTCCAGGTTGGACGCGGCCCGTGGGGTGGGTTGGGGGTGGGGGGAAGGGTTGTCACTCTGGCTGTCTGCCTCTCTTCTGCGGCTTTGTCCATGCCTAGGTGGCCCCGGAGAAGGAGCACGCGGTGTTTGCCGGTACGCTTGAGGACTTCCATGACCGCTTTCACACCGCAGGGACTGGAGTGCTTGGTCGATACTGGAAATAATATTATTTAATTTGACAAGTTTCCTTTGTCTTTTGTATAATTTGGGTGTTTATTAATAAACAGATTTTTTAGTTGATGACACTGGGGCAACCCAATGTCTCCTTACAGGTTCACCAAAAGAGGCAACTGCATTAGGTACTGGTTTGGCTGCCTCAGGGAAAACCAACCCTAAGCAATGCCTAAATAAAAAAAAAAGGTATGTACTCACCACAATCGTCTAACCTCCAGGCCCACCTGATCTCCCGCCCTCCCCGGCCTTGACCTCCAGGTGCTAGCAGTGGCCCAAACATGGTCCACATACCCGATGCTGCCTCTTCCCGCAGCGCCATCTTCATTACAATGAGGTCCAAGGTCCAATACCTCACCATTTGTGCATGGGGAATAAAGCTGCTCCGGGGGGGCACCCAAAAGTGGGCGTTCCCGAATTTAACCTCCATTCAGTTTACTTATGAATTATACTGCTATATTAAAACTGTGGTTTACAATTGGTGTAAGTAATGATACAGGATTCTTAGACACTATGGGGCCAATTTTCGGATGGTCAAGTGGGTGCATTGAGGGCAGGGGGGCTTGTAAAATGGGGGAATCCTGGAGCGGGTCCGGAGCCCGGCTCCAACCCGCCCACTTCCGGGTTCCCCAATGCGCAGCTCCCGCATGAGGGACTCCCACCGGCAATTAAAGCCGTCGGGATGACAATTCACATACTTATTTAGATAGTTGAGGTCCTTGACAGACCTCATTGACAGGAGATTTTGGCAGGGGTGCAATTTTGAAGGATCCTCAGCATGTTTCCCATGCTGTAGGAAACACTCCCTGTTGAAGCAGACGTGTTTCAGCCAGCAGCCAGTGGGAGAGGCAAAGGATTCTTTGACAGGTGGGGAGAAAACCTCATTTATTGCAGCAGGGCACTCTGTCACTTCAGACAAAGTTTTGGCTGCAATACCTTTGTCTTTCCACTCAAAATTATTAATTTATACCCAAATCTCTGCTATGCAAACACATTTACCTACTTTGCGGACCCCCTCAAACTCACACCATCAGGATGGGGGGCACCATAGCTGCATTCACCACTTCATCCGAAGACGAGCAACATCACCAGGCTCGACAGGCACGCCGTCCACCTCTGCCACGTGGAGCTCCACAACATATTGCTGCACCACACGCACCTGCACAACAGCACGGAGGGCAACAACAGAGAGAGCGACGTCGCAGGAGGCACTACCCTCGCCACAGGGTCTACAGACCAAGGCTCAGCTTCCTGGATCTCTCTGAGGAGCAGAGCATACGGAGGCTCAGACTCAGTCGCCAGGTAGTTGCAGACATCTGCAGCCTCCTTCATGCCGAGCTGCTCCCGGCTGGGCCGAGCAGTATCTCCTTACCTGTCGCTGTCGAAGTCACCACTGCCCTCAACTTCCTCACGTCTGGATCCTTCCAGGGTGCCACCGAGGACATCACCGGGGTCTCTCAGTCGTCTGCTCACAAGTGCATAAGGCAGGTCACCGACGGCTTGTTTTGCAGGGCCTCGCACTATATCAACTTCCCCATGGATGACCTGAGCCAGAGCCAGAGGGAGAGGGCAGTGGGATTCCACGTTGTGGCTGGCTTCCCACGGATGCAGGGTGTAATCGATTGCACCTATAAAGCAATATGAGCACCTCCACATGAGCCAGGACTGTTCATCAACAGGAAGGGCTATCACTCCATCAACACTCAGCTCATCTTTGACCACCACAAGAGATTCCTTCACGTGTGCGCCAGATACCCTGGCAGCTGCCACGATTCCTTCGTCCTCCGGGAGTCCAACATCCCGCCCCTTTTCCACGCACCCAACACCCACAAGGGTTGGCTCCTCGGGGACAAGGGATACCCCCTGCACACGTGGCTCGTGACACTTCTGAGGAACCCCATCACCGAGCAACAGCGTCGATACAGTGACAGCCACATCGCTACCAGGTCTACAATTAAGCATGCTATAGAGCTGCTGAAGATGCGCTTCAGGTGCCTTGATCATTCTAGGGGAGCGCTTCAATATGCGCCAGACAGAGTGGGACGCATTAGAGTCACCTGTTGTGCCCTGCACAACATGCCCAACAGAGAGGGGTGCCGCTGGAGGAGGCCCCATCCACATCTGCCACCCATATTGAGGAGCAGGAGCAGGAGCAGGAGGAGCTGCAGGAGCAGCAGCCGCCGCTCATGGGCAGAACAGCGGCTCACCTGGCTGATCGTGAGGCCAGGGAGTCACTGATATGTGAACGGTTCTCCTAACATCAGACAGTGTGAAGAGTCAAGTCCTCACCCCCTTGCCAGAGGAGTGACCACACCAGCCCCCTCCTCTGCCCCCTGCACAAAACAGTGGTGCAACTACACCTACACCCATTGTAGAATGACCCAATGGGTGGCATCAAGTGTGGGTGTTCATGGTGAACCTCATGATAGGGACTTATTCCACAAGCCAGTCAAGAATAGGCAAGACGTGGCAGTAGTGGTGATAATAATAAGATTTATTGTGAGTGGAAAAAATATCAAATATAAATTTAAAAAATGACAAAGCGCCAAACACTCTTGTGCATCCCCTTTGTGCTCACAAAACCTTTGCCTTACGCTTCCGGCTACTCCTACATGGTGCTTCCCCTGTGGCTGCAGCAGAGGTAGTGGCAGGTTCCTCTTGTTCATGCCCTGACCGATTAAATGCTTTGGGCCGACGCTCTCTGGGTTTCGGTGCCCATGAGGGCCGCTCCAAAGACTGCTCTCCACCTGCACCTGTGCAGGGGCAGTCTTGGCCACTTGGAGAGGAGGCAGCATTGCGGGTACGGTTGAGAGGGGGGCAACATGTGAGACATGGGAGCTCTTTGAGTGGCATCCCCACTTCCATGTCCCCTTTCGCCATCATCCCTCTCCTGGGCCAGGCCCACACCACTCCTACCACTCTGCTGGACGACAGTTTGGAGGACATGTTTTTTTTCATTCGTTCATGGGATGTGGGCGTCGTTGGCGAGGCCAGCATTTATTGCCCATCCCTAATTGCCCTTGAGAAGGTGGTGGTGATCCGCCTTCTTGAACCGCTGCAGTCCGTATGGTGAAGGTTCTCCCACAGTGCTGTTAGGGAGTTCCGGGATTTTGACCCAGCGACGATGAAGGAACGACAATATATTTCCAAGTCAGGATGGTGTGTGACTTGGAGGGGAACGTGCAGGTGGTGTTGTTCCCATGTGCCTGCTGCTCTTGTCCTTCTACTTGGTAGAGGTCGTGGGTTTGGGAGGTGCTGTCGAAGAATGCTTGGCGAGTTGCTGCAGTGTATCCTCTGGATGGTACACACTGCAGCCAAATGCGCCCAGTCGCGCCCCCCCCGGTGCCAACCCGTCTCCCTGGTAATATCGGGGCCAATGGCCCTGAAATTTCATACGGGCACTCCAGGTTTCCCACCATAACTTCAGTGGCAGACCAGCAGAATCTCAGAGGGTGGTAGGTCTGTGGAATTTGCTGCCCCAGGAAGCTGTGGAAGCTACATCATTAGATAAATTTAAAACAGAAATAGACAGTTTTCTAGAAGTAAAGGGAATTAGGGGTTATGGGGAGCGGGCAGGAAATTGGACATGAAGCTGAGTTCGGATCGGTCAATGCCCTGTGGGTGGCGCAGAGGGCCCAGGGGCTGTGTGGCCGGGTCCTGCTCCTACTTCTTGTGTTCTTTAGATTGTGGTTGGGATCAGATCAGCCATGATCTTATTGAATGGCGGAGCAGGCTCGAGGGGCCGATTGGCCTACTCCTGCTCCAATTTCTTATGTTCTTATGTTCCCCAGAAACACAGCATAAACAACTGTTTTCATTGCTTATGGCATTTCTCTGCAGGTTCCACTGATCCCCTGCCAGAGTTACGGCTGAAGACCAAGGGAGCCCTTGCAGAATTTTAGGGGCATGTTTTCTGTTGTGGCACAGACTCAAATACTCAAAACGTTACAAAGCTTCATTGTGTTCATCCTCTCCATGCCTGAAAACCGTGCTGGATTCACCTCTTCTGGATCCGCCCCAAACCCGACTCATTTCCCTGGATGGGGAATCACTCATACAGTGAGCTCCCAGTGGGATTCCCACTGCTAAGAGGGAACCTGTTAGTGCGAGGGCATAAAATCCCAGCAGTGCTGCAGCGGGTTGCTTCAGGGCCAGACTGGAGAGAGAGGAAGCTGCTACAAGCCCCTCTCCATCCATTGCTTCTCAGGGCCTACTGCCACCTTCCATATGGTGGTCCCGGGAAGTGGTGTTAAGTGGAGCGGACAGGAGGCCCTGTCGTCATTTCCATTTGCAATGCGGGAAGGAGCGGTCCTGGCAGAGTCAGGGAGTGAAATCCTGATTGGGGCAGTGAAGCAGCAGTAGGCCTCACCGCCCGAATTTTCCCTCTTCTGCAATCCCACCTGATTGTGGGCAAGATCGTGGAGGACAAATCCCTCCTTAACCTTTGAAGTTTAGAAATGGCCTGTTCTTGTTCAGAAGTATCTGAGTAAATGATTACTCCAGAGTAATTACATACATAATGGGAAAGCTGCTTTAATACTACGGCTTTTTTACTTTGTTTCATGAAAATTGAATACAACAACCATTCACCTAGTGCCTTTAAGGTAGAAAAAATGTCCCAAGGCACTTCACGGAGATGCATGGGAAACAGACACTCAGCCAAAAGGGAGATGTTAAGCGGCGTGACCAAAAGTTTAGTCGAAGTGGTGTGTTTTAAGGAAGAGAGGAAGGGGGAGAGGTTTAGAGAGGGAATGCCAGACAGCGGGACCTAGGCGGCTGAAGGCATGGATCCAAGGCTGGAGTCAGAGAAACGGGGCGCACTGGGGATGGTGGGGGAGGGGTTGTAGGGCCAAAGAAGGTTAGAGGTGGGGAGGGGTGAGGCCATGGAGGCGTTTAAACACAAGGATGAGAATTTTAACCTTGAGGCACAGAACCAGGAGCCAATGTAGGGCAGCAAGTACAGGAGTGATGGGTGAGTAGGACTTGGTGCAGAATAAGATATGGGCAGCAGAGTTTTGAATGAACTGAAGTTTACAGAGGGTAGAGGATGGGAGGCTGGCCAAGAAAGCACTGGAATATCCGAGTCTGGAGGTGACAAAAGGTTTCAGCATGGGTTGAGGAAAGGGCAGAGGCGAGCGATGATATGGAGGTGGGAGTAGATGGTCTTTGTAACGGAGAGGTCAGAGGCTCGACTTTGGGTTCAACAGGGTACTGAAGAATAATAAATGACAATTCTGACTTAGATTTACAAAAAGTCACAACCTGTGACTGGTTAATGCTAATTCCTGTTCTATTTGCCACTGTGTTCATATTTTCTGTCCGTAGGTATGTCCACATTCTAAAGGTCCACTTTGTTATTTTTCAAACTATAGGCCAACCTTCCATTTTGTTTCCAGGACACTCCTTAGAGAATGACCAAAACTTACCACTATGCATCAAGTAGAACTGGTAAGCATATCGCTTAAGCTAATGGTGGCTCCATAAATGAATTGTTCTTAAAGTCCAACATTTTTTAATTTAGAGAATACATGTTTATTCAAGCGGATTACTGGATTGCTAAATGTTCAATAGTCTGCTTTGTGCAAGCCTTTGTCTGAATGCCAGTTCCACGTAAAGTTTGTCCCTCCCTGATTCCCTTAAAATAACATGTAATCAGCTCTCTGCTATGTAAGTCTGGCATGCAGTCACTGTTTGTATGCAACCTAATTGACCATGTCCAGCGGGGCTCCACTGTTATTTGATTTTGACATTCAGAAACTTAATATATGTCACCACCCCTTCATTCTTTAGTGATTTTCCCACCTCTGCGTCAGTCTTCCACCCCCAATCAGAAACCACAGACCATTCCTTGACTAAGTACACAGACGATTGCAGGTGTCCCGCTGCCGACCCTCTGCCAATGACCAACTGCAAGTGTATGAGACCTGACAAAGAGACTTGGGCACCAGTTTTCTCTTTGTTCCTGTGGGGTGCAGGTGGATTCTGCCCATCGTCTTCCCCTGGGAGTCTGGCTCAAATAAGCATTCTTTATACAACCGCACGGAGTATAAGGAACAAACTGAATGAATTGCAGGCGTAAATTCAACTTAGAGGTACGACATGGTAGCCATTACTGAGACATGGCTGCAAGATGGTCAGGACTGGGAACTGAATATATCAGGTTATAAGGTCTATAGGAAGAATTGGGAAACTGGTAGAGGGGGAGGAGTAGCCTTAGTGAATAAGGGAGGATATAACGAGAGGTAAGCAGGCAGCGGAGACTTTATGGGTAGAATTAAGAAATAGAAAAGGATTTAAGACTGTAGTGGGAGTTGTGTATAGGCCTCCTGGTAGCAGCTGTGAAGTGGCAGAATGTATAAATGCAGAGATTAGACAAGCAGGTAGCAAAGGCAGAGTGGTTTTATTGGGGGATTTTAACTTTCATATAGATTGGGATAAGCAGATGAGTTCATGTTGGAAAGATAGCGAATTTCTTGAGTGTGTTCAGGACAGCTTTCTGCAACAATATGTCCCAGAACCAACAAGGGGGTAGGCCACATTAGATATAATAACGAGTAATGAGCCAGATTTAGTTAACAGCCTAACGGTGCATGAACATTTATCTAATAGCGATCATAATATAATCAAGTTCAACGTTGTGTTTGAAAGGGAGAAACCCGTAGCATCTACTAAAATTCTAAATTTAGGTAAGGCCGACTTCAACGGGATGAGACAGAGACTGTCCACAGTAAACTGGGCAAATCTGTTAATGGGTAAAAGGACAGAAGATCAGTGGGAGGTGTTCAAAAAAGAATTTAACGTTTATACCCCTAAGGGGCAAGAGCTCTACCTGCCAAAAAAACCCAGCCATGGACGACAAAAGAGGTAAGGGACAACATAGAATTAAAAGAAAAAGCAAACAAAAATGCAAAAAATAGCATAGATCCTGGCAACTAGGAGAGATACAAAGAACAGCAAAGGGTGACAAAACAGATAGTAAGAGCTACAAAAAGGGAGTATGAAAAGAAACTTGCAAGGGATATCAAAATCAACAAAAAACATTTTACAATTATCTGAGGAAAAAGGGGGCTGTCAAGGGTAATGTAGACCACTTAAAAACTGATAATGGTGATATTGTAAATGAAAATAAGGAAGTGGCGGACGTTAAATAATTACTTTGTGTCAGTATTTACAGTTTAGGAAGAGGATAGCATGCCGGAAACTAATTCTGAATCAGGGACGGGGACTCACCATAATTAACGTAAGTAAATTAAGAGTAATGAAGAAAATAATGACACTAAAGAGTGATAAATCCCCAGGACCAGATGGTTTCCATCCAGGGTATTAAAGGAAGTAGGTGAGACCATTGCAGATGCCCTCACTATAATCTTAAAAGTTCTCTTGATTCAGGAACCATTATTTAGATTGGAAAATTGCACATGTCACTTGTTAATTAAGAAAGGTGAGAGAGAGAAACCGGGGAATTATAGACCAGTTAGCCAAACATGTTAAAATCACAGAATGGTTACAGCACAGGAGGCCATTCGGCCCATCGAGCCCATGCCGGCTCTTTGTAAGAGAAATCCAGTTAGTCCCATTCCTCCGCTCTTTCCCCATAGTCCTGCAAATTTTTTCCCTTCGAGTATTTATCCAGTTCCTTTTCGAAAGCCACGATTGATTTTGCATCCACCACCCTTTCAGGCAGCGCATTCCAGATCATAACTACTCACTGCATTAAAAAAGTTTTTCCTCATATCTCCTTTGGCTGTTTTGCCAATCACCTTAAATCTGTGTCCTCTGGTTCTCGACCCTTCTGCCAATGGTAACCGTTTCTCTTCATTTATTTTATAAAAACCCTTCATGACTTCTATCAAATCTCCTCTTAACCTTCTCTGCTCTAAGGAAAACAACCCCAGCTTCTCCAGTCTATCCACGTAACTGAAGTCCCTCATCCCTGGAACCAGTGAAAGTAAATCTCTTCTGCACCCTCTCTAAGGCGTTCACATCCTTCCTAAAGTGCAGTGCCCAGAATTGGACACAATACTCCAGCTGTGGCCGAACCAGTGTTTTATAAAGGTTCAACATAACCTCGTTGCTTTTGTACTCTATGCCTCTGTTTATAAGGCGCAGGTGCCCATATGCTTTTTTAGCCGCTTTCTCAACCTGTCTTGCCACCTTCAAAGTTTTGTGCACATATACCCCAGGTCTCTCTGTTCCTGCACCCCCTTTAGAATTATACCATTCTTCCTGCCAAAATGTACCACTTTGCACTTCTCTGCATTAAATTTCTTCTGCCATGTGTCGTCTTGAAGTCTATTACTATCCTCCTCACTGTTTACTACATTTCCAAGTTTTGTGTCATATGCAAATTTTGAAATTGTGCCCTGTACACCCAAGTCCAAGTCATTAATATATATCAAAAAAAGCAGTGGTCCTAGTACCGACCCCTGGGGAACACCACTGTATACCTTCCTCCAGTCCGAAAAACAACTGTTCACCACTACTCTTGGTTTCCTGTCACTTAGCCAATTTCGTATCCATGCTGCCATTGCCACTTTTATTCCATGGGCTTCAATTTTGCTGACAAGCCTATTATGTGGCACATTATCAAACCGGGAAATTACTAGAGTCTATTATTAAGGATAGAGTGACTGAACACCTTGAAAATTTTCAGCTGATCAGAGAGACCCAGCATGGATTTGTAAAGAGTAAGTCATGCCTGATGAACCTGATTGAATTTTTTGAAGAGGTGACTAAAGTATTGGACAGGGGAATGTCTATGGATGTTGTTTATATGGACTTTCAGAAGGCATTCGATAAAGTCCCTCATAAGAGACGGTTAGCTAAAGTTGAAGCTCATGGAATTGAGTGCAAATTATTGGTTACTGGTTAGGAAACTGGCAGAGCAGCACGAGACAGAGAGTAGGGATAATGGGCAGGTACTCATATTGGCAGGATGTGACTTGTGTCCCACAGGGATCTGTGTTGGGGCCTCAACTATTCACTGTATTTATTAACAACTTAGATGATGGGATAGAGAGCCACATATCCAAGTTTGCTGATGACACAAAGATAGGCAGCATTGTAAGCAGTTAGATGGAAACATAAAATTACAGAGAGATATTAATAGATTAAGTGAATGGGCAAAACTGTGACATATGGATTTCAATGTAGGCAAGTGCGAGGTCATCCACTTTGGACCTAAAAAGGATAGATCAGAGTACTTTCTAAATGATGAAAAGCTGGAAACAGTGGAGGTCCAAAGAGACTTAGGGGTCCATATACATAGATCATTAAAATGTCATAGACAGGAACAGAAAATAATCAAAAAGGCTATTGGAATGCTGGCTTTTATATCTAGAGGATTAGAATACAAGGGGATAGAAGTTATGCTACAGCTAAATAAAGCCCTGGTTAGACCACACCTAGAATACTGTATTCAGTTCTGGGCACTGCACCTTAGGAAGGATATACTGGCTTTGGAGGGAGTGCAGTGTAGATTTACTAGACTGATACCTGGACTCCCAAGGGTTAAATTACGAGGAGACATTACACAAACTAGGGTTGTATTCCCTGCAATTTAGAAGATAAAGGGGTGATTTGATCAAAATTTTCAAGATATTAAGGGGAACTGATAGGATGGAAAGAAAGAAACTATTTCCACTGGTTGGGGAATCTAGGACTAGGGGACATAGCCTAAAAATTAGAGCCAGGACTTTCAGGAGTGAAGTTAGGAAACACTTCTACACGCAAAGGGTGGTAGATGTTTAGAACTCTCTTCCGCAAATGGCAGTTGATGCTAACTCAATTGTTGATTTTAAATCTGAAATTGATAGATTTTTGTTAACCAGAGGTATTAAGGGATATGGGGCTAAAGCGGATATATGGAGTTAGGTCACAGGTCAGCCATGATCTCACTGAATGGCGGAACAGGCTCAAAGGGCTAAATGGCCCACTCCTATTCCTTTCTTCCCTGATGATGTGATGGCCCAGCCCTGAAATTAGGAACAGTCTCTATCTGGGAACACAGCTGGACCCTGCTCAGCAACTTCGGCTGGTGACACAGGGTATCACAGGAGACTGCACCATCTTAGTTTGTTGTTGTCATTTTAGATGATCACCCAGTTCAAAATCAATAAATGGTGTTATTTATGCTACACTTCCTGTAGCAAATTAGCTGCATTTATTTTGAAGGAAACATTTCTCGTACTCACCTGCACGATCACACACCACCTGTTCTTCAATCTCAACAAACTCCAATAATCAAGAAACTGTCTATAATGAAATACCAAATAAATGACAGACACTGTAACATCGAGAAGGTACATTCATAAATCAGTTACAGCTCTGAGACAAAAGGTGCAAAATGCCACAAATGTTCCAAGTTTAATAAATATTAAAAATAAAGGTTCTAACTCTTATATACAAATAATGTACAAAAGAGACTCTTCAGTGGAGCTGCTGTAGTACAAGTGTAATTGGTGCAGGTGATGTCATTCATACATACAGTGATAAGGCCAGTAGAGCTACTACTTAATGAAGAAAATTAACATATGCCATGAAGCAAAATAAAGCATTGGATCACAACTTATAAACCACTTTTACATTTTAAAGTACAATGTCTGCATTCAGTATGTAACAGAATAATTGACTTTTAACGAAATGAAGCATACTTTTTGTCACATCTGTTTTCAATTGCGAATATCAAACCTAGTCTCGGGTTAAAAAAAAATTACAAAATATGTAATTTGTAAACTAATTAGAATCAGATTCGGGAAACTGAAAGCTGAATTTGATTAGACCAATGAATTTTAGTGAGGGATTGCTTTCAGATTTAGATGCTGCCTGTAGTGTTGAATTGTGAGGAATTTCTGTTTTTCTGAGGTAATCTGACATTCATGCTGTTTTGTACTTAAAGACTACATCTGGCACAAGCATAGCAAATCAATCAGTATCTGAAAGAGAAAAATAGGTTTCCGTTTCAAGCGGGACTCGTCCTGATGTAGGGTCCCATCTGAATCACTGGCCCAAATTTTCCGAGGACCTTTGCCCACAAGTCCGTATCATAAAATCCCTGACAGGGTGCCCATGGTTTCCCATTACACTGTGGCAGCAGGCAAGGTTCCTGGGAAATTTGGGTCATTAACTTAGCTTTCTCTTTTCAGAAGTTGACTGACCTGCGTTCACCATTTTTATCTCTGCTATGATATTTTGTTTTGTAAGAAAGATAATTAAATGTAGTAACCACACAATCATAATTCCTGTAAATCTACCCATGACAGAATTCTTATTAAAATAATGTGTTTAACACAGGAATGAGGAGTCTGTGAATACATGATTTGCTGCTTCCTTATATTATAATTAGCATTTTGTTATGAAACCTGTTCCCCTGAATTTAGAGGTAGAAACGTCACAACGATGTGACTGACCAGGCCAGATTTTACAGGGCCTGTAACTTATGGAAGGTATGGCTAACCAGGTGACCTAAACAGGTGAGAAAAATGTTCTGACCACAGTCATGAGAAACATTCACAGTAATTTATAGAATCAAAGAATGATACAGCACAGGAGGAGGCCATTCGGCCCATGGTGCCTGTGCCAGCTCTTTGGAAGAGCTGTCAAATTACTCCCACTCCTTTGTGCTTTCCCCTTGACCTGCAAATTTTCCCCCTTCAAGTAATTATCCAACTCCCTTTTGAAAGTTGCTATTGAATCTACTTCCACCACCATTTCAGGCAGTGCATTCCAGATCATAACAACTCGATGCGTAAAATTGTTTTTCCTCATGTCGCCTCTGGTTCTTTTGCCAATTACCTTAAATCTGTGTTCTCTGGTTACTGACCTTTCTGCCACTGGAAACAGTTTCTCCTTATTTACTCTATTAAAACTCTTCATGGTTTTGAACAGCTCTATCAAATCTCCTCTTAAACTTCGCTGCTCTAAGGAGATCAACCTTATAAAAGATGTAAAATGAATACTATAATAAGAATGAGGGATGAAAGACTTCAGTTAAGTGGAGAGACTAGAAAAACTGGGGTTGTTCTCCTGATAGAGTGAATAAGGAGAAACTGTTTCCTGTGGCAGAAGGGTCAGTAACCAGAGGACACAGATTTAAGGTGATCAGCAAAAGAACCAGGGGCGACACGAGGAAAAAAATGTTTACGCAGCAAGTTGTTATGGTCTGGAATGCACTGCCTGAAAGGGCGGTGGAAGCAGATTCAAGAATAACTTTCAAAAGGGAATTGGATATATACTTGTAGGGGGAAAATTTGCAGGTCTATGGGGAAAGAGCAGGGGAGTGGGACTAATTGCATAGTTCTTTCAAAGAATCGGCACAGGCACAATGGGCCGAATGGCCTCCTTCCATGCTGTATCATTCTACGATTCTGTAACTGGAGTTTAGTTTCCTTTCAAAAGGTGAGAATAGATTGAGTGGTTACCATACCATCAGCTCTGTGAAGCCAAATGTGATGGCAGAAAGTGTAAGTCTGCCATGAAGATGTTTCTGGGCAGTTTCAAATCTGAAGTTTTAACATTGTAAAAAAACATGTTAATCATAACAATCACAATGGACTTGCTTTCCAGCCACCATCTTACATGCTAAATGCTATGGTTTGCTACATGAATTCCTTTAGTTTCTTAAAGATTATAGAAATAGTCTTCGATATCAAAAAGAACATTTTTGGAATAATGTTATTTTGTGGAAAATAGTGCAAATTCTGTGGTTCCATCCATGTGTGAACTTGTGTAATCATTTTTACAGATTTTACATGATCTACAATTTGTGCAGATTGAGGAATGTTTATAGGAAATTCAGCACCCTATATTCTGAAATTTAAGAATTTCTAAAAATGCAGCACCAATGTTTATCTGTATACAACACCACAAGTAACCTTTCTTTTTTACATAATCTGAGTCAGGAGCTGAACTAGAACCTGAGGAGACTATGTTCCTCTATTAGGTACGAGAAGGCCCTAGGAGGAATGAATCTTATGTGCCACTAATACAGTACGTAGGTATAATGGGAATGTTCAGCACCATTCTTCCAGAAAATTTTCTGCAATTTACAAAAAAATGATTTAGGTGCAAATATTATGTTAAGTACAATAATAGTGCAGCACTGAGCTACAAAGAGGAAATCAGCAGAGGGAATCCTCGGCTGGTAAAACAAAACTACTCAATATCAATTGTGTGTGTGTGTGTGTGTTTGTGTGTGTGTGTGAGAGAGAGAGAGTGTGAGTGTGTGAGAGAAGCCTGGCAAAGCTATGAGACATATGCTCCATGCTGATTTTTTACAAGGTAGGTTACTAAAGTTAGAAGTGTTTGCGTTATAAATGTATTAATACTGCTAAAATAAAGTCTGCCGTTCATTTCCAGTCCAGTTTTTGTCATACAGTGAATGAAGCACTTTATAACATTTTTCTCTTGCTCTCCGTTGACAAGTGATCCATGCTCATATTTCTGCATGAGGTAAACGGTTGTCCGTTACAGATGAAACTTTCTTGTCTGAGGAATTGTTGAGCATTGCTTTTCTTTTCTGGTCGAGCAGAAACTGGAGTCTGTGGTTGCTCACTATATTTGGTCGTCTTGGAGTTATAATTTTATGTTGTGGTATTTTACTGTTCCCATCTTCTCTCTTGTATGTCTGCCCAACTGCATTTTTCTCGGCACTGTTTTGTGTTGCATTTACTTTGTGAGAGATAACAACTCCTGGCTTCTTGGTGGTCTCAGATAGTGTGGTTGGTTTAACACGCTTCAGAGCTTTAGAGTCATTGGTCTTGTTTGTAAACTGTTGAGACAGTGAATTGCAGTACTTGCAACAGAGCCTGTTGTAGCCAGGAATGGAGCAATACCGGGCAAGTACATCCATACGGCAGAAGATTGACTTGTCCCCGTGACAATTTGCTTCTGCAAAGATATTAAGATGAAAAGAAAATTAGAACTGTAAAGAATATAAAATGATCATTTAACAGGTTTAAATTTTTTTTTTAGAGATGATTCGTGCAATAGCTGTTTCACTGAAATATTTGGTTTATTAATTTTTTAGCAGTTCGGTGTCTTAATAAACAAGAAAGCAGATTAAAATGGTGCTTTAGTTATCCATATTATAACTAATTTAATGCAGGTTAATGTTTTGCAATCATATATCTTAGCTGATCTGTAGATTTTGCTTGCATTTTTACCAAATAAATTGATTTATAATTTATAAATTGTAAAAAATATTTATTTTGCAATTGATTCGATGAATTCACTTGAGACTTTGATCTTCTCTCAAGATGAACTGAAACTGTCTGCATCCTTTGGTTACAGCTTGTTGGGCTACTTCAGTCAGTAATGGCATTACAGTTTCTTTGAGATGGATATTTTTCTTCTAGATTCTTATACTCATTTGTTTTAGTTTGTACAAAGTGAAAACTGCAGGCTTTATTCACAAATATTTTGTGACCTGTTTCCTCAGACGCCAAACAGAACCATTTGCTTAGAAAAATGCCTTTAAAATCCAGAATGTAGCGTTAGGATCCTTTTCTGTAATGCCTAGAATATAACTCTGTAAATGGTACTACTGGGGTCTTTTTATTTAATAAGTCCCATTGATACTCATATTCAACGTTAGAATGATTGTTTAAAGCACAAGTATAAGGTCGTTCAATAGAGAAAGTCAGAAAGAAAGGAAATAAGGGCAACAATACTAGAATTTTCTAGTGACTGGCAGGTGTTCTTTTGTTACAAAAAACAAATTGAAAAATAGACAATACTTTATTTCTTGACATAGGTTTTCATTTATTTGCAGAAACTAATGACAAACTGGAGAAGCACAAGTCCCCAGATCTCCATTGATAAGAAAATGCATCTGAATGTACAGGATCACAGTCACCTTGGTAAACACTGTCACTAATCTTACAAAAAAATCTAGAAGTGAACGATAGAAACTGAAATGGCACATCCTCACAGTTATATTAAACGTTTACGAAATATCAATAAATTATCCCTGATAAACCAAAGTGCATACAGATGTAGTGCACATTACTGAGTACCATATTGCACTGTTTGTAGCCATTGAACGTGGTTAATCTATTTAAAACTTTCTGACTTTAAAGCAACAGCATTAACAGTTGAGCACATCTGTACAAACACCAATTAGGTCACATATAACACTTTCAGTGCAATAGTTGTGGCTCATCAGTTCTCCTTGTTTATAAGATTTATCACACATCCTAAAACTTCCACTGAAATACTCACAACAAAAGCTGGTTATGTGATCACATGACAATGACATGGTCAAAGTGCTTTTCACTTTTCCCCCCCCAAATTAAATAATTGCATTGTTTCTAGGCCTATGTTTTCAGTAACTTTATGTTTAACAATTGTTTTCCAAAATCGAATACTTAAAGTGCTACATTTTTAACTTTCAATCTTGCACAGCATTTTCTACATTCCTAGTGTTGGTAATTGTTCACATCAACAGCCAGATATGGCAGTGATTATTGTTGTAGTGTATTAGTAAAGATGGGCTCAGTACATATGATGTTTTCGTGTTTTGTTTCCTGTAGCAGTAACAAAAGCTATTACAGTCATCCTTAGATAAGGCATTTTTCTAAACAAAAGAAACTTTATAAGGTACTGTATTGCAGTTTAGCTCAGTCAAGCGTATGCGACTGACGACATTAGCCAATTAACACACACACGCAAGCAGACGCGCATTCAGACAGAAAAACGTAATCATCAAGCATGCAACAGATGAAAATGAATCCATGCACCTGCTACCTATAAACAGAGCACGAGCCATTAATCCTCACTCTGCACTATGAAAATGCAACAGCACAATGTCAAGCAGTAGAAATCTATCTCAGAAAGCAACAAATGCGAAAGAGAAAGGAAATTACTGCAGCTACTATTCATTTAGGTCATAGCACAAACTACTCTAGGAAATTCTAACAAAGTATAAGAGATTTAGAGAGAAGGAAATATTAGCACGAGAAGATGTCGTTATTGTGATGTGATCACATTCACAATAAATTTCTCAGTTTCTGTCAAACTGAGACAGTGTTTCATTAGAGCCTGTTCTCAAGCAAATCAAACAGTAAGCAAGCCGGAGACAGCTCCCATTCCGAGGCCTGCAACGTACTGTGGAATTCCTCCATCGAAGTGTGAAGTCATCCCTTTGGACCTCCACCACTAGTGCTGCACAAGCTCTAGAGAAGAGACAGGCTGTGCACCAGAGCCCAGTAGAAGAATTAGAACCATGATGCAGTTGCTAATCAGAGAAATGCACTATGAAGAGAAAAGGACACAGAGAAGGGTAAAATCCAGGTGAGAAACTGCATGCATTTAAAGCCAGGATCAGAGTTATAATGGGATTTACTTGTCGAAACTTTCTGAATGGGATATTCTGGATCTGGACGCGAGAGCCATTGGATTAAAGACTTTCCTTTGGAGGAAGTGAGTGATGTTTGCTGAGAAGAGTTTTCTAGAAAGAATGGAACATATAGATCAGAACCAATCTACTAAATAGAACTAATTAAAAAAAAACTTTCTGTGCTTGTTTGACTTCACTATTTGAGTAGTTGTGACTCATAGTTGCATTATTTGATTTCATTTAAATGCACATGAGAGTAAACAGTAAAAACATGAACTATTTTGATTAGAAACATTTAAACATGTACATTTCTGACACCCATATATTAAATACAGGTCCGACTGAATTCTGGAGAGATTCTGCAATATGTGTAGGCCCAACAATATTTTATATATAGTTCTTGTTGCATTCTAATTTTTTGAGATGATGTATCAGTACAAAGAGGTGACACCAGATTTTTCAACCATATATTGATTGCTTTGATTGATATTTCTGAACATTTCTATATTTCATAGATATACATTTTTATGTGTTGCCGCAGGATACTAAAGGGTGATTTTAACCTAAATGGCATGTGGGACTCACCCATCGAGGTCCCGCTGTCTTCCCGCATGTTCCGATCTTAACCTGCTCTTCTGAGCAGGTGAGAGACACACCTGCCAGAAGCCGGTGAGGTCCTTCTTTAAATATGGAGATCAAGCTCCAATTACATCATCGGCACCCAACTACTATTTTAACCAGAGGCCTGAGCGGGGAAGCCATTGTGGCTTCTCGGCCAGGCCAACCTAACGGGGAGGAGCTAGAAGAGGCCCAAAAAGATGAGTGAATTTCCTTTGTTTTTCTTTTCTTGTGGGGCCAGGATGAAGGTTATTGTCACTAGTTAAGAAAAGGGATTGTACTGAGATATAGATACAAGATAGTAGAGTGATCAAAAAAGTAAATCCGGAAAATTACCTCATTCTAAACTGTGATAATAGATCAAGGAGACTATCTTGGTTCAGGATTCTTTGGCTATTTTTCCATGGAAAAGACTTGGACATAAACAGTTTTTAATATGTGTTTGAGCAAAAGCTCGTCTAAAAGGAATTATTTGTACCACAGGGCTCCATACTGAATTTTGGATGCATAGGCAGAGAGAGGTATTTAAATTTGTGGGATTTGCAGTTGTTTTGCACAGATCCCAAACAATGGCCAATTTGTTAGCAATGTCTGGTCATTCAGGTGTTGAGAAACCCTTATGTCAACACCTGAATCAGGGAGAGAGGCTTTTAAAATATTAAGATGTAGACAGCAGAAAGTCAGTCAGGCAACAGCAGGGTGCATGGGGAAAACCTCTCCCCTGTTCAGGGAGAACACATCTTGTTATGTTAAGTAAGAAACCCACCAAAGTGGATTAGTTTATGCATGTTCTTTATTCCTTTTTGTTATGGTGATTGCATCAATCACAGCGATCATAGTATCATAAGGTTTAGAATAGCTATGGAAAAGGACATGGATCACTCTAAAGTAAAAATACTCAATTGCAGGAAGGCCAATTTCAATGGGCAGAGAACAGATCTGGCCCGGGTAAATTGGAATCAAAGATTGGTAGGCAGAACTGTAATTGAACAGTGGGCGGCCTTTAAGGAGGAGATGGTTCGGGTACAGTATAGGCACATTCCCACGAGGCAGAAAGGTAGGGCAACTAAAGCCAGAGCTCCCTGGATGACAAAAGACATAGAGAGTAAGATGAAATGGAAAAAAGGGGCATATGACAGATGTCAGGTTGATAACACAAGTGAGAACGAGGCAGAATATAGAAGGTTCAGAGGGGAAGTGAAAAAGGAAATGAGAGGGGCAAAGGGAGAGTATGAGAATAGACTGGCAGCCAACATAAAAGAGAATCCAAAAGTCTTCTACAGGCTTGTAAACAGTAAACAGGTAGTAAGAGGAGGGGTGGGGCCAATTAGGGACCATAAAGGAGATCTACTCATGGAGGCAGAGGGGATGCCGAGGTACTAAATGAGTACTTTGCATCTGTCTTTACCAAGGAAGAAGATGCTGCCACAGTCTCAGTAAAGGAAGATATAGTTGAGATACTGGATGGGCTAAAAATTGATAAAGAAGAGGTACTTGAAAGGCTAGCTGTACTTAAAGTAGATATGTCACCTGGTCTGGATGGGATGCATCCTAGGTTGCTGAGGGAAGTAAGGGTGGAAATTGCAGAGGTACTGGCCATAATCTTCCAAACATCCATAAATATGGAGGTGGTGGCAGAGGACTGGAGAATTGCAAATGTTACACCCTTGTTCAAAACATGGTGTAAGGATAAACCCAGCAACTATAGGCCAGTCAGTTTAACCTCAGTGGTGGGGGAACTTTTAGAAACGATAATCCGGGACAGAATTAACAGTCACTTGGATGAGGGTGGATTGGTTAGGGAAAGCCAGCATGGATTTGTTAAAGGCAAATTGTGTTTAACTAACCTGACAGAGTTTTTTGATGAGGTAACAGAGAGGGTAGATGAGGCCAATACAGTTGATGTGGTGTTTATGGACTTTCAAAAGGCTTTTGATAAAGTGCCGCACAGTAGGCTTATCATCAAGATTGCAGCCCATGGAATAAAGGGGGCAGTAGCAACATGGATACAGAATTGGCTAAGGGACAGGAAACAGAGAGTAATGGTGAATGGTTGTTTTTCGGACTGGAGGGAGGTGTACAGTGGTGTTTCCTAGGGGTCAGTGCTGGGACCACTGCTTTTCTTGATATATATTAATGACTTGGACTTGGGTGTACAGGGCACAATTTCAAAATTTGCAGATGTCACAAAACTTGGAAGGGTAGTAAACAGTGAGGAGGATAGTGATAGACTTCAAGAGGATATAGACAGGCTGGTAGCATGGGCAGGCACGTGGCAGATGAAATTTAACGCAGAAAAATGCGAAGTGATACATTTCGGTAGGAAGAACGAGGAGAGGCAATATAAACTAAAGGGCACAACTCTAAAAGGGGTACAGGGACAGAGAGATCTGGGGGTGTATGTGCACAAATTGTTGAAGGTGGCAGGGCAGGTTGAGAAAGTGGTTAAAAAAGCAAATGGGATCCTGCGCTTTATGAATAGAGGCATAGAGTACAAAAGTATGGAAGGCATGATGAACCTTTATAAAACACTGGTTCGGCCACAACTGGAGTATTGTGTCCAGTTCTGGGCACCGCACTTCAGGAAAGATGTAACAGCCTTAGAGAAGGTGTAGAAGAGATTTACTAGAATGATTCCAAGGATGAGGGACTTTAGTTACGTGAATAGACTGGAGAAGCTGGGGTTGTTCTGGGGCATGAAAAAATATTAGCTAGTAAGATTAAAGAAAACCCAAAGATGTTTTATCAGTACATTAAGAACAAGAGGATAGCTAAGGAAAAGGTGGGACCTATCAGGGATGATAAGGGTAACTTTTGTGTAGAAGCAGAGGATGTGGGTAGGGTTTTAAATTAATATTTTGTCTCCGTATTCACAAGGGAAAGGGATGATCCGGACGTAGTAGTTAAAGAGGAGAGATGTGAAATATTGGATAAGGTAAACATTATGAGAGAGGAAGTACCAGAGGGACTGGAATCCTTGAAAGTTGATAAGTAACCAGGGCCGGATGGATTGTTTCCTAGGCTATTGAAGGAAGCCAGGGAGGAAATAGCGGATGCTCTGAGGATTATTTTCCAATCGTCACTAGATTCAGGGGAGGTACCAGAGGACTGGAAGACAGCAAATGTAGTACCATTGTTTAAAAAGGGTACGAGGGAAAGGCCAAACAATTATAGGCCGGTCAGTCTTACCTCGGTGGTGGGCAAACTATTAGAATCAATACTGAGAGATAGGATAAACTGTCACTTGGAAAGGCATGTTTTAATCAGGGATAGTTAGCATGGATTTGTTCAGGGAAGGTCATGCCATACAAATCTGATTGAATTCTTTGAGGAAGTGACAAGGAAGATTGATGAGGGTAGTGCAGTGGATGTTGTCTACGTGGATTTTAGTAAGGCATTTGACAAGGTCCCATATGGCAGACTGGTCAGAAAGGTAAAAGCCCATGGGATACAGGGAAATGTGGCGAATTGGATCCAAAATTGGCTCAGTAACAGGAAACAAAGGGTAAAAGTCGATGGGTGTCTTTGCGAATGGAAATCCGTTTCCAGTGGTGTGCCACAGGGCTCAGTGTTGGGTCCCTTGCTGTTTGTGGTATATATTAATGATTTGGACTTGAATGTAGGGGGCATGATTGGCAAATTTGCAGACGACACAAAAATTGGCCGTGTAGTTGATAGTGAAGAGGATGGTTGTAGACTCCAAGAAGATATCAGTGGGTTGGTGGAGTGGGCGGAAAAGTGGCAAATGGAGTTCAACCAGGAGAAGTGTGAGGTAATGCACTTAGGGAGGGTAAACAGTAAAAGGGAATACACAGTAAATGGGAATATATTGAGGGGTAGAGGAAGTGAGAGACCTTGGAGTGCATGCGCACAGGTCCCTGAAGGTGGCAGTACAGGTAGATAGGGTTGTGAAGAAAGCATACGGAATGCTCTCCGTTATTAGCCGAGGTATAGAATACAAAAACAGGGATGTAACGATGGAACTGTATAAAACACTGGTAAGGCCACAGCTGGAGTATTGTGCGCAGTTCTGGTCACCACATTACAGGAAGGACGTAATTGCTCTGGAGAGAGTGCAGAGAAGATTTACAAGAATGTTGCCAGGGTTTGAAAATTGCAGCGACGAGGAGAGATTGGATAGGCTGGGGTTGTTTTCCTTGGAGCAGAGGAGGCTGAGGGGAGACTTGATTGAGGTGTACAAAATTATGAAGGGCCCAGTTAGAGTAGACAGGAAGTACCTGTTTCCCCTACCGGTGAGTTCAAGAACTAGAGGACATAGATTTAAGCTGATTGGCGGAAGGATTAGAGGGGACATGAGAAAAAACTTTTTTACCCAGAGTGTGGTGGGTGTATGGAATTCGCTGCCCGAATTGGTGGTAGAGGCAGGGACCCTCAACTCTTTTACAAAGTACCTGGACCTGCACCTAAAGTGCTATAAGCTGCAGGGCCATGGACCGGGTGCAGGAAGGTGGGATTAGAATGGGCACCTGGTTGTTCTTTGAGCCGGCATGGACACGATGGGCCGAATGGCCCCCTTCTGTGCTGTATTTTTTCTATGGTTCTATGTTCTCTTGGAACAGAGATGGTTGCGAGGAGATTTGATAGAGCTATTCAAAATCATGAAGGGGCTAGACAGAGTAGATAGTGAGAAACTGTTCTGAAGGGTCAAAGAGCAGAGGCCATAGATTTAAGGTGATTGGCAAAAGAACCAAAGGTGACACGAGGAAAAACTTTTTTGCACAGTGAGTGGTTAGGATCTGGAATGCACTGCCCAAGGGGGTGGTGGAGGCAGATTCAATCGTGGCTTTCGAAAGGGAACTGGATAAGTACTTGAAAGGAAAACATCTGCAGGGCTATGGGGAAAGGGCGGGGGAGTGGGACTAGCTCGATTGCTCTTGCATAGAACCAGTGCGGACTCGATGGGCTGAATGGCCTCCTTCCGTGCTGTAATCTTTCTATGATTCTAAGTGTCCCTCAGTGTTTTATATTTGTGGCTGATAATGAAATAAACCAACTTATTCATTATGAATTGAACATCATCTCGCCTAGTGTTAACTTGGTCTGTCTTTGGAGAGATTAAAGGAATACATGTGTGTAAGATACAGAGATCTGGTGCAGAACACAAGCAAGTTTCATTGTTACAATCCTGGGTTCCGCCACCGTGCTAGTAAATATAGGGCAATGGGAGTCAACTTCCCTAATAAGCAGACGACCAGACCACTTCAGGGAGCAACTGACATCACTGAACCTGAGTAGATATCTGTGGCAGACCCAAAATCATAACAGGGCATAGGTTCAAGCTTGTAAAAGGTAAATTTAGGACTGATATCAGGGGATTCTTCTTCATACAAAGAATGATCAATACATGGAATGGCCGCTCAGATAGAAGAGTGGAGGCAAAATATTTTAAGAGTCAATTGGATGCCACGTTGGAGCAATTTTAGGATCTTTCTGTAAAGGAAATTAAGTGTCAGCCTGGCTCAGTGGTAATAGTCTTGGCTCTGAGGCAGAAGGTCATGTGTTCAAACCCTATTCCAGGACTTGAGCACATAATCTGTTCAACTGTATGTAAAAGCTCACATAGTGCTATTTGAAAAAGAGCAGGGCAGTGTCCTAGCCATCATCTATCCCTCCACCAAAACATGTATTTTGCTGTTTATGGGATCTCACTGTATGAAAATTGGTTACTGCATTCACCTGTGTAATAACAGTGCCTACATGTCATAAGTATTTAATTGTTGTGAAGTACTTTGAACATCCTGTGGATGTGAAGGGCACCATATAAATGCAAGTTCTTTCTGGATGGAAGAACCCCACTTGTTTGTACAAATGCTGTACGATATGGTAGTGTAGTACTTATGTTACTGGACTAGTAATCCAGAGGCCTGGACTAATAATCCACAGAACGAGAGTTCAAATGCTGCCATGGCAGTTTGACAATTTGAAATCAGTTTAAAATAAAATATGGAAATAAAAATCATTAAAAGTGACTATGATGCTGTCACTGGTTTACTAATGTCCTTTAGGGAAGGAAACCTGCCACCCTTACCCAGTCTGGCCTGGATGTGACTCCAGTCTCCCATCCTTACCTGCCCTCTGAAGTGGCCTAGCAAGCCACTCGGTTGTATCAAACCACTACACTGCAGTGGTTCAAGAAGAAAACCCACCACCACCTTCTCAGGGCGACTAGGGATGGGCAATAAATGCCAGATTTGCCAGCAATGCCCACATCTTGAGAATGAATAAAAATAAAGCTGAGATTTCTACACTGACTGATGTGATTATGATTACATGTTACTCAGAAATTATTTGGATTTTCTGTTAAAATTGATTGAGAAGCTACTAGGGATAGGTCAACACTTTGAATCTTATATATAAGATTAACTACCACAGTTTAAACAGTAGAGCTAAAGAAGTACTGAACAAACACAGCTACAATATCATCCACTTAGGTTGGACAATCCTACAGGAGCAGTTAATCTTTTCACAAGCAATCTTGCTCAAAATTATGCAAACATTTAAACTTTGACTGTATAAGATAGAAGGTAAATTCCCTGATTCCCTGCTCCCAGATTGAAGGAAGCATGGGTTGGAAATAGAGCTAAAGCACTGTTGCCTTGATTCTATGACTGATTCCCCCCTTGAGCACAGATCCCCATTGAGAGTGTGGGAGTGTGGAATTTACCCTTATTACTAACAGAAAATGATTCCATATTCTTTTCAAGGTTAACATTAATTAACCAATGATCCTTGTAGCTTGTAGGACAGCACTGTTTTCTGAGTGACTTACTGTGACATGAAGGCATTCTACATATCCGCACGGTGTCTGGCTTCTCTTCTTTACAGTGGCCAATCATATTGTCCCTTGTTCGGCACAAGACCTGTCTTTCCTGCGTTCCATTTCTACAGGTTACAGAACACTAACAAAACAACAAATTGCACATTTGTGAAAGAAAACAGGAAAACCAGAATCCAATAACATTTATACATGGCTACTGCTGTGTAAGGAGGTACTAGAAAAATCTGAGCAGGTGCTTCTGCAAGTAGTATATTGACAGATAAACAATAATGAGCTTGACTGGACATTTCTAATAAAGTGCGATGTGTGAAACTACCCTATGCAAATAGACATAAACAGCAGCAGAATGGTATGAGCCCAGACTGGAACTTGCTGGCGAGACTGCAACCAGTGGTTAATTAAATTAGTCTGGATTTCTTGCTAGTTAATAAGTTCTGCTAAGAAAAATGAAAGCACACTGCTGAAAACAGCACAGAGTGAAAACTATCACTAGCAATACTGGCTTTGGTGCCACAGTTGATCTGGAACCTGATTCAATGGGATGCGGTCAGCAGGGAATTATTAACCCAAGAACGTGGGATTGCTGTCTATTCGCTCCTTAGTACAAAAAGCCCAATTTTTTAAAAAAATAGTTAGTTCCAGGAGCTGAGCACAGGATTGCTTTGGTCAGTACCATCTTGTCTAAGCCTACTGCATTTTTGGAGGTCTTGCTCCTGCCAGCACGGTGGCAGCAGGTCTACACCAATTTCAGTGTCAACCCACAATCGGAGTGACTTGCAAGTGGTACTCAAAACCAAGTACAACAGGGACATAACAATTCTCCACACACTTGGGACAGTGAGAAACAGGAAATAGCAAAATCCCTTAATTTACCTGAGACCAAGGTCCTATTCTCCACTGTGCAGGGCAGAGCTCTCGATTACAAGGTTTTCTGGTCTCGGGCCGATCTCCATTGCAGTATTTGCTATGCACTGAGCGATTGGTGCCATCATGGAGTGGCTGAACGCACCGGACAGTACGGATCTGATATCCGGATTTGCCACAAGTTCTGGTGCATGGCTCCCATTCCCCTGTAATCCATCTGTAAAGTACAAACTAAAGTACTAATCATGTAAAAGTCAGAGCAATCATGGGACTTGCACTGTGTGTTGTGATCTTAGTATTCTACTTACTATGGGGTTCAAATTCTGCTCAGCACTATTTCTACAAAAATAGGAATTTAACCAAGTGCATCAACCATAACACTACCAACATCAGTAAAGACACAGTTTTCAAGGCTGTAAAACAAATGAACAAATGATAAAACACAACAGTCTAAGAAATACAAGACAGGTAGAATATTCCACCACGGACAGTGTTTTTTCTATTCGTTCATGGGATATGGATATTGCTGGCAAAGCCAGCATTTATTGCCCATCCCCAATTGCCCTTGAGACGGTGGTGGTGAGCCGCCTTCTTGAACCGCTGCAGTCCGTGTGGTGAAGGTTCTCCCACAGTGTTGTTAGGTAGGGAGTTCCAGGATTTTGACCTAGCGATGATGAAGGAACGGCGATATATTTCCAAATTGGGATGGTGTGTGACTTGGAAGGGAACGTGCAGGTGGTGTTGTTCCCATGTGCCTGCTTCCCCTGTCCTTCTAGATGGTAGAGGTCGTGGGTTTGGGAGGTGCTGTCGAAGAAGCCTTGGCAAGTTGCTGCAGTGCACCCTGTGGATGGTACACACTGCAGCCACGGTGCGCCGGTGATGAAGGGAGTGAATGTTTAGGGTGGTGGATGGGGTGCCAATCAAGTGGGCTGCTTTGTCCTGGATGGTGTCGAGCTTCTTGAGTGCTGTTGGAGCCGCACTCATCCAGGCAAGTGGAGAGCATTCCATCACATTCCTGACTTGTGCCTTGTAGATGGTGGAAAGGCTTTGGGGAGTCAGGAGGTGAGTCACTCGCTGCAGAATACCCAGCCTCTGACCTGCTCTTGTAGCCACGTATTTATGTGGCTGGTTCAGTTAAGTTTCTGGTCAATGGTGACCCCAGGATGTTGATGGTAGGGGATTCGGTGACGGTATGCTACAAGATTGCTTTTGTGAGTGTGAATGACAGGGGTCATGAGAAGAAGTGACCCCGTACACTTTTTTTTCAATCCTAACAGCATCTAACTGTTAGAATTGAGTGGAAATTTCACTCTGGTAATTCTCACATTTCCGAACTATGAAATGGTTACCAACATTCACAGAATAACTCTCAAAAAAACAAAATCAATCCACTTATTTTGAATAGTCAGAAATAAACAATTTGTGAAGCAACATCTTCATCTTAAGGCCTGCTTCATTTGCAGGGTCAAGAATACAATGAAAGGACCACTGTCTTCATCAAAAAATATTTGACAGACCGTTTTGTCGATTGCTCAGGGAGAAAAGCCATGGATCATTTCAAGGTGCCTCAGTGCTGCACTCTTGCCTCTGAATCAGAAAGTTGTGGGTTTAAGGCCATTCAAGAGACGAGCAAATAATCTAGGCTGACACTTCAGTGCAGTTGTGAGGGAGTGCTGCACTTTCAGAGATGCCGTCTTTTACATGACATGTTAAACCAAGGCCCCATCTGCCCTCTCAGGTGGATGTAAAAGACCCCGTGGCACTAGTCCAAGAAAATCAGGGGAGGTCGCCTGGCTAACAGTTATCCCTCAACCAACATCACTAAAACAGATTACCTGGTCTGAATCTCAGTGCTATTCGTGAGATCTTGCTGTTCACAAATTAGTTGCTGTGTTTTCCTACATTACAACAGTGACTACACTACAAAAAGTAATTAATTGGCTGTGAAGCACTTTGGAATGTCCTGAAGTTGTGAAAAGTGCTAAATAAATGCAAGTCTTTACTGCGATGTAATCAGTGCCGGTGAGGGAATGATGTGGAATTGACATGACTGGTGGGGCAGAACTTTCACCAACCCCACTGTGACCTGGCTCAATTTCCTGGGTCAGGGGTCATACGGTATTTATTGAGGGCATTCGGCGAGCTCCCTGCCAGAAAGCAGGAGTCCGCTAGTGGCCTCCATCAAAATTAAGGCAGTGCTTCAGCGGGACTGCCACTGCAGAACTCAAACAGTCAGAAGGCATGATTAAATAGGCCAAAAAGCCCTATTGATTGGACCAGTTCATTGCAGGCTTCAGGTGAGACCAAGGTGAGTCAGGAGAGCATTGGAATAGTCGAGTCTGGAGTTAACAAAAGCATGGATAAGAGTTTCAGCTTGAGATGGGCTGAGGCAGGGGTATATACGGGCAAAATTACGGAGCTGGAAGTAGACGGTCTTTGTGATGGAGAGGATTATGGGGTCGGAAACTCATCTTCGGGTCAAATAGAATGTCGAGGTTGTGAACAGTTTGCTTCAGTCTGCGACAGTGGGAGGGGGATAGAGCATAAGAACAAAGGAATTGCGAGACAAAAAAAGACCATGGTCCATTTAGTTTGCCTTCTCATAACACGATGATAATGGAGTTCTTGTCTAATCAAAGCAACCAATCTCTATCAATTAGTCTACAACAGACCCAAAAATGACACAAGGAAAACCCCAGTGGTCAAGAGCTTTGAGAAGCACAGGTCCAAAGTCACCTTTTTGCTCCCAAACATGCTACACTTACCGCAAGTCCTGTCTCAAATTACTCAGATACTGTATCCCAAAATGTTATTTTCTTAAAGAAATCTATCTAATTTGCATTTGAACTGCTGACTTCTTCCACTGTCTCCCTTGGGAGTCTGCTCTACATATTGACCACTCGCTCACTGAAATATTGTTTCCGCAGATTAGTTTTGAATTTTTGAATGGAATCAGTGGCGAGGGAACGGAGTTTGTGATGGTGGCTGAGTCAATGGCCTTCCCAGTGTTTAATTAGAGGAAATTGCGGCTCATCCAGAACTGGAGGTTGTACGGGAAGTCTGACAACACAGCAGCAATGGAGGGGTTGAGTGAGGTGGTGGTGAGGTAGAACTGGGTATCGTCAGCGTTAATGTGGAACCTGACATCATGGCCCCGATATTTATGGGGAGGCGGGGAGGGAACGGGGGAGCCTGTCAGCGGCCGGGAAAACCAGATATACGGGAAAGGCAGAGGTGCTGCCGAATTTAACAGCAGGACTTCATTAGATTTTTTTCCACTCGGTTTCCCACTCGGCAGCCAGCCAGATTGAGAGGCTGGGCTGGCTGCCAGGAGGGAAAGCCTGCTGTACAAGGCTGCAGGCTGGGACCGGAGGGGGGCGGGGGGGTAGCCCAGTGGGGGAGGGGGAAGAGATCGCGGGAGAGCAGATTGCTGGGGGGGCGGGGGGGAGATATCGCGGAGGGACGGGGAGAAGAGATCGCTGGCGGAGGGAGATCGCGGGGGGGTGGTCGGAAGACCACGCCAGATTTGTTTCGGGGGCCAGGGGAAAGCGCTCCACCTCCTCCTGGTCCACAAGCAGTGCTGGAAATGCACTTCCCTGCTGGATCCGGTAGTTCTCACCTCCCTTTAGCTGCTGGGTTTCCCGAGCCCTGGGAAACCCGTGCTGGAAGCGTTAAATCTAAATGGCTGCCAAAATCTGAGGCACGGAGCCTCATTAACATATTACAATTACTGACACGCCTCTCGAGAGCGGGTTACTCGCCTGACCCCGAACCCGCCCCGGTTAAACTGGAAGTAGGAGCATTCCCGGAGGGTTGGGGTTGGGTTTCCCATTTTTAGGAACTGAACATCTCCCCACCCCCCTGGGGGATTAAAATTTCTCCCCATGGCTTCGGATGATGTCACCGAGGGCCAGCATGTAGATGAGAAATAGAACAGAGGACCCAATTCTTCCTGTTCACTTACATAGGCTGAGAGCACTCCTGCAGGTTGCACATTCGACGGATTGGCTTTGGTTTTTTACTTGCATCACAGAAGCTGCGATGAATCATCTTGCCATCAGCCTTCCTGCGACAGCCGTATCTTGTAAACTGAGCACCTTAGTAAAACCAATCATCTCTATCAGAATAAAAGTCTTAAGTACTTAAGTTTTATAGAACATTATTTGAATCTTCTAGTTGTTTGCATTAAATATTGAGCATCAACCTATTTAAGTGGCAATGCAAATATAATTTTTAATAGCTGGGAAATTAGCAATTGCTGAGATTGAATATTTATTGGAGCATTATTTTGTCTTGGAGTAACATTATGACAATACTAATACAAGCTTATTGAATTTTACTATTACAATGATGAATAAAGTTCACCAGCATTTCATGATTTTTGTGCTCTACCTAGTAATGAAAAGTCAGGTTCATTTGATTATCAGGTTTGGCTTTGGAAGGGCTACAGTTTGTGTCCTTTGATACCAAAGCTTGACTATTAAAATCACGGTATGTGATTCAAAATGTTATTAGTTCTTTCCATGTTTTTCGGCATAAAGTAAACCACTGTTTATACGGTTATGGAACAGTTCCTCAATATAGAACAATGGTAAAAATGTGCACCATTTTAAAGTGTATACGAATTCAATGGGCTACTATGAGGTCACCTAGCACCCTCCACACTAAACTAACACTGATTGATGGTCCAGTACCACAAGGTCATCTAGAACCATCTCTAATAAACCAGAATTAATTAAACGTAAGCTTTGCCATTGCACCAGGAATCACATCCCCTGCACAGTTGATAGGTACTTTTTTCTTACTTAATATTTTAAAAATAAGAACAGTTTGCCATTTGCTGTTGTGACCAGTGCTAGATAAGGCAGTTGTTTACAAATCATCCACTATTAATTGGCAAAATATACATAAAAGAATGTATAAAAAGGGTCATTTTCCCTCAGTGTAGATGGATTGCCATGTTTTCTAAAAGAAAACTAACTTTTAGTATTAAAAGAATTAACCTGAGTGACTCATTGAGTGCAATCAAAATTAGTGTGCAGTTAGGTGCTGATCTCTAACCTTCCTGTAACATTTGTGTAATAAGTAGATATATTTCTGATTTATTAATCATGACTAATAATCAATTTTTAGTTCGCTGAAACTACACGCTGGTTTATTCTCTAGCTAAGAATTACCTCCTCCACAGTGCTTGGAGCACTGAGACCATCTCTTCAAAGCCCATTCAAATGTAGCCATGTCTTCTTGTAAAACTTCATTAGTCATTGTGGCCAAGTAGTCCTCGTGAATTGTGTACTTGTAAGTCAAGGAGGATTTGGTATCATCATTAGGCATCATCTAATTTTTAAAAAAAGCACAAAAATGTGATCGTAATGATTATCTATTCATTACTTCTAGCATTCCAAATAAGCACACATACGATGTAGCAGGACGTACACATGCACATTAACAACACCAAGAGAAAATTAATTGACAAAGACATGGGGACATTATGCATTGGAACATCAACATGCATTGCAAACTCTGCTTAGTTCTTGATCTGAACAAGGAGGAGCTGAGTGGAAATGAGATCTCTCTATGGATGGAGAAGCAATTTATTTGAGGAGCTGTCATGAGGTTGCTGAGACATGTTCAACATTGATGGGAAAAGATTAACTATAAAATAATTATATAACACTGCAACTGTATATAAAGGAGTACAAATTTCATAAGTGTCACAAGATTGGTTCAGACAAAGATGTCCTTTTAGTTCATTTGAATTCTTCCTTCCAGAATGCCAACCCAATAATTTTACCATTACAACAGTTAATCACTTTTTAAAAGAGGCCAGTGACTTGGCCTTAACCAACCTTCCTGGTAACCGATACCAGCTGTTGATACCCTCTGCGTAAACAACAACAAAAACAACTTGCATTTATATATCACCTTTAACATAGAAAAACGTATTCATAGATATAATCAGACAAAAATGAAAGCCGAGCCAAAGAAGGAGATATTAAGAGGGGTGACCAAAAGCTCAGTCAATGAGGAGGGTTTTAAGGAAGGTCTTAAAGGAGGAGTTTGAGGTCTTGAGGCAGAGGGGTCCAGGTAGGAAATTGTGGAACATGAAGCCGTGGCACCTGAAGGCATGGCTGCCAATGATGGTGCTAAGGGAGGGAAGGATATGCAAGAGGCCAGAGTCGGAGGAATGGAGAGTTCTCAGGAGTGGTTGAAGGGTTGGAGGAGGTTACAGAGATAGGCAGTGTTGAGGTCCTGAAGAGATTTAAAAATGAGGACGAGACTTTTAAATTTGGAGGCTTTGGGGGACTGAGAGCCAATGTAGATAGGGGTGATGGATTAGCAGGACATGGTGCAGGACAGGAAATGGGCAGCAGAGTGGGTAAGTTGTTAGAGGGTATTCTGAGGGACAGGATCTGCAGGCATTTGGAGAGGCAGGGACTAATTAGGAACAGTCAGCATGGTTTTGTGAGAGGAAAATCATGTCTCACGAATTTGATTGAGTTTTTTGAAGGGGTAACCAAGAAGATAGATGAGGGCTGTGCAGTAGACGTGGTCTACATGGACTTCAGCAAAGCATTTGACAAGGTACCGCATGGTAGGTTGTTACATAAGGTTAAATCTCATGGGATCCAAGGTGAGGTAGCCAATTGGATACAAAATTGGCTTGACGACAGAAGACAGAGGGTGGTTGTAGAGGGTTGTTTTTCAAACTGGATGCCTGTGTCCAGCGGTGTGCCTCAGGGATCGGTGCTGGGTCCGCTGTTATTTGTTATTTATATGAATGATTTGGATGAGAATTTAGGAGGCATGGTTAGTAAGTTTGCAGATGACACCAAGATTGGTGGCATTGTGGACAGTGAAGAAGGTTATCTAGGATTGCAACGGGACCTTGATAAATTGGGCCAGTGGGCCGATGAATGGCAGATGGAGTTTAATTTAGATAAATGTGAGGTGATGCATTTTGGTAGATCGAATCGGGCCAGGACCTACTCCGTTAATGGTAGGGCGTTGGGGAGAGTTATAGAACAAAGAGATCTAGGAGTACAGATTCATAGCTCCTTGAAAGTGGAGTCACAGGTGGATAGGGTGGTGAAGAAGGCATTCGGCATGCTTGGTTTCATTGGTCAGAACATTGAATGCAGGAGTTGGGATGTCTTGTTGAAGTTGTACAGGGCATTGGTGAGGCCACACTTGGAGTACTGTGTACAGTTCTGGTCACTCTATTATAGAAAGGATATTATTAAACTAGAAAGAGTGCAGAAAAGATTTACTAGGATGCTACCGGGACTTGATGGTTTGACTTACAGGGAGAGGTTAGACAGACTGGGACTTTTTTCCCTGGAGAGTAGGAGGTTAAGGGGTGATCTTATAGAAGTCTATAAAATAATGAGGGGCATAGATAAGGTCGATAGTCAAGATCTTTTCCCAAAGGTAGGGGAGTCTATAACGAGGGGGCATAGATTTAAGGTGAGAGGGGAGAGATACAAAAGGGTCCAGAGGGGCAATTTTTTCACTCAAAGGGTGGTGAGTGTCTGGAACGAGCTGCCAGAGGCAGTAGTAGAGGCGGGTACAATTTTGTCTTTTAAAAAGCATTTGGACAGTTACATGGGTAAGATGGGTATAGAGGGATATGGGCCAAGTGCAGGCAATTGGGACTAGCTTAGTGGTATAAACTGGGCGACATGGACATGTTGGGCCGAAGGGCCTGTTTCCATGTTGTAACTTCTATGATTCTATAAGCTGAAGTTTATACAGAATGAGAGGCCAGCTAGGAGATCATTGGAATAGTCAAGTCTGGAGGGGACAAAGTTGTGGATGAGGGATTCAGCAACAGATGGGCTGAGGCAGGGCCAGGTGCAAGCAATGTTATGGAGATGGAAATAGACGATCTTTGTGATGGAGAGGATATGAGGTTAGAAGCTCAGCCCAGGGCCAAATACGATGCCGAGGTTGCGAACAGTCTGGAGCAACCTCAGGCAAAAGCCAGGGAGGGGGATGAAATTGGTGGCAAGGGTAAGGAGTTTGTGGCAGTCTTCTCAATGTTCAACTGGAGGAAATTAAAGCTCATCCAAGAATGAATGTCGGACAGCATAGAGGCAATAGAGAGATTGAGAGAGGTGGTGGAAAGGTACAACTGGGTGTTGTCAGCGTTGGAAGCTGAGCCTATGTTTTCAGATAATATCGCCATAGAGCAGCATGTAGATGAGGAAGAGGAGGGGGCGAAGGACAGATTGGGACCCCAGAGGTAATGGTGCAGGAGCATGAAAAGAAGCCATTGCTGGAGATGATCTGGCTACAATTTGATAGCTAATAGTGGAGCAAAGCGAGACAGTCCCACTGAGCTGACAATGGGGAGACACTGGAGGAGGATGACGTGGGGTTGACTATGTCAAAGGCTGCAGAGAGATTGAGGAGGGAAAAGCACCACAGTCACAGAGGATGTCGCTTGATTAATGCCATTTCAGTGCTGAGATTCAAACATGGAGTTGCAGGAAAAATGGGCATGGATTTGGGAGGCAACATCAAGTTTAAGGATTTAGGAGAGGAAAGCGAGGTTGGAGATGAGGCAATAATTACAAAGACAGAGAGCTTAAGGATGGGTATTTTGAGAATGGGGTGATGACAGCTGTTCTAAAAGGGAGGGGTACTGTACCTGAGGAGAGGGACTCATTTACAATGTCAACTGGCATGGGAGCCAGCAAAGGAGATTGGGTGGTCAGCAATTTAGTGGAAATGGGGTCAAGGGAGCAGGAGGTGGGTCTCATGGGAGCTCAGATAGGGAATGAGGAGAGATAGGAAACTAGAGAAGGATGCGGGATCAGGGCTAAGACAGCGGCAATCTGGGGGAGAGGCTGGCTTGGAGGACAAGGGGAAGGAGGGAAATGGCAGAGGCAGCTGAATGTGATAAAGAAGTCTATGAGATCCTTGCATTTGATGTTGGAGGTGTGGGGGGGGTAGGGGAGAAGGGTTTAAGGAGGCTGTTAGTAGTGGAGAAAAGAAGCCAGGAGCTATTGTTGCTCTCCAGGATAATACTGTTGTATTGGGCAATTTTGACAGAGGAGAGTGAGGCATGATAGTGATTGAGGTGGTGCAGCCAGATATGATGATGGACTGCTAAACCAGTTATGTGCCAGATACACTGAAGGTTGCAATGATTGGACTTGCAGGAGCAAAGATGAAGGCCATACCAGGGGAAAGACCAGGATCGGAGAGAGTAAAGGTTTTACTGGAAACAAGGGCATCAAAGGTGGAGGTGGGGGACTGGTTGAGTAGATCACCAACTGCAGAAGTATCGTGGCAAATGGGGGGCCAATGGCTAGGCCTTTGGGAGTTTGTGTGTGCAGGTGTAAGTGACTTGGGCGGGGGGAAAGAGTGGTTTCCAAAGATGGATGCAGAAGGAAGTGGTGTTGGAAGGAAGGAGGGGGAATGTGGGTTATGAGAAATACTAGGAAGTGGTAGCAGATTGCTTTGCCCATGATCAAGGCTATGGGGGTAGAGGGATCGCAAGGTCGAAGGGGCTTCTGTTAATATGGGTAGAAGAGTTTATATGGAGGGCGAGACAGTGAAATTAGAAAAGACAGGGCAAGGTGAATTGAGATGGAGATTGAAATCACCGACAATGTGTGAGGATTTGGTCAGTGTGGAGGAAAGGGGAGAGGTTATTTCAATGAGAAACTCAGGGTGGGGTTTGGGAGGCAATGCAGAATGAGGATTTTAAAAATGAGGCGAGAGGTATGGAACAAGGTGAGGTGCTTGAAAGAGGAGAAGGTGCCAGAGAAGTAGGGGGGAAGAGACCAAGATGTGAGATGATGATAAGGGCCAAACTGGCACTGTTGTGGTTTGGGTGGGGCAGGTGGCAGGAAGTATAGTCAGGCAAGAAGGCTTCAGTAACAGGCAAAGTGTCATTACCCATCAGCCAAGTTTTAGTCAAAGAAATACTTATTGGGGCAGGGTAGAAGCTGGAATGGTGTTTTAATCGGGGGAAGAGAAGAGAAGAGAAGCCAGGTAATGCACTTCTGGTAGGGGTAAGGGGTGGAGATCGAGGAGAGGGGAAAAGGGTGGGGACGAGGGGGAAAAGCCATGAGCATTGCTTTAGGGGGATGGGAGTACAAGAAGCCAGGTTTGTGCTTCTGGGTGCCCAAAGAAATGAATAACCAGCTGGCAAGGTGGGAGGGAGGCAGGATTCGGAAGAAGTGTACCCAATTCAAAACTGGCTACATTGAAGTTGTCTCATCAGTATGCTTTTGCTTCCAACTCCCTCTCATCTGTCAATCCATATACCATGACATTGCTGCCTCCAGCAATCTACTCAACAGCTATTTCACCTTCAAAAGCCTCCTCAAAACCTACCTCTTCAATCTTGCCTTTGGTCACCTTTCCCAGATTTTCTCTCAATTCCTGTTCAGTGTCCATATTTTAGCTCCCTCTAGTGAAATGCTGTGGGATGTTTCATTATGTTAATGCTGCTATACAAGTGTAAATTGTGGCTGTTCTAGTAGTAATTGGAGTGTAATCTTACCAGCACTACTATTCCATCATGGAGGGGTCCAGCAGTTTGTAGAGATTCCTTGTCATCATCATTGGAATACTCCCACATCACTCCCATTTCAATGAAAGTTTTAGAATCAGGCAAATCATCCTCGCCATTCAAAATGAAATTTCCTGTAGCTTGGTTCTTGATTACTTAGTAAATAAAAAAAACAATTATTAGAGCTCTTGTAAGGAAACACTGTAGTTACATTAACTTCAAACTATGAGATTGTAAATTTTGAACAGCAAATTAAAAATTTCAATATTAAATTACACTATAAATAGCATTTAAAACACTTTTTAAACATTAAACACAAGGCACACTGGAAATGTCCTCCACCTGCTACAGTCTGCACATTAAATAGAACTGCGTCTTTTACTATCCCCATGATGTAAACAGCTCTTGACACTTATAAATTTGAGAGATATGGGTATTATACAAAGAAGCTTTATAACGAGGGAGAATTATCTTTAAATAATGAGGTCAATTCAAATCATCTCTTCAAGCAGGACTGCTTTCCCTCATCAATTCTGGAATTACTTCATGGCTCGATACTTGAGGTTCATTTTGGGAAAGACTTACCAATGAAATGAGGAGATGTAATTGTCTCTTGAATGGACAGATGTCTCGCTCCAGCTGGAATTTCAAACATCTTCAGATAACCTTTCAGATCAGAGAAAAGTATTAACTAAATTATGATGTAAAAAAAGTATGGAACACCATTTTAACTGAAGTGAACTTGTGTTAAGGCATTGGAATAAAATCATCATTGAGCCAATAAATAAATTATCAACATCCTGGGGTTAATTTTCTTCCAGGATATGGTTGAAAAATTGCCCTGAATTTCCTCCTTGTCTTCAGCATTTACACCATTGATACACTGTTATTAGGCCTAAAAGATCAAGGAAATTTTCATTTTAGCGCATTTGGTTACACTTATGCCATTATTGTGCTAAATGCAAGTTTTCTTGACCTTTTTAATAGTGCAGATATTATGCCCATCAAAGCCCTTAAGGGCTCATTTACATAGCTGCACTGTTCAAGTACACAGAAGTTTCCTGGGTTTGTGCCGCTCATACAATCGGTGTAAGTTTACACCCCCAAAAAACTGATCTAACAACTCCCCCTAGCACTTCAGACAAGTGTAAGTGAGGAGATGGTGTGCTGAAGAGAGTACCAATTTTACTTCGTGATTACAGGCTTCTGATGAATTTTTTTTAACCCTTACTTCACATCTGTAAATCAATGATGGCTGCAATTCATTTTACTGTAGTGCTTTCCTCTCTTCCCAGATAAAATGTTGGGACCTCTGACTATCCCACCCCCAAACCCACACTCAGATTAACTTTGGACAAGGGATGAGTTTCCCTACGAGCATAAGAACATAAGAAATAGGAACAGGAGTAGGCCATACAGCCCCTCAAGCCTGCTCCACCATTCAATAAAATCATGGCTGATCTTTGACCACTTTCCCACCCGATCTCCATATCCCTTGATTCCCCTAGAGTCCAAAAATCTATCTATCTCAGCCTTGAATATACTCAATGACTCACTTTCACAGTCCTCTGGGGTAGAGGATTCCAATGATTCACAAACCTCTGAGTGAAGAAATTCCTCCTCATCTCTGTATTAAATGGCTGTCCCCTTATCCTGAGACTATGCCCCCTAGTACTAGACTCTCCAGCCAGGGGAAACAACCTCTCAGCATCTAGCCTGTCAAGTTCCCTCAGAATCTTATATGTTTTAATGAGATCACCTCTCATTCTTTTAAACTCCAGAGAATATAGGCCACAACACTCTCATCCCAGGAATCAATCTAGTGAACCTTCGTTGCACCGCCTCTAAGGCAAGCATATCCTTAGATAAGGGGACCAAAACTGTACACAGTACTCCAGGTGTGGTCTCCCCCAAAGCCCTGTACAATTGTAACAGGACTTCTTTTCTCTTAACACTCTACGCTATCATAATAGAGGAGTTGCAACAGCAGCATATCGAGGCCAGGAGAATCAGGCAGCAGCCCACCAGATACGACCCTCTCCAATGTGTGTGTAGGCTGCACTGGTCCTACGAGGACCTGTAAAAAGAGCAGTGCCTCTGATGGTTGCGCCTCACCAAGGTTACCATTGGGCATCTCTGCCAACTTCATCACAAAGATTTACAGACTCGCTCCACTGCCACAACTGCACTGTCCGTGTCAATTAAAGTGACAGCAGCCCTCAACTTTTATGGCTCCGCATCCTTCCAGACTGCGACAGGGCATCTGAGCAACAGTAGCCAATGAGCTGTCAGGGCATGTATTGTGTAGGTGATGCTATCATTCATCCACATTGGCATTGCCTCAGGCAGCATTGGAAGAGGAGTAGGCCATTCAGCCCCTTGAGCCTGTTCCGCCATTCAGTTAAATCATGGTTGATGTGTATCTGAATCCCATTTACCCGTCTTTGTTCCATATCCCTCGGTAGCCTTACCTAACAAAATTCTATCAATCTCAGTCTTGAAAGCTTCAAATGACCCAACATCCACTGGCTTTTGGGAGAAAAAGTTCCAGATTTCTATTACCCTATGTGTGAGGTTGTGTTTTCTGATTTCATTCCTAAATGGCCTAGCTCTAATTTTAAGATTATGCCCTCTTGGTGTGGATTCCTCCACCAGAGGAAATAGATTCTCTTTATATACCCTATTGAATCCTTTTTTCGTTTTAAACACTTTGATTAGGTCACCCTTCAATCTTCTAAACTGAAGGGAATACAAGCCAAGTTTATGCAACTTGTCCTCATAATTTAACCCTTTAAGCAGAGGCACGGAGCCAGGGCTTTTTTGCAGGATAGCTGAAATTCCCCAAGGTGCAGGGTGCCACGTGGCACTGAAAGCACCAACCAATCAGTTGCTGACGTACGTAAATAGCGAGGACATCCAGCTTGTATGTGATGCAAACTAGACTGTGACCTCATTCACAGCAAGGGGCATCAGAGGGCAGTTACCGGCCAATTACCGCCCCATCAGTCTACTCTCAATCATCAGCAAAGTGATGGAAGGTGTCGTCGACAGTGCTATCAAGCGGCACTTACTCACCAATAACCTGCTCACCGATGCTCAGTTTGGGTTCCGCCAGGACCACTCGGCTCCAGACCTCATTACAGCCTTGGTCCAAACATGGACAAAAGAGCTGAATTCCAGAGGTGAGGTGAGAGTGACTGCCCTTGACATCAAGGCAGCATTTGACCGAGTGTGGCACCAAGGAGCCCTAGTAAAATTGAAGTCAATGGGAATCAGGGGGAAAACTCTCCAGTGGCTGGAGTCATACCTAGCACAAAGGAAGATGGTCGTGGTTGTTGGAGGCCAATCATCTCAGCCCCAGGACATTGCTGCAGGAGTTCCTCAGGGCAGTGTCCTAGGCCCAACCATCTTCAGCTGCTTCATCAATTACCTTCCCTCTATCATAAGGTCAGAAATGGGGATGTTCGCTGATGACTGCACAGTGTTCAGTTCCATTCGCAACCCCTCAAATAATGAAGCAGTCCGAGCCCGCATGCAGCAAGACCTGGACAACATCCAGGCTTGGGCTGATAAGTGGCAAGTAACATTCGCACCAGACAAGTGCCAGGCAATGACCATCTTCAACAAGAGAGAGTCTAACCACCTCCCCTTGACATTCAACGGCATTACCATCGCCGAATCCCCCACCATCAACATACTGGGGGTCACCATTGACCAGAAACTTAACTGGACCAGCCATATAAATACTGTGGCTACTAGAGCAGGTCAGAGGCTGGGTATTCTGCGGCGAGTGACTCACCTCCTGACTCCCCAAAGCCTTTCCACCATCTACAAGGCACAAGTCAGGAGTGTGATGGAATACTTTCCACTTGCCTGGATCAGTGCAGCTCCAACAACACTCAAGAAGCTCGACACTCTCCAAGATAAAGCAGCCCGCTTGATTGGCACCCCATCCTCCACCCTAAACATTCACTCCCTTCACCACCGGCGCACTGTGGCTGCAGTGTGCACCATCCACAGGATGCACTGCAGCAACTCGCCAAGGCTTCTTCGACAGCACCTCCCAAACCCGCGACCTCTACCACCTAGAAGGACAAGAGCAGCAGGCACATGGGAACAACACCACCTGCACGTTCCCCTCCAAGTCACACACCATCCCGACTTGGAAATATATCGCCGTTCCTTCAATGTCGCTGGGTCAAAATCCTGGAATTCCCTTCCTAACAGCACTGTGGGAGAACCGTCACCTGCAGCGGTTCAAGAAGGCGGCTCACTACCACCTTCTCGAGGGCAATTAGGGATGGGCAATAAATGCTGGCCTCGCCAGCGACGCCCATACCCTGTGAACGAATAAAAAAAAAATGTCTTCCTTGATTGACTGACTGAAGTGGCAGCACCTCAGGCATACCTTCTTCTACCCACCCTACCAGATGAACCCATAGCAGACTTCTAGCCCAACAGGACTTTGACATGAAGAATCACCTGAGTGAAGAAGTCCACACCAAATGAGTGTCCCCTCTCCTGAAAGATTATCATGACAATAAGTAACAAAGCACAAGATACCTGCAAGGTGTATTATAAACAAAACATTTCTTTCATTTGCAGCAAAACATATTTGTTTCCAAACTATCAGGCTTCCCAATCTTTCTGAGCGCCGTGCTTCCCCCTCGTACCTAACCGTTTCTCCCTATCTCCTATTCTAGTGCTGTGCCGAAGTGCTCCGAGGGCCTGTAGCGTGAGAGGAGTTTGGCTGCTCATGCTGTACAAAGATTTCTCTCTTGACTCATGGCAGCTAGTTTGCGAGAGGAAGGCACTGCTGGTACATCTCTGGAGGGTGCTCCTGGGCAGCTTGGTCTCACCTGCCATCGTACACAGGCAAAGTATTCTGAGGGAGCTTGCCAGAGTCCCGGCGTGTGCTGCTGTCCTGAGAGATAGCAGTATCAGGCACGAAGCCTTTGGATGTCACCATTCCACTGGGCCCTGAATCTACAGCTCAACTGATCAGTTGGTGCCTGTTCTAGTGGCAGCTATCAGATCTGTCCAGCCCTGAGACATAGCAGTGGTCACGGACTGGAAGCTGCGATCAATGCTGTGCTCCAGAGTGTCTCCAATTGCCTCCAGAGCTACAGTTTGTTCTTCCATGATTCCTGATGATCTCATCATCTGAGGCTCTGTTGCTGATGTCAATGCAGCTGCAACTTGCCAAATTGTTGCCCAAAAGGAAGAGAAACCTTTTGAGATGTTGCCGCAAAGGAGAGTGCAGGGCATGAAATTAATCTTGGGCAGTAGTGCAAAACTATTGTGAATCGGGAGCCTGTTTTACATTCTGCCCGATTTTCTTTTCCAAAATCTGACGGAGTGTAAATCTGGTTGCCGATTCGCTATTACCAGTTTTGCACTACTGTCCAAGACGTATTTCACCCTGTAGACTCGACAGTCACACCTGCCCAATTGCCGCATATCCTAGGAGATTGTCCTCAGAGCCTGCCTGTAGGTTCAACATTCCTTGAACATCCTTCTTTTCAGGTAAGTGCCCGTGGGTTCTGGATCCCACAACTCTGAAGTAGTTGGCTGCCTTCTCCTCCACCTCCTCGGGGAAGATGACACAACTTCGTCCACCTCCCGCTCCTCCGATTCCCCCGTGCTTAGTAAGTCACCCAAAGGCAATTCTTCACTATCAGTATCTAAATCCCTGGGGTGAATGTCCCTGAGCTGGAGTCTGTAAGAGGAAGCCAGTGATGAAGGTGGTAATCTGAGGGAGGGGTTTTGGCCAGAGGTGGACAAGCCGGGATGGCTTGGTTCTCCCCTTTGTCATTGCTTCTTGTCCACCTCCTCCTCCTGATGTAACATTAGGCCAAAAGATGAGCGCAGGTCCTCTTCCTCCTCCTCTTCCTGCGGCTGCCATGGCTGTGGTGGATCTGCAGGAAAGATGTTGAGAAGGAATGAGCTTGACCGCCCTCGGCATGAAGGAGACAATGGCAATGTTACGATGCTTCGCTTTGCTTGCTTACTTAATGATAGGGACTATTTGGATTTAGAGGCAGAATAGTGAGTATGACATCCATCTATTTGACTGAATTGTTAAGGAGAGACTCCATTGGGTGGTTTTTGCTTCATCGGTATTTCTGTGAAGTGGGTGGAAGGTTGTATGTGTGTGTAAGCAGTTAGGGTTGGCAGGTTGATACTGCAGGTGCTGAGTTACCCACCTGGACCTGCCAAGATGATGCCGGCTTCTGCCTCTGGCACAGCTACGACGAGTATGTCCCCATGAAGACCATGACCGTCTTTTCATGGGGGTGGTGAGGGGGTACAGTGTTGGGTGCCCCCTCCAGTGGCCTGCTTCTGTCTGGAGCTGTGTGCCAATTTCTCCTGCAACGACATAAGAAAATAAGGGTATGGTGTTTTGGGGGTTGTGAAAGGCAATTTTTGTGTATTGGGAGAGGTATGTAGCCATAGTGTAGGCTGGAGAGTTAGTTGATGGCGTTAACCAGAGCGCAGTGTGAAGGGTTAGTAGTGTGCATGTTGCTTTAAGAGAGTGAAGAGTGTGGTGGTGCCCAGGGTGGGCAAGGAAGAAAGAAAACCATTCTGAGTGCCTTACCTTGCCAGATCTGGTGAGATCATTGAATTTTTTTCCTGTACTTCTCTGCTCACATGGGAGTGAGGGAGTTGGCGGACAGTGCCAGTGACACCTCCCTCCAGACAGCATGGCTCACTGTGCTACCAGGCTTGATGAAGGGCAGTCTCAGGAACATGTGTCTCCTCACTTCAACCTCTTGCAAGAGGACATCAAGGTGCTCCGTAGTAAACTTCACTGTTCTTCACCCACCTCTTCTGCATTGTTGTCCATTAGAATCATAGAAAGGTTACAGCACGGGAGAAGGCCATTTGGTCCATTGAGTCTGTGCTGGCTTTATGCAAGAGCAATCCAGCCAGTCCCACTCCCGTGCCCTATAACCGTAGCCCTGCAAATTTTTTACTTTCAAGTACTTATCCAATTCCCTTTTGAAAGCCATGATTTAATCTGCCTCCACCACCCCCTCAGGCAGTGCATTCCAGATCCTAACCACTCACTGTGGTTCTTTTGCCAATCACCTTAAATCTATGTCCTCTGGTTCGTGACCCTTCTGCCAATGGGAACAGTTTCTCTCTATCTACTCTGTCCAGACACTTCATGATTTTAAATACCTCTATCAAATCTTCTCACAACCGTCTCTGTTCCAAGGAGAACAACCCCAGCTTCTCTAGTCTATCCACGTAACTAAAGTCCCTCATCCCTGGAATAATTCTAGTAAATCTCTTCTGCACCCTCTCTAAGGCCTTCACATCTTTCCTGAAGTGTGGTGACCAGAACTGGACACAATACTCCAGTTATGGCCGAACCAGTGTTTTATGAAGTTTCATCTTGACTTCCTTACTTTTGTACTCTATGCCTCTCTTTATAAAGCCCAGGATCCTGTATGCATTTTTCACCGCTTTCTCAACCTGCCCAGCCACCTTCAACGATTTGTGCACATATACCCCCAGATCTCTCTGTTCCTGTACCATTTTGGAATTGTGCTCTCTAGTTTATATTGCCTCTCCTTGTTCTTCCTACCGAAATATTGCATTTTTCTGCATTAAATTTTATCTGCCACGTGTCCTCCTCTTGAAGTCTATCACAATCCTCCTCACTGTGCACTAACCTTCCAAGTTTCATGTCATCTGCAAATTTTGAAATTATGCCCTGTATACCCAAGTCCAAGTCATTAATATATATCAAGAAAAACAATGGTCCCAGCACCGCCCCCTGGGGAACACCACTGTACACCTCTCTCCAGTCCGAAAAACAACCATTCACCATTACTCTCTGTTTCCTGTTACTTAGCCAATTCTGTATCTATGTTGCTACTGCCCCCTTTATTCCATGGGCCACAATCTTGATGACAAGCCTACCATGTGGTACTTTATCAATCGTCTTCTGAAAGTCCATATACACAACATCAACTGCATTGGCCTCATCTACTCTCTGTTACCTCATCAAAAAACTCTATCAGGTTAGTTAAACATGATTTGCCTTTAACAAATCAGTGCTGGCTTTCCCTCAGCAATCCAAACTCGTCCAAGTGACTGTTGATTCTGTCTCGGATTAGCGAGAATAAACTGACTAGCCTATAGTTGCTGGGTTTATTCTTACACCCTTTTCAAAAAACATTTGCAATTCTCCAGTCCTCTGGCACCATCCCCATATCTAAGGATGTTTGGAAGATTATGGCCAGTACCTCTGCAATTTCCACCCTTATTTCCCTCAGCAACCTAGGATGCATCCCATCCGGACCAGGTGACTTATCTACTTTAAGTACAGCTAGCCTTTCTAGCACCTCTTTACAATTTTTAGCCCATCCAGTATCTCAACTATATCTTATTTTACTGAGACTCTGGCAGCATCTTCTTCTTTGGTAAAGACAGATGCAAAGTACTCATTTAGTACCTCGGCCATGCCCTCTGCCTTCATGAGTAGATCTCTTTTATGGTCCCTAATTGGCCCCACCCCTCCTCTTACTACCCGTTTACTATTTATATGCCTGTAGAAGACTTTTGGATTCCCTTTTATGTTGGCCGCCAGTGTATTCTCATACTCTCTCTTTGCCCCTCTTATTTCCTTTTTCACTTCCCCTTTGAGCTTTCTATATTCTGCCTGGTTCTCACTCATATTATCAACCTGACATCTGTCATACACCCCTTTTTCCCTCCTACTCTCTAATTCTTTTGTCATCCAGGGAGCTCTGGCTTTAGTTGACCTACATTTCTCCCTCATGGGACTGTACTTAGACTGTACCCGAACCATCTTCTCTTCAAAGGCCACTCACTGTTCAATTACTGTTTTGTCTGCCAATCTTTGATTCCAATTTACCCGGGCCAGATCTGTTCTCATCCCACTGAAATTGGCCCTCCTCTAATTGAGTATTTTTACTTGAGAATGGTCCTTTTCCATAGCTATTCTAAACCTTATGATATTATGATCGCTGGGCACAGATGCAGCCTGCAGTGCAATGTTGCTGCCGATATAATGGGTTAGAGATGCTGTGGAGAGATTTGAGCAGAACTAAGAGAGAAAACACTTGCTGCAACCTTACCTGTCGGTCTCTCGGGGTTGTGCTGTCGACAGGAGTCTGCAGAGTGCTTTTAAATAGTTCCACCATTATTGCACTCAAGTTGCCTGGAAGTTCAGCTGCTTCCGCTTGTTTTATACCAGAACTTACACCTGTTCATATGCAGGAAACTTGTGTGTAACTTCTTCTGTTGGTGAATGGTGCAACTTTCCAGCTCAACTACGGTGCAACAATGGCTTAACTGACAATGAGGAAATTCAGGGCAAATGTAACATCAACACAAAAACTTCCCCAGATCTTAGCACAAAGATGTATTTTATTTGAATACACTAAATTTTGGTCCTTCTTCTCTAACATGGTTTTTATCAAATGACCACTAACCAATTTTTGCTGGGGCAATTTAAACTGTTACATTACTGCAGCAATTTATACCGTTGTGTGATTGCAACTATATACTTGTCCATCTCCCACTCTCACGATTCATGGGTTCTGGAGGTTAAATTTACTGTTCCCACGTTCCCAGTGGGGAGCCAGGATCGAAGGGAGTATGGGATAGAGATTCGGCACAACAGAGTGTAGCCCTGTCTTTAACCCGTGCTCCCTTCAGGTGTAGTTCCTCACTGTGAGTGTGGGATCAATGATATATCACATAATATATACTTAGCATATCTCGTATCACCATAAATGGCAACTGTCAGTATTTGAAGCTTGAAGCTAGCAGCTAGCATTTTGGGATCCAAGTCAGCATTTGCTAACAAAAATCAGTGCAAATCAGGCCTACACTTTCTAGTCCAGCTCCTACCCAAGTCCGGTTGCTGACAGACTGGACCAGGTCCCTCTCTCTTCTCAGCACCACTTCCAGTGTCAATGGCAGTGATTGAAGCTTCTATAAAGTAATCAGGAATGGGAGTTTTGGCTGATAGTCCCCTCCTTAGCCGAGGGCTGCTGCGGCCATGTGTAGTGTCCCAATCAGCAATTATTGGTGTTGAAACTGAGACTTAGTCTGTCAGTGACCTTCCCTCCAGCGTAAGTTCAGAAGTGGGGAAGTTTGCTGATGATTGCACAGTGTTCAGCTCCATTCACAACCCCTCAGATAATGAAGCAGTCCGTGCCCGCATGCAGCAAGACCTGGACAACGTCCAGGCTTGGGCTAATAAGTGGCAAGTAACATTCGCACCAGACAAGTGCCAGGCAATGACCATCTCCAACAAGAGAGAGTCTAACCACCTCCCCTTGACATTCAACAGCATTGTCATTGCTGAATCCCCCACCATCAACATCCTGGGGATCACCATTGACCAGAAACTTAACTGGACCAGTCACATAAATACTGTGGCTACAAGAGCAGGTCAGAGGCTGGGTATTCTGCGGCGAGTGACTCACCTCCTGACTCCCCAAAGCCTTTCCACCATCGACGAGGCACAAGTCAGGAGTGTGATGGAATACTCTCCACTTGCCTGGATGAGTGCAGCTCCAACAACACTGAAGAAGCTCAACACCATCCAGGTCAAAGTAGCCTGCTTGATTGGCACCCCATCCACTACCTTAAACATTCACTCCCTCCACCACCGGCGCACTGTGGCTGCAGTGTGTACCATCCACAAGATGCACTGCAGCAACTCGCCAAGGCTTCTTCGACAGCACCTCCCAAACCCGCGACTTCTAACACCTAGAAGGACAAGGGCAGCAGGCACATGGTAACACCACCACCTGCACATTCCCCTTCATGTCACACACCATCCTGACTTGGAAATATATCTTCATTCCTTCATGGTTGCTGGGTCAAAATCATGGAACTCCCTATCTAACAGCACTGTGGGAGAACCTTCACCACACGGACTGCAGTGGTTCAAGAAGGCGGCTCACCACCAACTTCTCAAGGGCAATTAGGGATGAGCAATAAATGCTGGCCTTGCCAGCGACACCTACATTGCATGAATGAAAAAAAAAGTACTCTACTGGATGGTGCCTTGATCCACTAGGCGACCAGAGAAGCTGTGTTCCATTTTTATCTTTGCTGTTTTTTTTTAGATATAAATAATAATTAAACATACTGACCTGGTTTCTTTGCTGCTCTGGTAAATGTCCCTTTGATCAATTTGCAGTGAGAATTATCACCGTCACACACCCCACATTTGTCTTCCTGTTTAACAGAGCCCAGCACTTTATCACAGCCCACTTTCTGAAACATTAAGATAGCACTATTTTTAACATTTTTTGGTCATTCATGTGTAATATTAACAAGTTCTTGATAAAGATAAGCACTAATATTTAAGAGGGCCATTAATGTCAGGAGAGGTACTCGCACAAACATAATTATCCCTGTATTAATTTGGCAACAGTAGATGTTAAAACTAAGCCATCATTTTCTAATGCATTCCACATTCAAGGACTCCTCTAACGCCCCCACGGACAAGTTCAAAAATAAAAAACAGATCCTGAACCTGCTTTAACAAACCTGAATTCTCTGCTGGTTAGTGGACACGCTCCATGAAGATTCCCCTAATCATTCACACTAAAATTACTGTCTATACGACCGCTGAATAATTTTCCAGTCAAACCTTTGTGCGAATAAGACCATTTGAGAGTTTGTGCTAATGCACTGCAAAGCTCAAATCAAGGAAAATATTGCAAAATACCACGTGACCCAAATGACAGAAGTCCCGCACGACCTCTAGCTTCTATTGGTTCTGTGTTCAGAAAGAAAAATTTTCAAACTTGATTGAGCAGTTTCCTTTGCTTACTGCTTCCATTGTTTTATACACACAAGGGGCAGACTCAGCTATAACCATCTTCATGGAAGATATAAGGATCGTCATGGAGTGTGTCCACATGGAGCGAAGACCAAAAGCTCTGTGTCTGTGTAGCCCATCCCAATTTCAATTATTAAACATGCCAGCTGCCAGGAGTGTAGGGGGCTTCAAGAATACCATTTTATGTTCTTTAGAATAAACACATAGGCCACAAATTTACTAAGGAGGTTCTTTCGATCGGCTGCCGTAACTTTAATGGAAGATCGCCACATGCATAAACGGGTTTTCCTCCGATTTGCCGCCACAGTTATATTAGCCGATCAAGAGAAGCCCTGATGAAATTTCTGGCCGAAGTATTTACACTATGACATTGGTTTCTGATTTCTGTTTTTTTCTTAATAGAGAGATCATATAAAACTCAATGGGGTAGATTTTGACTTTCAAGCCCGAGCCATTTCGAGGCCTGGGCCTCATTTCCATGCCGTTGGCAAGCTGCACGGGTGTCCCAGGTGCTAACTGTGTCATAAGACTCTGATTTGCATGGTAAAGAGGCTTACTCCCTGAAGCAGACAACCCTCCGGCCACTTACGGGAAGGCCCCTTTAAAAATAGCAAAGGTTAGATAGAGTGTTTGTATTAATGGGGCGGTAAGTCTATCGACTTCATTTTCAGGCCGTTATCGCTCCATTAGTGCCGATTTCAGTTGGTAAATTCAGCACCGATCTTTTAAACACACTTCTCACTTTATGGAGGTGAAATTGGGCGATTGGGCAAAGTGGGCTATCGTAAATTGGCAGCCCGTCCGCTTTCCTTTTGCATAGAAAATAAAATCAGGCGGGGTCTAAAACAAGCGGCCAATTCACTATCACCTGTTTCACGCTACTGAGACCAATTTCACTCCCTATGAGTTCACCTGGGAAAATTGGGTGTTAACAGCACACATTTATTTGATGCTATATAAAACCCACCAGTAACCATTTTGGTGTAAACTCTGCCATTAGGTTCATGTCGTAGACCATCCACACCTTAGGTACAGAGGAGGAATCAGTGCAGACAGGAGCCCAGGAGCAAACTGAAGGTATACAAAAAAACCTTCCAATACTTCAAAAAAATCAATGTGGCTGCAGCACAGGTAGTGGCAGGTTGAGTGAGGCTAACAGTGAAAGAGATGCATGAGAGGGTGAGTATGAGAGAGAGCCATGAGATTGTATGAGGATTGGGTTGAGTGGTAGTGGCGGGATGAGTACTGCCGAGGTGAGTAAGTGCAGGTAAGATGAGGATGAGCTTTGAGTGAGTGTGAGGGGTGATGTGACAGAGTAGTGTTGGCAGCGCAGAAGGAGATGTGGGGTGGGGACGGTGATGTGGCAGACGGAGTGTAGGGGAATGAGTAAGTGTACTCACTTTGGCTAACCTACTTAGGTCATTGCAGCGCCTCCTGCACTGTATGCAGGTGCGCGATATGTTGGTGGTGCAGGTGACCTCCTCTGCCACCTCGAGCCAGGCCTTCTTGGTGGCAAAGTCAGGCCGCTTCCTCCCACCCGCCGGGGGGAAGATCTCTGTCCTCCCCCTCCTCCTCACCCCATCCAATAATACCTGGAGTGAGGCATCATTAAACCTGGGAGCAGCCTTCCCCCTGGGCTGCTCCATGCTGTAATTTTTCCTATTTCTTGCAGCATCAGTCAGTGGAGGACTGCCCCTTTAAATAGAGCTCCTCCAACTGACAGACCTTACTGCGCATGCGCTGTCTGCCCGCCACGCAGATCAGCAGCGGGGAACCCGGAACAACAGGTAAGTGGATCCAATCAGCCTGCTATTGCGCGCGGGGCAGACTGATTTCACCGGGCACGTTACCCACGCGCCCAATCTACCCCCCACCGCGAACCCGCCGCCATGGTAATATCGGGCCCAATGTTTTAACAATACTGTTTCATCCTATTCTATCGTCTTTCATCCACATCGTACTATACCATAAGGCCAGTCACTATTACAAACCGTAAGACTTTCCTTTGCCAAAGGAAATATTGGCAATTCTTCATTTTGTGTTTTGTTAACTGTGGAACCAAGTCCCAATTTCCATTAGATTATCTTTAAATTCCCAAATGCTTAAGAAAAAATGTAATGCATTTCAGTTATAGCACAAAAGTAGTTCTGGATAGACAAGATCTTACAGTCAGAGTCCCTTTTATCGCCCCCATTAAAAAAAACAGAATTAGCTGTGAGCTATTAGAGCTGTCCAGTAAACATTTGCATTTGCACATGGCAGAACTAAGTATTTCCATTTTAAAAATAAACCAAGGAAGCTTCTGTGTGGTTGTGTGGACTCCTGCACTATCAGATAGAGGAGATCAAATTATAAGGTTTGGAAAAATAAATCTTGAAATCGAAACTCGTTCAGAGAGCTTTTTGGAACTGATAGAACTGACCTTCCTTGACCTTACCTTGTCCAAAAGTGCTAACACCCCAGTACAATGTGGGTTACAATGTTAAAATGGATAAATACATTTATTATAAAATAAAAGCAAAATATCCATCATTGCCCCCTCTTCCCTCTCATGCTCTCCAGCTACCTTTCCTTTATAAGTAAGCACACACCAACAGTAAAATGTTAGCCTTACACTGGACATCTAGGGGTAGAAATTGGTATGTGATGCCTCAGTTTTTAGGGGGTAACATAGCACAAAGCACACCAATGTAGCAGTTGGACGGCCTGCACCCGATTTGTGCAGGCAATCCTGGCGGACGCCAAAATGATACGTTAGGCCCCTTAAATATGTTAATGAGGGGCTTAACACCTATTTAAGGACCCCTTTATAAAATTAGTTATCGATGACAGGTGCAGGTGTCACGCCTGCCCCTGCGGCTGCCAACAAAAGGTAAGCGTTGTGCGTTTTTCTTTTAATTACATTTTCGGTGGGGCCAGGAGGAGTAGGAGTGCGCCCCCCACCCCCCCGCCGACTCCACGGTCCTGGTGATCCTCCCCCCATCACCCACCGACTCCGCGGTCCTGGTGATCCCCCCCAACGACTCCGCGGTCCTGGTGATCCTCCCCCCATCACCCACCGACTCCACGGTCCTGGTGATCCCCCCACCGACTCCGCGGTCCTGGTGATCCCCCCCACCGACTCCGCGGTCCTGGTGATCCCCCCCACCGACTCCACGGTCCTGGTGATCCCCCCCACCGACTCCGCGGTCCTGGTGATTCCCCCCCACCGACTCCGCGGTCCTGGTGATCCCCCCCAACGACTCCGCGGTCCTGGTGATCCTCCCCCCATCACCCACCGACTCCGCGGTCCTGGTGATCCGACTCCATGGTCCTGGTGATCCCCCCCACCCACTCCGCGGTCTTGGTGATCCTCCCCCCCCATCACCCACCGACTCCACGGTCCTGGTGATCCCCCCCTCACCGACTCCCCGGTCCTGGTGATCCCCCCCTCACCGACTCCACGGTCCTGGTGATCCCCCCCTCACCGACTCCCCGGTCCTGGTGATCCCCCTCACCGATTCCGCGGACTTAGTGATTCCCCACCCACCGACTCCGCGGTCCTGGTGATCCTCCCCGTCACCCACCGACTCCGCGGTCCTGGTGATCCTCCCCCCGTCACCCACCGACTCCGCGGTCCTGGTGATCCTCCCCCTGTCACCCACCGACTCCGCGGTCCTGGTGATCCTCCCCGTCACCCACCGATTCCGCGGACTTAGTGATTCCCCCCCACCGACTCCGCGGTCCTGGTGATCCTCCCCGTCACCCACCGATTCCGCGGACTTAGTGATTCCCCCCCACCGACTCCGCGGTCCTGGTGATCGTCCCCGTCACCCACCGACTCCGCGGTCCTGGTGATCGTCCCCGTCACCCACCGACTCCGCGGTCCTGGTGATCCTCCCCGTCACCCACCGACTCCGCGGTCCTGGTGATCCTCCCCCCGTCACCCACTGACTCTGCAGTCCTGGTGATCCGCCCCCCCCCCACGACTCTGCAGACCCGGCGATCCTCCCCCCCCCTCCTCACCGACTCTGCAGACCTAGCGATCCTCCCCCTCCACCCTACTCTGCAGACCTGGCAATGGCTCCGCCCCTCCCGACTCTGCATTCTCGATGATCTCCGCCCCCCCCCCCCCCCAAACCCCAGCGACTCCGCAATCCAGGCGATCCTCCCCCCCCACCCACTGACTCCATGGTCATAGTGATCCCCCACTCCCCCCGACTCCGCAGTGCTGGTGATCGTCCCCTCCCCCACCGTCTCTGCTGTCTTGTTGATTGCCCCTGCCCCCCCCGCCCCCCCCCCCCAACCAGCCAACTTTGCAGTCCTGGCGATCGCCCCACACACCCGCCCCCCCAACTCCGCAGTCCTGGCGATCCTCCCCCCTCCCCCGACTCTGCAGCCCTGATGATCCTCCCCACACCCCCCTCGACTCTGCAGTCCTGATAATTGTGTAATCCCCCGCCCCCCAATTTTCCGATTCAACCCTCCTCCTGGAACTCACCTGAGGGACGCTGCCGGTGACCCGAAATTAATTTTTCTCGTGGGGCGAGCTGCCTGTAGAGGTGCGATAGGCCCCGACAGCTCACCCCCAATATGTAGATGTGGCCTGAGGCTCAATTTAAGAACGGCCTCGGGCCTCTCTGTTTGGGCGGGGGCTGCACTGGGCCCAGACTAATTTCTACCCCCTATATCTTTGGCCCTCATCACTAGTCTTTAGCACATATATAATTCTCTTGGTTGAAAACTGTCTGACTTTTCTTCATGTTTCAGTGGGTAGTGGTTTTACTGTTATTACACGACAAGTTGTGCATTTCATGGTATAAATAGCAGATTCTCCGATTCACTGTGATCAAAGCTACAGAAGAAATCCCCTGTGATTTTTAAATTAAATGTTTGTGTAAACAACACATACGGATAATAAAATGGAACAGCTTAAAAATATTTATCTTAAGTAATTTCTTTTAATCAAAGATGATCTTTAAAAGATTGCTGTGTATCTATCATATTAATATCCATTTGAGGTACTGAACTTGTCTTGAACCAGATGGAATGCTGCCATGTTTGGCAGAATCCCAGAATAATCTACCACTTTATATTGTTTAATTCTACATTAACACAAAGATCCCATCACTCACCACACAATCACCTCGAACACAAATATCATAGTGATCATTGTAGGAACAACGTGTTCCATCATGTACCATCCTCTTCGTGTAGGCAACTTCCTGGGTTTCTTTTGATTCGCAGTTGAGGAAGCACCTCTGTTCAGCTGTTGGGAGATAATATTTACTTTATTAAGTTTAAATTATTCTTGGTGATATAATAAATCTTAGCTCTTAATGTCTTTGAATTTTCTTCTCTTACCGTAAGCACATCTCAGCTGACCTAGCAGATCAATTCCTATTTTAGTCTTTTTTTTGAAGAGATCAAATGGTTGGGAATGAACAAATATTTCAGTGTCTTAATACTTAGTTGAGAATTGAAATGCTACAGATAGAATTTCAAAAAATATATAAAAATATAAACTTTTATGTCAATGACTATTAGGGTTCATCAAACCAACGACATTGAGGCCTAGATTTTCTTGTGGCTTGATGTATGCTGGGCGGGCCTTCTACTTGCACTCTGACCCCAGCAAATCTTCCAGGACCTGATTCATTTGAAGATGGTTGGAAGGCTTCCAGCAGTATTTTTGGGGCTGCTGATTGGCCGCCTCTGGTTGGGGGAGGAAAATAGCTGCAGTTCCTGTCGCAGCATAGCATGGCTGAAACTGCTGGCAGAAGAAATGTTTTTTTAAAAAAATATATTTTAAATCTCTTGTGTTACTTCATGTAATTAACTGCAGCCCTCTTATTTTGGAACCTTCCTACCCCTCCACATCCTTAGCAACGCTGAATGTCAAAAATGGTGCTAAGGCTTTAATGACAGGATATACCCCGGATGATGCTTTCCTCTTATTAACCTATAGTTTACATATGCCCTCGGGTGTGTTCAATGTCCATTGTCATTTGCGCAGAACATCCCAGAAGTTGTAGTGAAGCACAATTCCCGCTCCTATCCAGTCCAAAAAGGGAGGAAAAACGAAGGAAAATCTGTTCCTAGTTGTTCTGCTGGATAGTTAAGCAGGAAGGTTGCTGTGATAGTTTAACACTAGCATGTCTGCTGTTCTTCTCATATAATTTTTGGCATTTTCACACTGGCCGGGACTTGATTACATTTTCAGTGGAATACAAATATTGTGGCCCTGAAATTGTAGGGGGCCAGAGAGTGTGGTTTCATTGTAATTTTTTTCTTGGGAATTTGGGGCAGAACCCAGATCCAAAAGGATCTCAATTCTTTCTGGCTTCATTGGACATTCTGGGATTTCCAGGGGTGAGTCTACAATACATGTGCCCAAAAATGGGTAGGCGTATTACAGCGTATGAATTTGGCAAAAGAAGGAAGAGGAGGACATTTTTTGAAATTCAGAGCTATTACCTGAGTTCTGTGGGTGGGTGCGTGCTGCAGCAAAATTCCTTCTATTGCCCCACTCTGCCCGGGGGACATGTCAGTTATGCGGAAATGGCCCAGTACACAGGGAGAGAAATTGGACGTGTGCCCGAAACAGAGGCAAATCAGTGGAGCAATTGCTCCGGTCCGTGCCAACGAGAGGCCCGCACCAAATTCTGCACTGGGACCTCATCTATGTTTAACCAGCCCATTTCCGGGGTCACTTGGGCACGGAAGACCACAACCCAATTTTGGACCCCATTTTACCTAGTTCACGCTTGATAAATGGGTGCATCGATGTCCAATGTCTTTCCCATGGGGTCAGAAACAAGATCAGTGGGTGGGTGGAAGTTCTTTTCCACCCCAGATCCAACTCCCCAAGGGCCTCACCAGGAGCTTTGTCTAGAAAGAAGCCTTTCATATATTCCCTCATCCTTTATTTCTGCTGTGCTTAAGACAGATTTTTTTTTAAAGTTTACAGTTGTGGAGCCTCAGTACATTGCACCTCGTTAAGTCAACTTGACTATAGCCAAGCAGTATAAAATGTAAAGTGATCAATTTCCATGGTGACAGAATGTTCTAACATCTGCTTTAAATTGTAACTGTGAATATACTTTATTTCTGTGTTTCTCATCAAATGACAGGAAGTACATGCTACTAAAAGAGTACAATTCTAAAACACCTAAAGGTAAATTATCTGTTACTGTGCCTGTAGTGTACAAGCGCATCTGGCATGGGAGTGGGTGGGGTGGGGGGGGGGGGGGGGTGGAGGCAAGAAATTTGGGGAGGAAGTATTAGCGCCTGGTGTGCAGTAGGATAGCTCTGCCTGTTTTCTTCCCCAGCCAGGCTGCACTGAGTTCACAGCAAGCTCACACTGCAGCAAAGTGCAGCCATCATTAAGGATGTAAAAATCATGCTGATTAGGGTAGGACTCCCTATGTTCCCTGCATTTTGCATTCTCTACTCCAGAAATATGATGTAATTCAAGAAGGCCCCTTTTAAATGGGCACATTTGCAAACTCACTTTCTGGCCATTGACAGTTTGTTTCTTAAAGCTGTGTTTAGCGTGTTTGGGAGCGAGAATGAGAGAATGAGCCAGTGCTTTTATGGCTTTTTGGTTTGCTTGTGCTGCATTTTGTTTAGTACATGGTTTTCTTAGGCCATTTTGCACTTAATTTTTGCTTTTTGCATTGTTTTAATTTCTTTCATTTTTCACCACCAGCCATTAGGAGATATTGGGATAGATTTTAATTTGTGCGATAGTGTACAACGGATAATAGCAAATTGGAAGCCTGTTTTACATCTCTCCAGATTTTTTATTGCCACTGAAGTCAATGTGCAGAGGCAGGTGCACCTGCATCAGAGGTGGAATGATCCAACTTGGTGTTACCCAAAAAGGCAGATCTATAGACCCTTCCAGAGTTACTTGGACAGATCTAAGGAGATCTGCCTTTGCTGCTTATACTTCACCAGTATAATTGCCATCTCCTACAGTCCAATCTGTAAACTTCATCACCAACTGGCACAGCTCTGCCTGTAGCAGTGAAAGTCACTATTGCCTTGAACTTTTATGCATGGCTCCTTTCAAGCTGCCTTGGTTGATATCTGTCAGAACAACCAATCTGCATACAAAGTCCAAATACTATGTCAATCATTTATTACTCAAGAGAGCTTGCTGAGCTGCCAGAATCTTTACCCTAATACTTCCCCTTTGTGACAGTGGAGCAAATGTTTCCATTATTGCGCTTGGGCATATTGGATCATCTGGCTGCTGCACTTAGAGGAAAATTGGGTGAGAAGGATCAGAGTCCACCTGATTTTCCAAACATTAATGCAAATGGATGGAAAATTGGACAGGCTCCGTTACCACCGTGTGAAACTCTCTGACCAATTTTCCACTAAGTGCAGTGGCCAGGTGATCCAATATGCCAAAGCGTAATCATGGGAAAAATTATGTTGTGTGTATATCCTACTACCTAATATGGTTCTCCTTCTGAGCGTTACCCTAGTGGGAAAGGGAAGTAAATTGCTGGCTGCTAAAATCACTGGTATAGAGGTGGTTCTTTATCTCTACCTTCTGGGTTATAATATTGCCCTGAAATTGCCAGTCTGATACTGTGGTGGCTGCCTGGGCCTGACCTCTTTGTGGCCCTGCATAGATCATTCAAATGGTGCAGCTGGGTGAGGGTGACTGGTATGTTAAATTTCTCTGCCAGACACCTCCACCATTCATGCCACTTTGTATGTGATCTGCGTCCAAACATGAGTCCAGAAAATCCTGATTCATGGAAATTGGAGACTAAGGTCTCTAAAGCATCGGTTAGTATGTTTCCCAAAGCTGTACTTAGGACCTCTGCTAAGGCAGGACTACGCTGCAAATGACCTTGGAGATGCCATGCACTTCAAGATGGACTGCAGTTCTATGAAGCAGCCAAACTCCCTGCACAGATATGACTAGTGGATTCCTTCACACTAGCTGTCACACCTTGTACACTCTCAAATGACTCCATAAATTGAAGGTGCTCAGAAAGCAGCATTCTTTTGCATGCAAGCTCTGGGTGGCACCAATCAAGAAAGTCTGCAGCTAAGAATAGTCTGGCGCTGACCCTCCGGCCAGCTCCTTCCTGCTCCTCTGTTGCCATCTATTCAAGCTCCTCTTCACTCATGCTGTGTGTCTCACCCACTGCTCCCTGTTCTAAGTATATTTGGACTCCCTCGGAGTGGATGTTCTTGTGCTGGTGCTGGTAGTGTGGAGTGAGTGGTGTTTTGTGCTGAAAGGTGGTAGGGTCAGCATCCTCCGGGCCTGCTGTTCTGTGGGGAGACCTAGGGAAACAGAAACACAAGAGGTACAAGACTTAGAATATCAGCAAAACACTCCTTGAAACTTATGGACTCACAAAGACATATTATGCTATGATGTTGTGGTGCATGCTAAGTTTGTGATTGACAGACAGCCTGAATGTGTGAAAGATTAGTGGGAGTAAGAAAAACAGCAATGATGGGTACTTGCCTAAATGTAGAGGATACCCTCCTCCAGGGTCCCTTTCAACGAGCTCCACCTACTCCCAATGAACAATTTGAAGGGCAATTTCTTTAAGATGGGCTAAGGGCTTCAGATCAAGAAGATCCCCATTTCTCCCTTCTGTTCTGGGCTTATTTTTCCTGCAAGTATAAACAGACAGCGCTACTCCGGAGTCTCAGAGATAGACCGACAGACTTGATCCAGTGATATTTTGCATCTGTGGGCTGACAGCTGCTTCATCAGATATGATGTGGAAATGCCGGTGATGGACTGGGGTGGACAAATGTAAGGAGTAGCACAACACCAGGTTATAGTCCAACAGCTTTATTTGAAACCACAAGCTTTCGGAGCTTTGCTCCTTCATCAGGTGAAGGACCAGGTGCAACAACTTTTGACTCATCCACTACAAGGCACCTAGAGTAAGGGGAAAGGCCCTCTGTTTACGAACAGGACATGTTTCTTCTATTGCCCACATAACCCATGTTCCCTCTGTGTCCATTCGTATGTGTATTTTGGCTGCTGCTCCAGACTCGAGTCTATTATTTCTATTTCCTTTTGTTTTCTCTCTTTGCCTATCTTGGGCTCTTCTCTCCTGTCCCTTCCCCTTCCTGTCACCCAGTCATGCCACCTTTCATTTCTCCCCTCTTGGTACTTTGCCCCCCTATCCCTACTCCAACCAAATATAGCTCTTGATTCTAACCACTCGCTGTGTAAAAAGGTTTTTCCTCATGTCACCTTTGGTTCTTTTGCCAATCACCTTAACTCTATGACCTCTGGTCCTTGACCTTTCCACCAATGGGAACAGTTTCTCTCTATCTACTCTGTCTATACCCTTCATGATTTTGAATACCTCTATCAAATCTCCGTGCAACCGGCTCTGTTCCAAGGAGAACAACCCCAGCTTGTCCAGTCTATCCACGTGACTAAAGTCCCTCATCCCTGGAATCATTCTAGTAAGTCTCTTCTGCACCCTCCCTAAGGCCTTCACATCTTTTCTGAAGTGTGGTGCCCAGAACTGGACACAATACTCCAACTGTGGCCGAACCAGTGTTTTAAAAAGGTTCATCATGACTTCCATACTTTTGTACTCCATGCCTCTGTTTATAAAGCCCAGAATCCCATTTGCTTTTTTAACCACTTTCTCAACCTGCCCTGCCACCTTCAATGATTCGTGCACATATACCCCCAGATCTCTCTGTTCCTGTACCCCTTTTAGAGTTGTGCCCTCTAGTATATATTGCCTCTCCTCGTTCTTCCTACCGAAATGTATCACTTCGCATTTTTCTGCGTTAAATTTTATCTGTCACGTGTCTGCCCATGCCACCAGCCTGTCTATATCTTTCTGAAGTCTATCACTATCCTCCTCACTGTTTACTACCCTTTCAAGTTTTATGTCATCTGCAAATTTTGAAATTGTGCCCTGTACATCCAAGTCCAAGTCATTAATATATATCAAGAAAAGCAGTGGTCCCAGCACTGACCCTTGGGGAACACCACTGTACACCTCCCTCCAGTCTGAAAAACAACCGTTCACCACTACTCTCTGTTTCCTGTCCCTTAGCCAATTCTGTATCCATGCTGCTACTGCCCCCTTTATTCCATGGGCCGCAATCTTGATGCTAAGCCTACCGGGCGGCACTTTATCAAACGCCTTTTGAAAGTCTATATACAGCACATCAACTGCATTGCCCTCATCTACCCTCCTCTGTTACCTTATCAAAAAACTCTATCAGGTTAGTTAAACACGATTTGCCATTAACAAATCCAGGCTGGTTTTCCCTAATCAATCCACCCTCGTCCGAGTGACTGTTAATTCTGTCCCAGATGTCAGACTATTTGTCTAAAATAAAGTCTTGGATGAGCCACAATTTTCTCCATTTAAACATTGGGAAGACTGAAGCCATGGTCTTCGGTCTCCACCATGAAATTTTGCCAACGATTCCATCTCCAGCTGGAAAATGGGCGCAGTGATGATCAATTTCTACCCTATTATTTGTTTTTTGATAAGTGAACCACATTATTGGCAGGCTTCTTTGGCAGCTGAAAATCATGCTGTACAAGAATATGGTCAGCCTTTTGGTTTGTATGAAAAAAGAGAAAGAGCTTCCAAATGTGTCTAGAGTCAAGGTGCAGCTGGTTGAGTTGAAAGTATGTGTTGCAGCCATTGCCAAAGCACCACACATTCAGGTACGCTTACCATGGCAAATTTCCTCGAAGTGTTAAACTTTCTTCTCATCTGTACCAATGACTTCCTCACGTGCAACGCAGCATTCAACTGCTCAGTCATCTCTTCCCAGGCAGCCTGCACAACCGATTTCTGAGGAGCATGCCGCTCGGACGCACAGGTGACAACCCACCTTTGCTGCACCTACTTCAACGTCATCTTGAGTGCTCTCTTGGCAAAGGGTCAGTCGTCCCTGCTCCCTGGGCTCTGCGATGCCCTCCACTATCTCCTTTGAGGCAGTAAATTTACACTTTGTTTTCCGCTAACTAGCACTGCTGGAATTGTTACTGCCTCTTTAAGACACAGCAGCAGCTTTTAAATCTGCAACTGTGCTGGATATTCCAACACTGCACCCTCCATACTCGAAGCACATTTCCCACTGAATACAAAATCTCGTGTGGTCCGCACCAGGTACATCCAATGTGAGATGCACTTCTGGGTACACTGCCACTGCAGCCCAAATGGAAAATCATCCCTTCAGTTGCTTCAATTTGAGGTTGCAGATCATAAAAAGATGGAATGAGGAAAGGTCAGTCAGCCAATCCAGCCCACGCTCTTCCTTAAGTCTGTCTCCAGGACCCAGTAGGAACAGTTTCATCTCTCTCTTGCTTTGGAATATATATTTGGATATCTTTTTTTAAGATAGGAATGTAGGAATTGCTAGATGAAAAAAGATCAAGATCCATCTAGATCACCTTCTACCATCCTGATAGTCGGGCGATACAACAATAAATGGAGTTGTTAACTAATGATGGCAATCAATCTCTATCAATTAGTCTACAAATAACCCAGACATGAGGCGAGAAAAACCCACCACTGGTGGAAAGCTTTGGAAACGATAGGTCCAAAGTTACCTGTTCCTTCCAAGCAGGCTACACTTACCATATGTCACGTCTCAAGTTACTCATATACTGTATGATTACTCATATACCGTATGCAGTGTGCCTATTCCTATTTAAATATGATTTGGTTATGGATGTGATTTACTTTACATAATATGCATGAATGCAATGTTTGTAATTTACATTGTTTGACACCTACCATTTTTATTCATTTCCAACCATAAAGTTCTCTGCTTCGTTAAGATCTTGGTTTAACTCTAAATAGAAGTTTAAAGCACTTACAAACAATTCCACTCCATGCTAGCATATTTCACATACTACTGGGACATCTATAGTTAGAAAGACATAATGGGGTTAAGGGCCCAAGTTTGCTTGGTTCTGCCGGGGTCCCACCATTTCTGGGATATTCTTGTTGGCCTTCAGAGATGCAGAACCTCTACCCACTCCTTCCCTACAATGGGAGTTCCTGCTTCCCCGGACCGGGCATAGGACTGGAGGCAGGTACGCTGAGAGAGATGAAACACCTCCAGATGGGTGCAAGCAGGCTTTACTGGGGGGAGGGGGGGTCCAGACCTCCAAAAATGAGGAACTTTATTCTGGATTGGCTCCCTTACAAAGCGAGCTGAGGAGGCACACATTTAGAAATGTTCCCCACCATGGCAGACAGGTGCTGGATTCTCTAATGGCACGGGGCATGCGGGCACTAGAAATGCACCTGTGGTGGTGTGGGCATCCACTAACCCTGCACAAATTAGATCCTGTGCTGCCTATCCTGCAAAATGGAATGGGGTCAGCGCTGAAAGGCATTGGTAGATGCGATCGAGATTGCACGTCACAGATTTTCAGAACCCACTTATGGCCAAAATTTATGTAGTACATGTAACACTTATTAAATACACTTAGTTGTGTTTCATATAAGTTGTCCAAGCTTTTTTTTTTGCCCATCTGCTAACCAGCAACATTTCAGGAGCATTGGATAAAATTAAAATGCCATGGTCAATAACACTGATAGCTTTCTTACGGTCACGATGCTCATATGGCAACCACTGGTGCTTGCTGTTGTTATATTCAAAGTTGTTATTCCACTGTCTGCATTGCTGTTCTCTAAAGTCTTCAAAATGCTCTGGACAGTCTTCTGTGTTACAAAGCTGATACTCGTAGCTCTGTCCAGAGCACTCTCGACCTCCATTGGAAGGTCTAGGGGAGAAAAGTGAACATTTCAATAGGGCATTTAAAGATATTTTGTTGAGTTGCTGTAAAATATTTATTTATTTTATTAAACTACTATCAAAATAAATCAGAATTCATTGCATAAATCTCATCCCTATTTTTAAAGATGCTACATAAATTGCACTGATGTGTAAGTCATTCCCTCATGGAAAATAAAAACCAAAAAATTCTTTAGCGTGCCTACTGTTACAGAGTAATAGCATAGTGGGCTGTTCTAATGTGATGGTCAACTAGTCAATCATTAATATTAACATATGAGTATGAAAGCCTATTAACTGGGAAGATATTTTTACCCTGAACATAAAATCCACAGTCCTGTCAATCAAGTCAGTTTGATTTTTCTAACAAACGCAGTTTTGAGAACAAATCTCAGCATTGGATAATTGTACATTAGAATTACATGTTGTCAAAGGTACTAAAAGATTCAGCAAATTCCGATATTGTAGACAGGTGCCTGCTCAAATGGAGCAGTGTGACATCTCATAGTGACACAATGCCGAATTGGATTCTTATTCTGTTTTGGAGCTTTCACGGTCACAGGAAGTTAGGGTAATTTTCCAAGTACACGCTGGCATCACTTGCCTACCATCAGCACATATCAGAAAATCTCAGCCACGTCACCTGAGATTTTTCTTCATGGACGGAAAAATTGTGGGCAGTGAGTCTGCAAAGTTCCAACAGTAGTCGAGATTTCCTCCCACTAACTCATACTCAGAACAATTAGGGATAAAGAAGTGATTTTCTGAGTTACTTCTAACTGACAGAAAATTATGGACAGCTGGTGATACACACCAGGGGGTTGAGGTTGCAATATAGGAGCAAAGCTTGACTAACAAAATATGCATTAAATCACACTCCCAAACTATACTATTACTCTATCTGAATATATTAAAAGCTTTACATATAGATCCCACTTCCTGTCTTTACAGGAAGGTTCCATCATGCTATTTTCGTAATGCCTGGGAGTTTGTTTTAAGCTGTAAGGTGTGTGTAAAAGATATGGATACTTACCATTATAATTACCTTTCGGGCAGTACTGTTGCTCCAAGCTCATCGGCAACAAATTGCCAATTTCCCAGTTTAGTGTTTGGAAACTAGCTTTGGGATAAGGGGGAAGGTGTAAGGAGAGGTGAATGAGATGGAGAAGAGGGTAGGCAATACAGGTCAATGTGGGTGAGGATAGGAGAAAGGGGAAGAGAATGGGAGGTAAGAGGGGAAAAATGGACGTGAGGAGATGGAGGGAGAGGATCTGTGGTTGAGGGGTGGAGCAAAGGTGAAAGAGTAGGAGAGGTATGGTGATGGGATTGACAGGATGGCGGGAAGAAGGTGGCATAGGGAAGGAAATGGGAATGAGGGGGTGGGGCGAAACAGGAGGGTGGGGGAGGGAATATGGGTGAGCTTAGGGAGTAATAAGGAGGGAATGGGATGATACAGGAGGATAGCAGGTGGTCAGAAGGAGTAGGGAAGAGATGGGAGTGAGGGTTTGGTGGGAAAGGGAAGGAATACGGGAGATGACTTCAGGCGTTGCTTTATAACCCACCAGCTGTCACCCCAAAGGTGACTAAAGGGTGACTGAAGAGGTGACTAAAGTAGTGGACAGGGGAATGTCAATGAGTGTTATTTATATGGACTTCCAGAAGGCATTTGATAAGGTACCACATAAGAGACTGTTAGCTAAAATAGAAGCCCATGGAATCGAGGGAAAAGTACAGACTTGGTTAGGAAGTTGGCTGAGCGAAAGGCGACAGAGAGTAGGGATAATGGGTAGGTACTCACATTGGCAGGATGTGACTAGTGGAGTCCCGCAGGGATCTGTCTTGGGGCCTCAATTATTCACAATATTTATTATCGACTTAGATGAAGGTATAGAAAGTCTCATATCTAAGTTTGCCGATGACACAAAGATTGGTGGCATTGTAAGCAGTGTAGATGAAAACATAAAATTACAAAGCGATATTGATAGATTAGGTGAATGGGCAAAACTGTGGCAAATGGAATTCAATGTAGACAAATGTGAGGTCATCCACTTTGGATCAAAAAAGGATAGAACAGGGTACTTTCTAAATGGTAAAAAGTTATAAACAGTGGACATCCAAAGGGACTTAGGGGTTCAGGTACATAGATCATTGAAGTGTCATGAACAGGTGCAGAAAATAATCAATAAGGCTAATGGAACACTGGCCTTTATTTCTAGAGGACTAGAGTACAAGGGGGCAGAAGTTATGCTGCAGCTATACAAAACCCTGGTTAGACCGCACCTGGAGTACTGTGAGCAGTTCTGGGCACCGCACCTTCAGAAGGACATATTGGCCTTGGAGGGAGTGCAGCGTAGGTTTACTAGAATGATACCCGGACTTCAAGGGTTAAGTTACGAGGAGAGATTACACAAATTGGGGTTGTATTCTCTGGAGTTTTGAAGGTTAAGGGGGGGATCTGATCGAAGTTTATAAGATATTAAGGGGAACGGATAGGGTGGATAGAGAGAAACTATTTCCGCTGGTTGGGGATTATAGGAGTAGGGGGCACAGTCTAAAAATTAGAGCCAGACCTTTCAGGAGCGAGATTAGAAAACATTTCTACACACAAAGGGTGGTAGAAGTTTGGAACTCTCTTCCGCAAACGGCAATTGATACTAGCTCAATTGCCAAATTTAAATCTGAGATAGATAGCTTTTTGGTGACCAAAGGTATTAAGGGATATGGGCCAAAGGCAGGTATATGGAGTTAGATCACAGATCAGCCATGATCTTATCAAATGGCAGAGCAGGCACGAGGGGCTGAATGGCCTACTCCCGTTTCTATGTTCCTAAAGTTTCCCTGCTCCCCAGACTGGATGCCTATTTCCCTACCCATGACCCAAAACCTGCCTACAGATCTGAACAGATATCTCCCCCCAACCATTGCTCATACATCTATCTCACTGACCAACATCCCCACCTCCTACGACAAAAGAGAGAGGAGAAAAGGACTGAGAAAAAAAATCAGAAAAGAGGACAAAAGAAAGAGAAACAAAATAAGACACAGAGACAAGCAGAAAAAATAAAAAGACAAAGCGAGAACCAGAAGAATAAAAAGGGAGAACCAGCAAAGGTAATGCAATCACATAAGGCAGAGAGTGTATGCACTGTCTTACTATGAACAATGCCACAGAAGACCTATTGATCTATTATATTTATGCATTAATATTCTGAAAACAGTCACCCCCACCTTAAATGCTTTCCTTCACTATCAAATCACGTAATACTTCACTTACCAACCTACCCTCCAACTTAACGTGAACAATGTCATGGCAGATTTGCTAGCAATATATTAGAAGTTTTACATATCGCGCACACCTATAGGAGCGCACATACTGCTACTTCCATCATGCTTGGGCATCATGTCTGCACATTAGATTTAAAGTGGTGAGGTTTAAATTTCCCTTACGTGGCTTTCAGTCCTCCCAGTTCCTGATTTGCATCTCTAAGATAGGTGGTGCTTTGCCATTATGCTCCACAGCAACACACCCTTCACGTTGCTTGTCTTTCCTGGCACAATCTTCTCCCACTCTCCATACCAACCTGTAGCCCTCAATGGATTCCCACTTCCTACCGAAATTCCACACTACTGGAAATTGCGACCTATACCTCAGATCCCACGCCTTACCGATCAGCTGTCACACTTGTGGCCCAATAGTGATCCACTGGCAAGCAGTCCTGGATGGATTCCTTTCCCGACAGACGGCCCACACTTGCCATCTGAAAATGCAGCCTTGCTTCCCTTTATTTGGCTCCCTGCAGCCACCACCATAAACGTGGCCTTCAGCCTGTGGCTGGTCTCTTGTCTGCTACACCACACCACTCCTCACCCAAAGGAAGAGAAGAAAAGAGACAGACAGAAAGACACAAGAGCGCACAGAGAGAAGCAGAAAGTCAGAGAGAAAGGGAGAAGAGGAGAGAGACAGAAGAAAGGAATAATAGAGAGAGAAGCAGAAGAGAAGAGAAAGAAAAAAGCAGCAACACAAAAATGATCAAGACAAGTGTAGAGAGTGTATCCTCTGATTTATCATGAGCAATACCACAGAAGATCAATTAGTTTTTTATAACATATACAGGCTCAGTTCATAATTGGTTTTATTCTATTTTCAGACAGTTTTTTGTTGCTTGCTGGTATCATACCAGCATGCTGGTGCCACATAAAAGGTTGTTACACAAGATAAGGGCTCATGGGGTTGGGGGTAACATATTAGCATGGATGGAAGATTGGTTAACGGACAGAAAACAGAGAGTCATTTTCAGGTTGGCAGGCTGTAACTAGTGGGGTGCCACAAGGATCGGTGCTTGGGCCTCAGCTATTTACAATCTATATTAATGACATAGATGAAGGAACCGAGTGTAATGTATCCAAGTTTGCTTATGATACAAAGCTAGGTGGGAAAGTAAGCTGTGAGGAGGACACAAAGAGTCTGTTAAGTAAGTGGGCAAGGAGGTGGCAGATGGAGTATAATGTGGGGAAATGTGAGGTTATTCACTTTGGTAGGAAGAATAGAAAAACAGAATATTTTTTACATGGTGAGAAACTAGTAAATGTTGGTGTTGAGAGAGACTTGGGTGTCCTCGTACAAGAAACACAAAAAGTTAGCATGCAGGTACAGCAAGCAATTAGGAAAACAAATAGCATGTTGGCCTTTATTGCAAGGGGGATGGAGTACAAGAGTATGGAAGTCTTACTACAATTGTACAGGGTTTTGGTGAGACCTCACCTGGAGTACTGCATACAGTTTTGGTCTCCTTATCTAAGGAAGGATATACTTGCCTTAGAGGCAGTGCAATGAAGGTTCACTCGATTGATTCCTGGGAATGAGAGGGTTGTCCTATGAGGAGAGGTTGAGTAGAATGGGCCAATACTGTCTGGAGTTTAGAAGAATGAGAGGTGATCTCATTGAAACATATAAGATTCTGAGGGGGCTTGACAGGACAGATGCTGAGAGGTTGTTTTCCCTGGCTGGAGAGTCTGGAACTAGTGGGCATAGTCTCAGGATAAGGGGTCGGCCATTTAAGACTGAGATGAGGAGGAATTTCTTCATTCAGAGGGTTGTGAATCTTTGGAATTCTCTATCCTAGAGGGCTGTGGATGCTGAGTCACTGAATATATTCAAGGCTGAGACAGATAGATTTCTGGACTCTAGGGGAATCCAGGGATATGGGGATCGGGCAGGAAAGTGGAGTTGAGGTCGAAGATCAGCCATGATCTTACTGAATGGGGCAGCAGTCTCGAGGGGCCGTATGGCCTACTCCTGCTCCTATTTCTTATGTTCTTATCTTATGTTCTTACTGAGAGATGGCAGGCTCCCAGGATCAAATCAAGTGATTTAAACTGCAGCAATACTGGCTTTGATTTTACTCCATGTAGCATAACCTACAGTTTACAGGATACCAGATCATTTGACATCTTATAATATTTTTATGAATCATTGAGTTGTTTTACTCTCTAATAGCCTGTAGACAGCATCACAAATTATGTAAGACAACTCAAAAAATCAAATGTTTATCTATTTCACAAAGCCATTTCTTTCAAAAATATTTCATGGGCTATATCAAAAAATGACATTGGCAACTTTGACACTGAACATATGTGAGTTATGTTGTATATAATTAATTCCAATTTTGCCCCAACCATAGTCAACAATAATAAAATGTAACAATAGTTATTTGTATCAAAAGCCTACTTACAATGGGTTATCACACTGCCGTGTCCGGAATCGTACACCAATTCCACAGGTTCGAGAGCAGGATCCAAACTTGCTCCATGCCCCCCAGTTTCCATCGTGTCTTAATATGTCAGGAGTTAGCCAGATACAGTGACCTTTAAAGCAATGCTGGAAAGCAAAAGGAAATTACACGATTTAAACATAAATGTTAACTTCCTCCATTCAGAGCCACATATTCTTTGTATAAGATGACATCTTGGGGTTGATAATGTAATGGCAGGTGTCCAGTATTATTAGGCACAGAGGGCTCAGGCTTATGGTCCACACAATGGGCTCAGCGCATCCCACTGCAACCAGCCAGTGCAAGGAGCACGAAGCTTATGCACAAAGTATATACAATTAGGGCTGTGAAAAATATTTAAATTAGGGAGTGTGACAAACATTATTTTGTCTAGTTTTGATGTTTTGACTGTCTCTTTATATCCAGTCATTTTTTACTGCTAAGACTTTTTCCCGTGGCACTGCTGCTGACAGCAACCTCTTTTCAGCAGTGACCATAGTGCTCAGCATGGACATTTCTCTGGGCCTCCCAATGATTGCTATGTATTTGGAGGAGGAAGAGAACTTCAGGCAAGGGGAAAGAAAAGCACGGGCGCTTGCCTTAAGTATCTGGTTCTTCCTTGGACTTATTTGAGGAGCCAAGCATTCAGACCCAGGCATAACTATGTTGGCTTGTCTGATGATACTTGCTGCTATTTTTGATTAATTAATTTTAATGGATGGAAAATCATGGGCCGCATACCTGCAGTTTCCTGCGATGTGCTTCTGTTAGCGCGGCTCCCCACTGGGAGCAACAGATCATGAAATCGTCCCTTATTTGTTATGTTGAATAAGTGAAAATACAGCAAAGTATATCGCTTGATAAACTTTCAGTGATTATATCGCAATTGTCAATCCTCCAGTGTGGACTCATCACACTTTAAATACATTCAGCACCCTGAATGTGAATGACAACAACATCCACTGCTAGCAACAAAAAAAAGGACAATGACAATGACCACAACAGAATAAAAATACTCCAAAGCACTTATTAGAAAAAAATAATAGATAAACAGTAGTGATTTCAAGACAGTAATCTCACTTCAGGGTTCAGATGATAGTTACAAATCAGAAGGTTTGCTTTTGCAATTCATGTCCACAGAACTCCTTGAGGAGATTCCTGCTATGCAATTACTTTCCTCTTCTCAATATAATCTCATTGGATTATGTTTGTGGTGAGGATCACAGGCACCAATTACAGGCATCCCATTTTTGGGTATAGATGTGACATGCTTACTGCAGTGCACAAAGATCAGTAAAATTGCCCAGATTTGCTATAAGAGCCGAAAAAGAATAGTGCTAATCAATTATTTGAATACTGGCTGAACACTGGTCATTGCTATTCACTATAATTTGGTATCTTTGTGTATTCATAATGTTTATTTTGGCTTTAATGCTACATTTTCCAAACTCAGCATTTACATCCATCTGTACTCCTGTGTGTGCTATTGTCAGAAAAAAAATAGAAATATATAAAAATAAAAGTAGATCTAGTATCATATAACAGTGTATATGAATTTATAATTCTCATTTTACATGACCCAACCAACCTTGCCAGGAGCACACATTGTTCCATCTAATGGAGGTCCTTTTTTAGTTTTGCAAAAGTATGGGTTGTCAGGATGGCTACACCACAGCTGCTTGCAGGGGTCAAAGGTGCGAAACTGAAACCATGAGGATATAAGGATGTTTATAGATAATAATTTAATTTCTTCTAAAATGCTGTCACATAATGAAAATAGTACACAAGATATTGAAGATAAATGTCATAACATGCAAAATACATAACATGACTGATCATTTTTCTTTGGTAATCTAAGGGGGCAAAATTACTCTTGTGCATAATTTTCAAAAAGAAGCAAGTACAAAATAGGATATTTTTGCTAAAGTTATTGGCAGAAGCAATTTCACCCCCATAATGTTTATATCTGCACAGCTTTTAGATATTTAACCTGAACATTAATGATAATGTGGTAGTAGATTTATTGCAGTAGGACTGATCCACAGCTACATTTCAAACATTGCAAAATGGTGGCCCTGAATAATGCCTCAGCTTTCTTCAAATGTCACTGGTTACTGTATTTTTTTATATATAGGTTTAAATATTACTACCTTTAATTTTAGAATTTCAAACCAGAGTTGTAGCCGTATTTCCACATCAAAATACAGAACGGTTTTGAAGAATTGGATAATGACATAATAATGGCTTGGTACATCCTTTTAATTATGCTCAGATCATTAAACTTGTGCACAAAATCATTTATGCTCATTTAAAGTGTTCACAGATTGAAAATTGCTGAAGGATATGAATGACAAATAATGACCCAGCTAACGACTATACAGAAAGCTGTTTGTTGAATTTCATTCATAATAAAACAAGTTTGTAATTAAGAGTCTATTCACAGTTATATTCTTGTTTGAAATTCACACTGATTGGAGTGTGGGTTGATAGTGTTGGGAAGTGAAATTACTTTGCTCCAAGTGCCTAGGCATCTCTCAGACATATAACTATACAGAGTAGGTTCATTGCAGTTTAGAACTCCCTTGGCACTGCTCCAATAATGGTTCCTATCTCTATGGCAATGGGGCTTACTCACTATGTATACTCTTCAGGAAAAACGTAAGGAGTCGCACATCACCAGGCTATAGTCCAACAGCTTTATTTGAAATCACAAGCTTTCGGAGCTTTGCTCCTTCGTCAGGTGAGTGCTCCTTCGTCAGGTGAGTGACGAAGGAGCACTCACCTGATGAAGGAGGAAAGCTCCGAAAGCTTGTGATTTCAAATAAAGCTGTTGGACTATAACCGGGTGTTGTGCGACTCCTTACATTTGTCCACCCCAGTCCATCACTGGCATCTCCACATCATCACTCTTCAGGAAGGTATAGCTCTAGTTAGATACAATTTAGAGCATCCATTACACTGCCTGCACAGTAGCTCCTACTCTCGGTCAGATATCCTCTGGAGCAGGCATAATTTATGTTCTTGTTACAGTTAACGTGACAACACGTGTGAGTTCATTGAATAATATTGCCTCAAATCACACAGTCAGGCACTTAGTTTTTCTCCAACATTCAGAGCACTACTGTAAAAGCACAGATAGATATGTGTTTGCAAAAGGATATAGACAGGTTAAGTGAGTGGGCAAGAAGGTGGCAGATGGAGTATAATGTGGGGAAATGTGAAGAACAGAAAAACAGAATATTTTTTAAATGGTGAGAAACTATTAAATGTTGGTCTCCAGAGATATTTGGTTGTCCTGGTACAAGAAACACAAAAAGTTAGCATGTAGGTACAGCAGGCAATTAGGAAAGCAAATGGCATGTTGTCCTTTACTGCAAGGGGGTTGGAGTAAAAGAGTAAGGATGTCTTAGTACAATTGTATAGGGTTTTGGTGAGACCTCACCTGGAGTGCTGCGTACAGTTTTGGTCTCCTTATCTAAGGAAGGATATACTTGCCTTAGAGGCAGTGCAATGAAGGTTCACTAGATTAATTCCTGGGATGAGCGGGATGTCCCATGAGGACAGGTTGAGTAGAATGGCCCTATACTCTCTGGAGTTTGGAAGAATGATCTCATTGAAACATATAAGATTCTGACGGGGCTTGACAGGGTAGATGCTGAGATGTTGTTTCCCCTGGCTGGAGAGTCTAGAACTAGAGGACACAGTCGCAGGATAAGGGGTCGGTCATTTAAGACTGAGATTGGGAGGAATTTATTCAGGGTTGTGAATCTTCAGAATTCTCTAAAGCAGAGGGCTGTGGATGCTGAGTCTTTGAGGATATTCAAGGCTGAGATAGATAGATTTTTGGACTCTAGGGGAATCAAGAGATATAGGGATCGGGCAGGAAAGTGGAGTTGAGGTTGAAGTTCAGCCATGATCTGATTGAATGGTGGAGCAGGCTCGAGGGGCCGTGTGGCCTACTCCTGCTCCTATTTCTCATGTTCTCATGGTGCCTAAGTACCTGTGCATGCATAGTAGTTCTCTACATTACAGAGAAAGCTGAAACAGCCCTTCTGTACAGGCAGTATAGCTGATGTGGGCCATCAAATTCACCTCCACAACCCAGAAGTCATTTTATGCTGTTTAGCACAGGAAATTCCGAACATTTGTTTTGCAGATGAGGCAAAATATGAAGGTTTTGAAAGCTGTATAGGACGTGCACATATTGCCAATTTCATGCATCCTGCAAGGAAAACATTAAAGAAGCTGGGTTATACGGTTCACAAACGTCCTGGATGCCGCTACCATTTTACTGATTTAAACAAACACATTGACTAGAACCAGAAAAACTTATTCTAATAACGATAAGAACTGACAGCATCTTCAGAGTGTTTTAGTGTAGCTTGTCCTAGCCCTGTGTCTTTATTTTATATATATAAATGTATAGTCTGTGTATATGTATGTATGTATGTTTGACACATACACAAACACATACATAATTTGCATGCTAGAACACCTGGCTTCTTCCAATCTCTCGTTAGCAAAAGATTGGCAGAAACCCCAAAGTTACAGCGATACATAAGGGAACCCCCGCAGAAATTCTATCCCATATATGCTAGTTTCAGTGCATCATATGCATGCTCCAAAAGGATACTGTGCGTCTGAAACAGCTTTGGTCACACTTACAGCTGTGCACATCATGTAGCCCATGCCAAAGTCAAAGCGACATTGTTCATTCATAGAGTAGTTAATGCCTGGAAGTTGTGGAAGCAATGGCCAATCATGTTCAAATGGATCATCACGTAAACAGTCATATGAACTGCAATGGAAAAAATATTTTTAACAAAATTACTTTCAAAGTCACCAGCCAGCAGAAAGATATAAAACATCTAAAGAACTTTGTATGACCTGTACCATCTGCAATAATGATAACATGGCCTGCATTCTCCATTTCCAGCCCCAACCCCACCGTGACCCAGATCCATTTTCCTGGGTCGGGTATGTTGAGCCGGCTCCCGGCAGGGTCCCCACCAACCAGTGGGAGACTGTGGCTGTAACCTAGGGAAATTCCAGCGGTGCTACGGTGCAGTGGTTAAAGGGGCTACAGGCCCTGAGGATCTAAGGTACTGTTAGGCCTTGGTAGTGGTATATGGCTTAATGAGAAATGTGCCCATTACAGGGCATTAGGTGGCCTTCCACCTAGGGATTGCTGCCACCCATCTTCTGGTGGCTCTGAAGTGGGCAGAAACATTAGCTCAACATACTGCAATGGTTTTAAGGTAAATTAAACACTGCACGGAATGGATTTTCCATGGTAGTATTTAATTCATTAGAAGCGTGGCAGGATGGGACTTCTACCTGCCACCATTGTTCCTGCTGTGACCCTAGTCCATTTTCGGAGTTTACCTAATTATAATCGTGTTGGGCGGGCTCCCAGCAGTAAAACTGCCTGCCATTATAAGCTTACCATGGGAGATGTAGATAGTTTAAAGGGGAAGGCTCTTGCATTGGTTTTGTTCCCATTATGTCTCGAAGTGGAGCCTTTGTGCCACAGTACTCAAATTTCGGATTCATCACTGGTGGAATATTGCCCAAAATTTGTCATATTTGCCAATGAGCAAAATAGATCAACAAATGTTGATGTAACAGATAGGATTGTCCAATGTATGCAATCGATAATCCCCTGTGCCTTTGGGAATCCTACCACTCTTTAAAACTGGAGAACCCTCACTCACGGGTGCTCGATTGCCACGAGGAAGCTGAAGTAGTGGCTAGCTCAAGCAAACAACGCACTAGTCGCTTGTTTTATGTATGTTGCAGTCTCTGTCGCATACAAATTCAGGACCATTGTCACTTTCACAGACAATGGCAGTGCAGTGCCTGTCGTGGACATGCTTTTGAGGTCAGGATCTACCCTGGGACATTGTTCCTGGGATTGATCGAGGTAGGAAGCCTTTCATTGGGTTATCCAGTGGGAGGATATTGGTAGGTGGGTTTCAAACACCTCCGGTACTGCCTGACTAACATCACCTCCCTGCATTGTTCCTTCTCTTCCTCTTCCAAAAACCAAAAGTAGATGGGTATGCCCAAAGGAAAAAACAGAATTCCCTCTGTAGAATATTTCATGGGGAAAAAGCTGAACTCTGTAACAGTAGACACAGAGCTCAGATACAAAGAGATAGTGTTGAAGTAAAAAAATTCAAAATTAAAACAAAAAAATAGTAGAGGTTTTACTAACTTATAATCACCCTTTAACTGGCTTCTGCCTTGATGTGGCTGCCTAGTAATGCTGAATGCCTGTTTTACAGGGTGGGCTCAGCATTGGGTGGTAAACAGGTATCCAATTTGCAAAATTGAACATCTGACATTAGCCCCTCATTTACATTTCATTTCAATATGGCAGACACTTCCTCCTGCTGTTGCAACCTCTGGCTGAAATTACTGTCATTATCTCTGCCGACGGGGATGTGGTGTTCCACCTCCCTATCCTATTTTGTGCACTGGTCCGCCCTGAAACAATCAGAAATCAAGTGGTACAAATATGGAAAATGTCTTCAGTTTTTCGATGGATTCAATAGATTTACACAATTGGAGATAATGTGAAGCCCCTTCCTGGAGCCATAAGACTCAACTTTCTTCTTCCCTTCCTCCTTCATGAATTCACCCCCCACCCCCCTGCCTTCCTCCTCCCCAGCATGACATAGTGAAGCACAGTCTTGTGTTAATTCCTGGAATTGGCAGCCATCCAAGCAAAAACACACCCTTAACTTACACAGCCATTCGCTGCCCCTCACCAGACTGTCCTCTGTCCACCAGCCATAGCCAACGAACTACCAGAACTCTCAATGCCACCCAAGTATGTATAACTTTGCCACTAAACTCCACATACCAATGGCATTAAAGTGTGATCCTGTAAATCCTGTGCAAGCCAGGGTTTTCTACTCTGCACTCACCAGCCCATGATTTTCTTGTCCATTACAATAAATGAGGGGAAAATTGCAGGCTGGCAAGAACACAAGTGGAAAACCCCAGCTACAGTACAATGCTTCAGCCTGTTTTATTTATTTGTTCTTGTGATGTGGGCAATGCTGGCAAGGCTGCATTTATTGCTCATTCCTAGTTGCTCTGAGAAGATAGTGGGCCTCTCCTTGAACCACTGCAATCCTTGGGTTAATGGTGCTCTCTTAAGTAGGGAATTCCAGGATATTGACCCACCGATAATGAAGGAACAGTATACCAGTGAGTGCACACGCTCTCTGTTTTTGTATTATTTTCCTTTCTCTCTATACACAATTAAAAAAGCAAAACAGAAGGCTGGATGCTTGCACTTGTTTTTCTGTATAGCAGGCATCATTATTCTGAATGCAATGATAAAGCACAAGGAATGAAAACTAACTGTAAAGAGGATCTGTCTGTAATATTTTTGAAGATCGAAATCACAAAACAATTTTATCAAAAAGGAGCATAAATGAAAAGCTATGCTAGTTTCACTGAGCTTTCATCATTTAACTGGGTGTACACTTGTTACTCCATTCACAGCAAAACTTTCATATCAGATTTTTAGCTCTACCACTCACTGCAAGTATCGGCTCAGCTCCTGTTGACTACAGCGGGACCAGTGGAAACGATGAAATGCAGCCTGAACCAATGGTGCCATGATACTTCCCATTTTGATCTCATCTCCACAATGATTGCCTTGACCATCATGTTCCATGCCTAACCTAGTAGATGGGAAAAAAATGAAAACCAGATGGCTCATTATAATTGAACAAGAAGTTGGCTTTTTACCATGGTTTTTAGTAAACTGTATGTGTTTGAGCACTAGGCAAAGCCAAGTGCCAAGTATTAAATGAGTCCCTGGTGTGTGCAGACCATATGAAGACATAACTATGAGTACAATATTTTCATATTTAATACTTACATTGTGCTTTCCATTGTCTATAATTGTCTTCATTTCACAACTGCAGGGGCTAGGACCACTGAGCATCAGACACTGGCCACACCTACAGGGCTCACCTTGCCTGATTGTGTGAGGTCAACTAATTCAAATAATTACTGTGCGCTCCCAGTGTTCAATGTACGAGGGAGGGGCCGATTTATGGGGTGAAAAAAATCTTCCAGCTTTTAGAAAGGCATGAAATTGCTTCTGCTGATATTTCTCAGCCTTTCAAATGCTGCATCTTGCCAATCTCCTTCCCGTCCTACTCACCCCTCCCTGTGGACTATGCCAGCGGATCAGCCACCACCGCCCCTCTCCACATCTCCCTCCAGAATGTCCATTCAGTTGGGCACAAGGCCCTTGCCATGAGCTTATTGTGGATGATTGCATGGATATCATGGCCTTGAAGGAAACTTGGCTGACGGGTGTTGACACCTTTCCCCTTAATGAAGCCTCCCTGCCTGGGTATATCTTCCACCACTTGCCCCGTCCAAACCGCTGCAGTGGAGCTGTGGCCCCTTTCACCAATCACACCTTGGTATGTCCCCTACTCCTCTGGCACCATCTACTCCTTTGAGCATATCACCTTGTTCCACCGCTCTCACCTCTCCTTTAAAATCCTTGTTCTCTACCGCCCACCCATGCACCACACCGAGTTTCTCACCGAGATATCTTCACTGCTTTCCTCTCTCAGCACCAAGCAACTTCTCATCCTCGGTGATTTTACCCTCCATCTCAACTCATCATACCCTCTATCCTCGCTTAATCTCTCCCTCCATATAAACTCCTCTACCCATATTCACGACCACCCCCTCGAGCTTACCATCTCACGTGGCCTCTCCACTCCCATCGTGTCAATCACAGATAAGGCCATCTCTGCTCACTTCCTTGTATCCCTCTCCATTCATATCCTCCTTCCCCCTCCCACCCCCACTTCCTTCTGTGTCCGCCCCTGGAATAAACTCTCCCCGAAGTCACTTACAACGGCACTTTCAAATTCTCAACTTCTGGCCTTTGGCCCTCCATTCACCACAACACTTCTGAAGCTACCGATCTGCTCAAACATAGCCTTCACCTGCATCTTTGATGCCCTTGTCCCCGTTAAAACCATTACTCTCTCTCTCACCCTGGTCATTCCCCCTGGTACAGACCTCATCTCCGCTCCCTTAATTCCACGGGACGCAGATTTGAATATTTATCATAGAATCATAGAAAGGTTACAGCACGGAAGGAGGCCGTTCAGCCCATCGTGTCCAATCCGACTCTATGCAAGAGCAATCCAGCTAGTCCCACTCCCCTGATCTATCCCTGTAGCCATGCAAATTTTTTCCTTTCAAGAACTTATCCTGTTCCCTTTTGAAGGTCACAATTGAATCTGCCTCCACCATCTACACTGGCAGTGCATTCCAGATCCTAACCACTCGCTGCGTAAAAAAGGTTTTTCCTCATGTCACCTTTGATTCTTTTGCCAATCACCTTTAATCTATGTCCTCTGGTTCTTGACCTTCTACCAATGGGAACAGTATCTCTCTATATATTCTTGACCCTATTCTAACCAAACTGCTGACCAGCCAACATCCCTTCTTGGCCCCATGTTAGCTAATATTGTTAATGGTTTCCTCTCCTCAGGTACTGTCCCCTCCCCTTCAAATCTGCCATCATCACCCCCTCCTCAAAACACCCACCCTTGACACCTCTGTCCTTGCAAACTACCGCCCCATCTCCAACCTCCCTTTCCTCTCCAAAGTCCTTGAACGTGTTGTCGCCTCCCAAATCCGTGCCCATCTTTCCCGCAACCCCGTGTTTGAACCCTTCCAATCAGGTTTCCGCCTTTGCCACAGCACTGAAACGGCCCTTAGCAAAATCACAAATGACATCTTATGTGATTGTGACCATGGTAAACTATCCCTCCTCATCCTTCTCGACCTGTCTGCAGTCTTTGACACGGTTGACCACACCATCCTCCATAAACGCCTATCCTCCATCATCCAGCTGGGTGGGTCTGCCCTCGCCTGGTTCCATTCCTATCTATCCAGTCGTAGCCAGAGAATCACCTGCAATGGCTTCTCTTCCCACTCCCGCACCGATACCTCTGGAGTCCCCCAAGGATCTATCCTTGGCCCCCTCCTTTTTCTCATCTACATGCTGCCCCTTGGTGACAGTATCCGAAAACACAACATCAGGTTCCACATCTACGCCGATGACACTCAGCTCTACCTCATCATCAGCTCTCTCGACCAATCCACTCTCTCTGATTTGTCACACTGCTTGTCCGACATCCAGTACTGGATGAGCAGAAATCTCCTACAACTAAATATTGGGAAGACCGAAGCGATTGTCTTCGGTCCCCGCCGCAAACTCGGTTTCCTAGCCACTGACTCCATCCCTTTGCCTGGCCACTGTCTGAGGCTGAACCAGACCGTTCGCAACTTTGCTGTACTATTTGACCCTGAGATAAGCTTCCGACCACATATCCGCTCCATCATCAAGACCGCCTACTTCCACCTCCGTATCATCGCCCGTCTCGGCCCCTGCCTCAGCTCATCTGCTGCTGAAACCTTTATCCACACCTTTGTTACCTCCAGACTGGACTATTCCAATGCTCTCGTGGCTGGACTCCCATCTTCCACCCTCCATAAACTTGAGCTCATCCAAAACTCTGCTGCCCATATCCTAACTCACACCAAGTCCCGTTCACCCATCACCCCTGTGCTCGCTGACCTACATTGGCTCCTGGTTTGGCAACACCTCGATTTTAAAATTCTTATCCTCGTTTTCAAATCCCTCCATGGCCTCGCCCCTCCCTATCTCTGCAACCTCTTCCACCCCTACAACCCGCTGAGATCTCTGCGCTCCTCCAATTCTGGCCTCTTGCGCGTCCCCGATTTTAATCGCTCCACCTTTGGTGGCCATGCCTTCAGCTGCCTAGGTCCTAAGCTCTGGAACTCCCTCACTAAACCTCTCGATCTCGCTACCTCAGCTAGAACATCCCTTAAAATCTACCTCTTTGACCACATCTGACCTAATATCTTCTTATGTGGCTCAAATTTTGTCTGATAACCCTCCTGTGAAGCGCCTTGGGAAGTTTTACTATGTTAAAGGCACTATATAAATGCAAGTCCTTGTTGTTGTTACGTGGGCGGGGGCTGACAAAAAAAGTGATAAAGGAGGAAAAACTGTTTTTGGAGGGATAAAAATGTGGCACAGGGACAAAAAGTGGCAGGGCAAGAGCAAGTGAAGGCAAATCCAATGTCAAAGCATGAAACGGAGTCTGTTGCAAGTGGTGGAACGCGGTAGTCCCAACGCCCCGTTTGATGGCTGGCAAAGTGGGTATGTTGGGCACTGCAGGACATCCTCCCCACAAGGTGACAGTGCACCGTGTCTCGCAGATGGTGGCAGCCAGGCTGAATGCAGTGCACAGCAGTATGTGCAGGATCCAGGAACAGATGCAGGAAAAGATGTCATACTGTATAAAACCTGGCAAGATAGTGCAAGATTGCAGACTACAAAATGTTGCCAGTCAAACTGTCTCACACGTACTGTTTGCCCGTGTCAAGTCCTCACATAATCTTTAGGTCTTTCACTGCATCTCATTTATACCCAGGGCATACATTCAAGCAGCAACTTATATTTGAATGACTTAAGACTATAAGAGATAGGAGCAGGAGTAGGCCATTCCACCCCTCGAGCCTGCTCTGACATTTAATGAGATCATGGCTGATCTGATTTTTACCTCAACTCCACTTTCCTGCCTTTTCTCCATATCCTTTGACTCCCTTGCTGATCAAAAATTTGTCTAACTCAGCCTTGAATGTATTCAATGACTCAGCCTCCACAGCTTTTTGGGGTAAAGAATTCCAAAGATTCACAACCCTCTGGGAGAAGAAATTCCTCCTCATTTCCATTTTAAATGGGCAACCCCTTATTCTGAGACTATGCCCCCTAGTTTTAGATTCCCCCATGAAGGGTAACATCCTCTCTGCATCTACCCTATCGAGTCCCCTCAGAATCTTATATGTTTCAATAAGATCTCCTCTCATTCTTCTAAATTCCAATGAGTATAGACCCAACCTGTTCAATCTTTCCTCATAAGACAACCCTTCCATACCCGGAATCAACCTAATGAACCTTCTCTGAACTGCCTCCAATGCAAGTATGTCCTTCTTTAAATATGGGCACCAGAACTGTACGCAGTACTCCAGGTGTGGTCTCACCAGCACCCTGTACAGTTGTAGCATGACTTCCCTGCTTATATACTCCATCTCCCTAGAAATAAAGGCCAATATTCCGTTTGCCTTCCGGATTACCTGCTGCACCTATCTTGCCACATCTCCCATGGACTTCACACAATCAAACCATTGTCACTTACTGAGGGGTTTCAGGTTGGGCATCTACAGGCGTAAAACAGGCACCTAAGCATCCAATATGGCGCACAGCATGCGTGCACACATTCTGCGGTAGAAGTGCTCTGCCCGCCATATTGGTAAGCGCTCCAGTATAGGTGTCCAAAGCTCATACCTTAAACAGGCGTTAGTCCTTTTCAATATTTAAATAGGGGGCCTAACATCTGTTTGAGGCCCCATTCCTGAAATTGGGCTGCCCTTAACACAGCTGCATTCAGGATAACCATGTATACATGCAACCAAACCAGTGGTCCTTAAAGGGGCTGCTGAAAGTCAACACCAATAAGGTAAGTTTTTAAAAATATACTTATCTGAATGTAGAGCCAGGAGGACCACTCCACAGCAATCCCAAAGACCGTTACCGCCCCCCACTCAATCCCCTCCCAACTGGCCCCCTCCCAATCACCCTGTTCCACCCCCCCTCGTCAGATTATCCCTCTCTCTCCCTATCAAGCCTTCCCCCTCCCGATTGCCCTTCTCCCTCCTTATCGCCTCTCCAGGGAGGCAGGCTGCCCAACTTCTTCCCATGAAGCCAGCGAGCAGCCTCTGGACGCCCCTAAGTGTCAGCATTGCTCGGAGGTAGCACTCTCACCTCTGAGTCTGAAGTAGTGGGTTCAAGCCCCACTCCAGAGACTTGAGCACATAAATCAGACTGACACCTTAATGCAGTACCGAGTGAGTGCTTCACTGTTGGAGGTTCCATCTTTCGGATGAGACATTAGACTGAGGCCCCATCTGCCCTCTCGGGTGGATGGTAAAGATCCCATGGCACTATTCGAAGCACAGCAGGGGAGTTCTCCCCAGTGTCCTGAACAATATTTATCCCTCAACCAACATATCTGGTATCATGCATCTCTGCTGCTTGTGGGACCTTGCTGTGTGCAAATTGGCTGCCGCATTTCCCTACACATCAAAAGTACTTAATTGGCTGTAAAGCATTTAGGGACGTCCTGAGGTCATGACAGGCACTATATAATGCAAGTCCTTTCCTTTAAGCAACTGTCATGCTGTTCAGTGGGAGATAAGATGAAAGTGTGGGATACATTGATCCATGTACCAGTTTGATCTAGTGTGAGCACCATGTTAGCTGATATTGAAGTGTTAGCCAGAATGAGCCATAAGCATAACAGTCAATGTGCTTACATTGCAATTTGGCTGCAAATGTGCCAGCTGCAGATGGCAAAGTTCTGCAACTATCACTCTGCTGACCTATAGGAAGCTAGAGCATTTATACTCAGTTATTGGCAGGTTGGTATACCGAGGGGTGCAAATATTTTCTGGGGCCTGCTGTCTCTCTGGCATCCACCTTTCATCTTGTACCACTGCAACCATGAAATATTGTTACTTGAGACAATTTAAAAATAACTTACCTTAAGGAGAGGAAAAACAGAGCCTCCAATTTTTTTCTCACAAAAAATATTGTAAATTAAAAAATTAAATCTCTGGAAAAAATGTTAGTAACAGCAATACTGAACTAAAATGTACTGCAAATACTGAAAAAAATACAAAGCTTTTGCCACTTTAAGAACTCCTGTGCCAAGACAGCTTCCCTTCTTACCAATCTAAATGGGGCTAAAGGAAAAAAGAAGCCTGCACAAATATTGCTTTATGGTCTTTTAAATATTTTTGCACGCTAGCCTTAAAGAGGCTTGCCGATGGCTGGTGAGTAGCCTCAGAATCAGACATGCTTCCCCAATGCATGAAATTGCGCGGGTACTGCAGGAATACATTGGATTATTGACCCTCACGTCTCTCTGTAGTAGAGATTAAAACAAAATGATACGCATTGCGATGCTACAAAACAAATCTTTGCAATCTTTCTTCAATTTAAAGTATATACACCTTTAACCTGCATTACGACATATTGGGCTGGATTTTCCTCCTAATCCCAAACTGCACTGATCTCAAGATCAACTGTCCTAGGAAAGTGGTAAACTATCACTGAAGCACCTAGCAACAGAGATTTTTATCTTCAACCACATTGACCAGACTGGCGCATGTCCCACCACAGAGCAGGTGTCCTAGTGACACCGCAAATGTTGCGGGCACCCATTCCTGTTAGGCAATAACCCCATCCCTTGGGATTTGGGATGGGGTTATTTGCCTAACAGGAGTTCGGCACTTAGCTGTCGAACTGGAATTTCAGGATTATAACATCCAGCTCAGCAACATCATCCGCCTCTGCCCCTAACTCACTCCCACTGCTGCTGAAACTCTTATCCACACTTTTGTCACCTCTGTACTCGATTTCTTCAACAAATTCCTACCAGCCTTCCATCCTCCTCTCTCCATTATCTCTCACTTCTTAAAAACTCAGCTGCCCATGTCCTGTTCTGCATCTAGCCCTACTTGCCCATCACCCTGTGCTTGCTGACCTACACTGGCTCCCTGTCCTGTAGTCCACCAAATTTCAAATCCTTGTCCTCATTTCTCACCCTACCATTGCAACTTCCTCCAGCCTTGCTTCCTCTCTTGCATTCTCCAGTCTAGCCTTCTGTGCAACCCCCACCCTTCACTCCATTATTGGCGACAGAGCCTGTAACTCGGTCCCACTCTTTGCAGCTGCCTCCTAAACTCCTCTGCTTCTCTGCAACGCTCCCTTCCACCTTCAAAAGCCATCTTCAAATCTACCTTTTTGATCAAGCTTTCATTCATCTTTCCTAACTCTCCCATCATGACTCGGGATCTGCTCTTTTTTATTTTTCCCTCTGCAAAGGATCTTGTGACATTTTTCTGCATTAAAGTTGCTGTGTAAAAGCAAGTTGCTGTTCTAATTTTTAACACAACTTGATAGTATGTTATGTTTATGTGCTTTTACTGTTTGCTTTTGAACCATAAAAATTAACACTTACACATGTCCAGTTTCATGAGCAACTACAAATGCGGATGAAAAGCCATCTTCATGGTTCAAGGTACAACTTCGGACTGGATGGCACATACCTGTAACTGGGGCATAACCTGTAAAAGACAGGAAATTATTAGAGAATAAGGCATTTAAGTAACATATAAAATCAAAAATATCAATTGTGTTTTTCCTACTTCAACATTGATAAATGAGATTTTTTTTCTCTTAAATTTATGCATAGAAATGTATGCTTTATCACAGTTATCTCCACTAATTGTGCGATTTATATGTTCAGATTGTCTAAAGGCCTATCGTATTTCATACTGCTTCAATCTGTAAAATAATCTATCTAGTCCAAAGAGGTGTTTTGTCACACCAGAACTGAAAACCAACACAGATACATATCCCATTGGTAAACCAGGTAATGAAGTATGTGTGCTGGACAGCCAAAAGTTTGTAAGGTGATGATCATGCACATTGCATTTATCTGTTGGCGAAGTAAATCTTAATTCTGGTTTTATAAAATTATCATAAATAAAAGCTGCACAACATTCCATTCATTAATCCCATTTTTATCACTTGCATTTGTGGTGTTTCCAACTTAAAGTAAGATAAGTGGCCTTATGATTTATTCCTATTGTTACTCTAAACTATCTGACAGTGGTATAGTATATGGAGTTGGCAAGTGAAAGAATAGCGGCCTAGAAATCCAATGAGGATGACATGCGTAAAACGGGTGCCAAAGCGTCCAATATGGCAGGCGGCTTGCAAGTGGGCATTCTGAGATGGAAGTCGCCACCTGCCATATTGGTATAGGCATCAAAAGAGGCATTAGGCCCTTTGTATATTTATGCCATCTTTACCAAACTGGTTTGCCCTGAACCCAGCCAGCTGCATTCAGGAAAACCAGGTCTACATGTGGCTTAACCTTAAAGGGAAGGCCACCACCAGAAAGGTAAGTTTTAAAAAACTACTTATCTGAATATGGAGCCGATAGGTGCAGCAGCACATTAAAACTACGGGCCACTGCCGGCCAGTGCTTGCCCCACCCCCTGATCTCTACCTCGCTCTCCCACTCATTCCCGATATCTATCTCGCCCCCCTCCCCCCTGATCGCCACCCTCCTCCCTCCTGACCGCCCCTCTCTTCCAAGACACACCTATGTTGTTGGCAGCAGCCTGAAATTCAAATGGTCTTTGCTGGCGAGCTGCCCGAGGATGCCGAGCAGGTGTTCGCAGCTCGCCGGTCTGATGTAAATGAGGCCTGAGGCCCAAAATCGGATGGGTGCAGTTAGGCCAGTGTCCCCACCACCCCTTCCAATCCTCTACATTTTAAATATCGGGCTGGAAAATAACATGCAAATGCCTATAAAGTGTCTTTCTTGAATTATCCAGCAATAAGAGATTGTGTACTTGAGCAAAAAATAAAACGGAATGTGATACTGTACCTTGCATACCCGATGGACCAAAATCCTGCCTTGTTAGAAAGATGGCATGGTCATGGTATTCTGCATGGCTTGCATCAGGCTTCTGTTGGGAGTAGGCCCATCGGCACACATTATCCAAACTTTGTGAGGGGTTCCCAATTTCGATTAGGGTAACAGACTAAAAATGATAAAAATTTTCTTTAAATTTAGATGCAATTTCACAGACTACAGTACAAGACTTGGAACATGCTCCCTTCTTTTCAATGTAGAGACTGTTGAATATGCGACATTTGTTCATACTATTTTCTGAACTAATAATTAGCAATTTGTCTTTTATTTTCACTGAATACTTTTGAGTGAGTTTAGAAACATTTAATATATTATTTTATTTTCTATGGTGTTGTTCACACATTTTTTTCTTAAATTGTGTGTCTTTCATTGTGTAATTGAGCATCTGCTCGTCTCTCACTCTCCAATTCTTTCCTTATTCTATCTGTCTCTGATTAGTGCTCCAGTCTGCCTGTCTCCTTCTTTCTCTCGGTATGGCTCTCAGATATTTTGGCATTGAAGTTACACCATGGAATACTAGCATAAGAATATTCAATGTGTTTGTCTGAAATTCTTTTCTTCTCCATTTCAGTGGCGGCCTTAAACCATTTAAAATAAATGGGATATATTTTCGTCTTCACTGCATAGGTCATAATTTGATGGAGCAGATCGCCCGTCCATTGTAGAATCTATCCGGCTTTCAGTCTATTGAAATCATCAGAATGAAAATCGGGCTCCTGATTTGGAGCCTCGCCTACTGGCAGCAGGTTTCAGAAACTTGGCACGTACTGTGCATGATTTTTGAACTATTAACTTAAATAATTGGAAAATCATGCACATTGCGTGCCTGAATTTCTCATTACATTTTTAATTGTTTTCATTAAAGTTTTTTAAAGTCCTCAAAACACTTAACAAAATTTGAAGCTGGAAGAAGCCCAGCTTTTGTTGAGAGTACTCACTGTGGTACAAGTGGTTTTGCACTGAGGCCACCCAGGGGGTGGGGGAAGGGGGTGGTGGGAGGGAGGTTAGGAACTGGAAGCCTAAGTAAAGAGTTGGGCCATGAGAAAAGAAAATCTATCGGTTGGGGGATGTCAGCAGCTAATATGCACCAAGTACAGACAGGGAATCGAGCCATCACACACCGTGACACGTTTACAGATGAGGAAAAGTAGTTGTAAAAAGGTTCTATTGGCTCCCACCAAACCCCTGCTCTTCATGTAACGTAATCCTAAACTAATGAGGCATGAAAGTCTGTCAAACGCCCTTATGCATACCCTTCGTGCTCACAAAACCTTCGCTTTTCTCTTATGACTACTTCTACGCTGGTTCATCCCCTGTGGCTGCAGCAGAGGTAGTGGCAGGTTGCTCATATTCATGCCCTGACTGCTTAGCTGCTTTCGGCCTACGCCCTCTGGCTTTAGGAGCCCGTGAGGGCCCCTCCAAAGACTGCTCCACCTGCATCTGTGCAGGGCAGACTCAGCCACCTGGAGAGGACAATTGTAAACAATTTTACAACACCAAGTTATAGTCCAGCAATTTTATTTTAAATTCACAAGCTTTCGGAGGCTTCCTCCTTCGTCAGGTGAACGATGTGAAAATGAAATCCTCGAAAATTTTCGAGGATTTCATTTTCACATCGTTCACCTGACGAAGGAGGAAGCCTCCGAAAGCTTGTGAATTTAAAATAAAATTGCTGGACTATAACTTGGTGTTGTAAAATTGTTTACAATTGTCAACCCCAGTCCATCACCGGCATCTCCACATCATGACCTGGAGAGGAGGCAGCATTGCGGGTACTGGTTGAGAGGGAGGCAATGGGTGAGATGTGGAAGCGATTTGAGTGGGGTCCCCACTTCCATGTCCCCTTTCGCCATCATCCCTCCCCTGGGCCAGGGCCACATCACTCCTACCACTCTGCTGCACAACAATTTGGAGGACATGTGCAATGGCCCTTTAAATAGAGCTCCTCCAGCTGATGCGGGTGCGCAGTCCGCCCGCTCGCAGCTTTCGGATGGCAAACCTGGAAGCCATGTTAAGTGGCACCAATTGAATCGCGATCGCTTGGGGAGCGGACATTTTTTATTGGGCGGGTTGTCCGCCTTCCCACCTCCACTCTAATATCGGGGCCCATGATTCTGAAAATCTGTCGGCCACAATCCTGGTGGTTATGCTGGGATTGTGCCTGCTGGTGCCCTTCAGTGCTGACCCCACCAGAGTTTGTAGGGTCAACGGGAGGGCATTTAGCCTCCAGGGGCTGGCAGGCACCTGCGCCACTACAGGCAGATCTCTGGCGCCCGCCTGCCCCATGTGGCCAGAAAATTCCCTGACTACCTGCCATCAGGCCCACCTTGAGACCCCAGTCATCTCCCCTTCAACCCCGTATGACGGGGCCAATCTAGATTTTTGAAAAATAAATGATAAATTACCTTGCCTAACAAAAATCTAAGGGTTACGGAACCAAGGCGGGTAGATGGAGTCAAGATACAGATCAGCCATGATCTAATTGAATGGTGGAACAGGCTCGAGGAGCTAAATAGCCCAACTCCTGTTCCTATGTTCCTAAATGATTTTTTCCTTATCTTCAGGCCACTCCCCTTACCTGGATTCCCACAACAGGGCCAACTAATGCCCACCTAGAGACCATCTTACTTGGTGTACCAGCCTCTAGTCCTACGCTGGATCCTGACTGGGCAGAAGTGGGAACTCCTAATGCAGGGAGGCCCTACCCCTGGGGATGGTCCCTGACATCATTTGTCTTGAATGGGGTGGGCGGAGGTTCCGCTCCTTACAAGACCTACCAGAAAATCCCAGAAACCGTGAGGACCCAGCGCATCAGGTCCCGACAGGATTCCACTGGGCTTCTGCCAGTGTTTTGCAGGAGTTTGGCAGAAGCTTGGAGAAAACTCGGGACCTAAGTCCTCTGGTGCTGCTGACAAATAATTGCCACGCTACAGCCAACATTGTGGGTTGGAAGCTTTTATATATTAATCTCCAAGTTTTAATGCTTAAATAACTGCCAGGCCGTCAATTTTTTAAAGTCAAAACCAACTGTGCAACCAACAAAATCCATGTGTAAGATCCCTAAATAACAAAAATATTATTCACTTAAAATCCTACATCCATCCATCGATTGACCACGGGCTCGATTTTCGGACGTCCGAGACAGCGGGTTCGTGGCGGGGGGGCTCCGAAAATCGGGGATTCCCAGGGCGGGTCTGGAGCCCGGCTCCAACCCGCCCACTTCCGGGTTCCCCAGTGACGCGCTGACATGCGCGCGCAGCATCCGCATGCGGGACTCCCGCCGGCAATTAAAGCCAGCGGGGTGCCACTTAAACCAATTAATTAGATACTTCAGGTCGTTTGCAGACCTGATTGACATGATATTTTAGGAGGGGTGGGATTTTCAACTCAACTGAGCGTGTTTCCCATTCTGGGGGAAACACTCCCAGTTCAAATGGACGTGTTGCAGCCACTAGCCTGTGGCAGCTGAAAAAGTCCATTTGACAGGTGTGGGGGGGGAGACCCTCACTCATTGCAGGAGGCCACTCTGTCACTTTGGACAAAGTTTGGCCTCCACCACCCTCCTCCTAACAATAAAATTCACAAACTTGCAACCTCAACCCTGGTGTGCAGACATATTTACCTACCTTGCGGACCCCCTCAGATGTACATCTTCCGGATGGGGGCTGCCATAGCTGCAGTCATGACCTCCTCGGAGGACGAACAGCATCACCAGCCGCACCGGCCACGCCGTCCACCTCTGACACGTGGAGCTCCACAACACAGTGCTGTGACACATCCACCTGCACAGCAGGAGGGAGGGCAAAGGCAGAGAGAGATGCGTCGCAGAAGGCACTACCCTCGAAACAGGGTCTACAGACCAAGGCTCAGCTTCCTGGGCCTCTCTGAGCAGCAGTGCACACGGAGGCTCAGAGTCACTCGACATGTAGTCATGGACATCTGCAGCCTCCTTCAAGCCGAGCTGCTCCCGGCTGGCCCGAGCACCATCTTCTTACCTGTCGCTGTCAAAGTCACCACTGCCCTCAACAACTTCTCCTCCGCATCCTTCCAGGGTGCCACCGGGGACATCGCCGACATCTCTCAGTCGTCTGCACAAAAGAGTCCTGCAAATACACCTACATCCACTCTGCAGTGACACAATGGGTGGCATCAGTTGTGGGTCTTCATGGTGATCCTCAGGAAAGGCCATTATTGCACAAACCAGAAAAGATTTGCAAAGACGTGGCAGTAGTGGTGACAACATAATATGTTATGTGAGTTGATCAGAAATCAAATATAAGTAAAAACCATGACAAACCCTCAAACACCCTTGTGCATCCCCTTCATGCTCACGACACGTTTGCCTTATGCTTCCTACTACACATATGTGATGCATGCCCTGTGGCTGCAGCACAGGTAGTGGCAGGTTGGGTGAGGCTGACTGTGAAAGAGATGCATGAGAGGGTGAGTATGAGATAGAGCCATGAGATTGTATGAGGATTGGGTTGAGTGGTAGTGGTGGGATGAGTACTGGCGAGGTGAGTAAGTGCAGGTAAGATGAGGATGAGCTTTGAGTGGGTGTGAGGAGTGATGTGATAGAGTAGTGTTGGCAGTGCAGAAGGAGATGTGGGATGGGGGCGGTGATGTGGCAGACAGAGTGTAGGGGAATGGGTAAGTGTACTCACTTCGGCTGACCTACTTGGGTCATTGAAGCGCCGCCTGCACTGTATGCAGGTGCGTGATATGTTGGTGGTGCTGGTGACCTCCTATGCCACCTCGAGCCAGGCCTTCCTGGTAGCAGAGGCAGGCCAATTCATCCCGTCCGTCGGGGAGAGGATCTCTGTCCTCCTCCTCACCCCATCCAGTAGGACCTGGATTGAGGCATCATTAAACCTGGGACCAGCCTTCCCCCTGGGCTGCTCCATGCTGTAATTTTGGCTCCTTTCTGCAGCATCAGTCAGTGCAGGACTGCCCCTTTAAATAGGGCTCCTCCAGCTGACAGCCTATGATGCGGCTGTGCAGTTCGCCCGCTGCGCAGCTTTCCAACGCGAAACCCGGAAGCCAAGTTAAGTGCCTTCAATTAGGCTGCGATCACGTGCGGAGCACCCTAAATTCACTGGGCAGGTTACCCACGCACCCAGTCGACCCCCCGCTGCCAACCCGCCTCCCTCCTAAAATCGAGCCCCATACATCACTGTCCACAACAGGGCTTCATTTCAGCAGTATCCCTCAATTAACTTTGTAGATACTGCAGAAACAATATAATGTTAAAGCTTACAAAGAGACTGTCTAGTAGTAGCTCCTGCAGCACGATGGTGTATAACAGTAACACCTTTGACTTCTAAGGGCCAATACCACATGCAAGGACCAATTTTCCTGGCTCCACTCTGCCCTGGCAGTGGACAGGAACAGAGCCTGTCCAGGCCCATGTGCACCTGAATTTCTTGTCCCTGGGGCAGGAAAAGGAAGTTATAGTATCAAGCTTCAGAGGCTGCTGCCAAGAAGGCCCCAACGCCAGAAGAACACATTTTTAAGTTTACTTTGAGGGTCCTCTGGCAGCATCTTAGAATATCCGTGTCTGGACACTCCAGGGCCGCAACAGCAGGGAAAAGAGGTTGGGAATGTCTCTCCCGCCTTATTAGCATAACACAGATGGGTCTGCACCTTTTGCAGGTGCACGCCCAACTCCATGCCCTAGGGAAACCAGAGAAATCCCAGGGCAATGCAAAGGGGGCGGAGGCCTGACATTAAAGGTCTCCACCCCCTTCTTCCTGACCATTGTGCCCAGAGAATGGGTGCTCCCCAAGGGCAAATATCAGGAAAATTGGCCCCACAAACTTAAATATATTTACTTATTTTACATATTAAGGCTCATCTGTTGGAGCTTTTTGAACTCCCAAGGATTATATTCCGAAACAATTTTTCCTTAGAACTCCAAACAAATTTACAAGGCAAAATCCACAGATAAGTCTTGTTTTTTGGTGAACCTTCTTTATGCTTAGACTTTGTCATCCACAATGTAGGGAAAATAAGCTAGAACAGGATAGAGGATATTGTCCTAATCCACACAGTTGGCCCAGCAATTCCCTTGGTATAGTGGGGAGAGAGGGAAGCAATTACTTTGCTGGTAAAATGTGTGCCCAGAGAACAGTTGGGTTCCTAGGGCTATCAGCATTGCACTGCATTAGTACTGTCCTTATCTGCACAGAATTGAAACAATTTCAAAAGTTTTGAAAATAAAATGTATGCATTTTTTTTGCAATGTTTTTAGTTTATTGACTTTGGATGTGCATTTAAAATATTATTGATGATAGAATTTAGGGATGAACAACTGAAGTTATATATTTTTCCTCTATTTCTCTGCTTTCTAATATAAATGTTCAGAATGGGCTACCAACTTAATAAAAACAAGAACTGAGTAACCAGCTTTGTGGCTCTCCTCCAGGAGAATGGCCTGTTCTCAGATCATAGTTGGTGATTGATGTACAAGGCTCAAACTGTGCACTTCATCTCATTCGTTGACAATAATCTGGTTTCTCCCAGAAATGTAGCCACAGTACAGGATGCTCATTTCAGCTTTCAAGGGCATTGTGGCTTTCCAGCTTACTTGGTGCAAGCTTAAAATCTGTCTGGCATGCTACAGTTCAAAAACAATTCAGAGAAGACTGCAAGTTTGGCTGCATTCGGCAGGCACTGCATCATATTTTTAATAGGACATTCAGAATGACTGAAAGGCTGATGTGATAGGATCCAAGACACCTGCTGGAGGATTTGCAGCATCTCTCAGAAATTATTTGGAAACTGTCCATATGTCAGGTTCAACGTTAAACTTCTGGAAACCAATCAACTGGATTTTAAAATTGTATCTGGCGGTATTAGCAGCTTAACTATGAGAGGCATAATTTTTTGGTCTCTAAGACTGGTGATAGAAGAATTGCACAGAAGCTGGGAGACCTAAAGTTCTGACCACGATCCTTACAGTTGGATCTGCATCAAATGCAATTTTCCAGCAGGCATTTTAGACTTATCTAAATTGTCTCGCCGAAAATGAACAACAGCTTCATTTAAATATTCTACTGTATTTAAATGAAGCCTAGTATGGTTATTCATCTGGTTAGGCCAGGATTGAGCCCATGAGTAAAGTGCTCTTAAAGGGTTTAAGTCTTTTTGGCTTTTTTTTTTACTTTCCAGCTTTACTGTATGTTTTTAACGTTGTCTGTTAAAAATTTTTGTTGGCATTTTTATGGAAACATTTTTCATTAATGTTTTTATTAAAGGAAATTTAGGGTTTTTTTTCATCAAAGAGTGTTAAATCTAAATAGTCGAATATTATCTGATAATTCACTGGGAAGTCGACTGTAACTGAAGCATTTACAAAACTACAGCAGAACAGGAAGAGTTACAAAAAAGTGGCAACATGAAAAAGAAGATCTTACAATACAAACTTTCACAGGAACTAAGAAAGTAACAAGGCATCTAAGTGGAGTTCCCTGGCAATCAACAAATAAAGTTAAAATTAATGTTGGGGACTGGTTTAAAGTAAACAAATACAGCGTTTTATAGTTGTACAGGTCACAGTGCACTAGAACCAGATTGCCCACACTGCCATTATGCCACCAAACATATCTGCAGTCCTTGGCACACGTATCTGCTAATGACCTTGTGGAAATTGCTCCGCAGGCTCCAGGTCGGCAGTAATAATGGCAGATCTGTGCCATCTGCTGCAAGAACACCTGCAGCCAACCAACATCATAGGGGTAGCAGTGTGATAGTTAACGTCACCTCCTCCATTAACTTTTGCCACCCCCTTTGCCAGGCATGCTGTGCTGATAACCTCTAGGAAGGGTGCCCTGCAAATGGAGCAACCCTACTTAGACACATCTCATGCAGCTGCACTTCCACTTTACCCTTCTTCACATGCCACAGACTGTTTCCTGTCTCCACATTTAATTTGGCATCTATTTCTTTTGCCTTTGGAAAGGCTAAAAACTGCAGACAATATTTGCAGCTTAAAGAAAGGCTGAAACAATCGTTTACCCCTATGTGGCCACTTACCTTTAACATCACTTTGTATTTTCCCAGCTGCTCTTTAAGTGTTGCTAGGTTACACCTCTCCCCTTTGTTAAACTCTCAGTACCAGTCCCATTATGGGTGGGGAGCTCATTGAAAAATTAATTAGGGCTAGTCACAGTAAACCGCATGAGATCCCCCAAATTGGTGATCCTTTCCAGTGCCGATTGCCACTTTAGGACAGAACTGGGCGGAGCACGGTCCTCCCCGTTTCAGCTGGTTTCCAGCCTAAGAGGAACCCAGAAGGTAGGTTCAATTTATTTTTGTGGGTCTAGGAGGAGCAGGAGACAATCTGGGCTGCTGTCACACCAAAATCCCCTGCTCTTGTACACGGATTCCCTCCCCCGGAGCATGCCTGGCAGAAGGTGGAGGCAAAAAGTTAATGGAGGAGGTGACCTTAACCTTTTTCTGGGCCCAGAGGCTGGCCGGGCCATCCAACATTATTGCAGCCTGGAGCCGGTGGGCTGCCCTGGGACGCTCATTTTCTGCCTGCAGCCCACCAGCCGTAATGAGGCACAGACCACGCCTCCTGTCGACACCTTTGAGCTCCCCACCCATAATGGGACTGGTACTGAGAGTTTAACAAAGGGGAGAGGTGTAACCTAGCAACACTTAAAGAGCAGCTGGGAAAATACAAAATATTGAACATCACAAGGGGGGAAAATCTACCCCAATATTTACCCACATATGTAGCTACTTAACTTTAAGTGGGCACATCTCTTTAAGCTTGGGCTGTTAGCTAGATTTTCCACATGCCCCATTAGACTAAGCTGCTGGTGCAAAGTCAAAGCTGTGCTGGAAGCTCCTGCTAATTACTCAAATGGCCTGACTTCACAAAATTGCACCCAGTCTGTATGCTGCTGGCTAGCTTTACCCTTGTAGCCAACCATTTTCAGCACAGATTTTATTAATTCCTATCTTCAAAAAATTGGCAAGTGCTTCTCAGCATCTTCAAGTACACAGGCAAAAGGAGAACTTAGGGTTTTACAAAAACAGATGTCTTCTCTGAAATAAGTATACATTGAACTGGGCCAGTGTTATCACTGTAGCAAAGAGATGGCCTTATTTAACGCTGGCACAGATGCTGACCTCAGATTACCACTTCTAGCATCACTATTTGTGATGGAGTTAGAACTTGCACTGAGTTAAAACTGATGGAATAATTAAGTATTCTATCTATTTAAAGATTTCTATAAAAATACAATGGACCTCAGGGAAAGTGGCGAGATGAATTATTGATCATTATATGTTATGTGTCAAAAATCCTCAGCCCCAATGGCATATACCAGGTGGAAGTAATGGCACAGGAGGCCTGCGAGGACTCAAATTCTGGCGGGAGCTGGAAATGTCAAATCTCTGCCAAACACCAAATGGGCCTGGGACAGACTGAACCTTCTTCTTCCTCAAATACGACCCATTATGTTGGAAGGGGTGGCGCCAAGGGGAGGGATTGCTAAGGCCCAGAATTTCCTTAGCCTCGGCCTCACTACTGCCTTGCGATCTGGACATCAGGCTGAACAGTTCAGCTCAGCAGTGTAAGTAGGGCCTCTCTGCCAGGGCCCCCCATAAGAATACTGTCCCCATGAGCGATATCAACCCCTTTATAAAGGGGACGATTGGGCAGCAATTCAAACTTTTTCTGAGGCTGGCCAAAGAATGTCTTTCAAGGGCTGCTTTTCTGTCCCCCTCACAAGTAGCTGGCACCCATGAAGTACCCATACTGACACAGGCGCCTGCCAATATATGCAAACTAGGTGATTCTGCTTTGACCCCAGATAGTCCGGCCAGGTCAGAAGCAGAGGACACCGGTGCCCACTCCGCCAAACTTGTACCAGTGGAGGGGGCAGAGGAATTTTGGCCCCTATGTATATAAACAACTTCCTGATTTGCTGGGACTATAAAGTAGTGCATGTTTACTTTATTGGAGGCTACGAGTACATTGACAAAAACAGATTTTCTCTTACCTTTCCATAACCCAGCATGATTATTCGCACCAGCACAACATTGACATGGGCTCCCAGAGACTCATCATGGTAAATCTCATTTACCTGTAGGAAAATAAAAACACATTTGACAGGATGTATTGGACAACAATAAATTGTTTACATGAAAGCATTATAAAACTAGGTTGACTCCAACATCGTAAGTTCCTACCCAACGATCAGATTTTCTTTGCAACTATTCCTTTTAGATCCAAAAATGAGCTGCAATTTAAAGCTGAGCATATCACAGTCCACATTACAACTCCCAAAGGAAATTAATAAAATATAAGTTATGCAGCTCGATTACAATAATATGCCCTCAGTAATCAATAGGCAATATCCCCAAGTTCATTAAATGCAAATTTGCTAAATGAATAATGTGTTTGCAGGGCAAAAGAAATTAATCCAAAAGAATTGAATCTCATTAACAGTCATCTTCATTGTACTGAGGATTTATCCAATTATCTTGAGAGTCACTATTACTGACAACTATCACAGCCAAAGAGTATTATTATTTAGTGTTTCCATAGTGTCAGAAATAATAGGAGTCCTAAAGTCTCAATCATGTCCCAACTATACAGGAACCTATAACAAAATAATAACCCCAATCTAAAACCTGTTAAGTGGCCTCAACTTCCTCGTGTCTAAAAACTGACAAATGCAGTGATAAAATGTTACCATTCTTCTGAGACCAAGATTTATGCTGCAGTTGTCACAATAATGGTGGGGGGGGGGGGCTCAATAGTATCATTAACCCTTGTATTAACTTGGCAAACAGTGTGTAGCTCAGAATTTCCTAGCATTGCCAAAATCACATTAATCAGTATGAAGTAAAGTAAAACAACGCAGGATTTTAGTCACTATCTGTTTAACACTTTCTAATGAGATTGTTTTAAAATGTCAGGCATTTGAAGACAAATTTTAAATTAACGTGTGTACCTCCTGAAGTCAGACATTATGAACTGATTCATTATGCCGGCCACATCTACGGCATACTGGATTATCTGTAGGCTTAAAGAACAGCCCATTTTGATTAAATGGCAAAACTGGTTAGAAGCTCAGGGCTGCACTATAAAGTGACAGAGCATTAGGGAGTTATGATCACACCATCCAACTAACAGTTTTTTTTAATCATTATGCTTAAATAACAGCCTAATCTTTTTATCAAAAATATGACATTTAAGAACTCAGAACCATCATATTTCACTTTAAAGGGAAAACAGTATAAGCTATGATCTTTTCAAACACTCTTTAAACGCAGCAGTATTCAGCAAGAAGTTCCCATACAAAAACCGCATAATCACTTCCAAATTATTTCAACAATTGTGGCAGACTCAGAGTCCATCATCTAGGCACGAGAACCAAATTTGAACCAGTTTAGGTTAATTCAACGAATATCTGAATTTGACATGTTCAGAGATTTTTGGGGAAGATGGATAGGGCGTTTAACTGGATCTTTGACTAATTTTGAGAAATAAAATCCAAGAGCCATTCTCCACTGTATTGTCAGAAGTGTGAACACTGAAGATATCACCAGCAGACCAAACAAGACATCGACCCAGACGAAGGCACAATAATTCACTATGAATAAGCACAAAGAAATAATTTGACATTAACAATCCCTTTCAGGTCTAATGAACAGCACCACATCATGGGTGGGGGTGCAAAACACTTCACAATTTTTTTTGTAATGACTAACTCTGGCCATTGACAGTGAGTGCAATAACTTATTTTTCAAAACCCTGTCACCTTACCCTGGTCCAGTAATGGGAAATGTCTCAGTGCTAAATACCAGTGAAGCTACTACTAAGATAACATTGAAAATAAACTGAGTAACCTTTTTCACAAAATGCTAGTAAGTAAGATTAAATTGAGAAGTTACTTTGTAAATTGTTCATATACAATACAACCTATATCATGGTATAAATGGAATGTTGTATAACTTATACAAGTCATATTATAATAACATAACAGGTTATTATGTTTATAATAACTTAAAAGATAAGGTTACCTTGTTTAAATTGGGCTCAAAAAGTTATGGGTAAATTGACTGGTTCTATGCTCCCGGGAAGCAGCCAGGTTCGAAAGAAGGTCAGGTTGGAGAATTAGCACTATAGAGATGTAGTCCTTTCTCTGATCTATACTCCCTTCAAGCACAGGTCCCTGCTGAGATTGGCGAATTTACTCTTTAAAGTTTTCAAAATATAAGTTTTGGGGCACGATTTTAAAAGGGCGGCGGGATGGCAGCTGGGGGAGCGTCTAACCACCTCTCCTTGACATTCAACGGCATTACCATCGCTGAACCCCCCCACCATCAACATCCTGGGGGTCACCACTGACCAGAATCTTAACTGGACCAGCCACATAAACAACTGTGGCTACAAGGGCAGGTCGGACGCTGGGTATTCTGCGGCGAGTGACTCACCTCCTGACTCCCCAAAGCCTTTCCACCATCTACAAGGCACAAGTCAGGAGTGTGATGGAATACTCTCCACTTACCTGGATGAGTGCAGCTCCAATAACACTCAAGAAGCTCGACACCATCCAGGACATAGCAGCCCGCTTGATTGGTACCCCATCCACCACTCTAAACATTCACTCCCTTCACCATGGGGGAACCATGGCTGCAGTGTGTACCATTTACAGGATGCACTGCAGCAACTCCCCAAGGGTTCTTCGTCAGCACCTCCCAAATCCATGACCTCTACCACCTAGAAGGACAACACTACCTGTGTGTTCCCCTCCAAGTTACACACCATCCTGACTTGGAAATATATTGCCGTTCCTTCATCGTCGCTGGGTCAAAATCCTGGAACTCCCTACCTAACAGCGCTGTGGGAGAACCTTCACCACACGGACTGCAGCAGTTCACGAAGGCGGCTCACCACCACTTTCTCAAGGGCAATTAGGGATGGGCAATAAATGCTGGCCTCACCAGCTACGCCCAGATCCCATGAACGAATTTTAAAAATGGACGCGCGGGTAACCCAAATAATAAAACCTTACCGTTCCCCACGCGATCGCGACTTAATTGGTGGCCATTAACCTTGTTTCCGGGTTTGCCGCCCGAAAGCTGTGCAGCGGGCGGACTGTGCACACCTGCATGACCTGCTGACAGCTGGAGCGTCTGGATTTAAAGGGTCATTGCACCAATGGCTTTTGCTGAAGTAAGGAACAAGGAGACAGAATGGAGCAACAGAGGGGCAAGCCAGCTCCAAGATTCAGTGACACCTCACTTGAGGTGCTGCTGGCCGGGGTGAGGAGGAGGAGGGAACTATTTTACCCAGCCAACAGGAGGAAACACCCTGCCTCTGCCACAAAGAAGGCCTGGCTCGAGGTGGCAGAGGAGGTCACCAGCAGCAGCAACACATCCCGCACTTGGGTCCAGTGCAGGAATCGTTTCAATGACCTAACTAGGTCAGCAAAAGTGAGTACATTTACACATGTGTTGCACATCACTCCCCCTCTCCACCACACATCATTCTGCACTGCCAAGACTACTCTATCACATCACTCCTCACACCTACTTAAGGCTCATCCTCAACTTACCTTCACTTCCTGAGACCTCCTCACCTCCCCATTTGTGAACCCACTGCAACCACTCACCCCAATCCTGATCTAATGTGATGTTTCTGTCTGATACTCACCCTCTGATGCATCTCTTTCACGGTCAGCCTCATCCAAAGCAATGCATTCATCGGCTGACCACTTCACCCTCACTCACTCACACGTCTGTACTTTCTCCCCATGTAGAAGAGAGCGCAAAATGCACGCGAGAGGGCGAGGACTGGAGGGGCGGCCACAACAAATAGTGGTCCTCACAGAGGCAGAGGAGGAGGCCCTGGAGATCAGCCGCACCCTCGAGTGCTTGTCCGTCAGGGAAGCCAAGATTGGCACCCCACAAACGTCTGGTGATGCAACTTTAACATTCATCACACACAATATGAATTGATGTTAACAATGCTTGGCATGTTGAACACCTCAGTATGCTCATCACAATATTACACATCTGTGATGATGCTTAATATTGCCTTCTGTTCTCTTGCAGGCCCTTCAACGACCGCAGTGACGGGAGAGGGTGATTCCACAGAGGAGCTCCCGGCCTCTGAGGGCGCACCGTCACATCTTAGTGAGCCATCCACCAGCGCAGATGCTCACACCTCAGTGGGTCCTATTAGTCAGTTAGTTGGGTTGGCACCAGGTGAGTCACCGCACACAAGTGAGCACAAGCAGACACTGGTGGCAGGAGCAGCTGTGGAGAATCCGCATTGGTGGGCGCACTCCTCTCCAGGCTCTGCTCAGCTGGACACAGATGCGGAACCACGGGCGCCATCCTTTAAAAGGAGAAAGGTCAAGGGACAGCAGCAAATTTGCAAGGTACTGAAACAGGTGCCACGCGCACTCTCCACAATAGTGGAGAGGATGGAGGTGTCCAACTCCTGCATTAGTGGAATGGTGCACAGGCACGTGTGAGAATGTCTGAGATAGTGGCGCAGGTAAGTGCGGGAATGTTTGAGATAGTGGCGCAGGTAAGTGCGGGAATGTTTGAGATAGTGTCGCAGGTAACTGCTGAAATGTCTGAGAAAGTGTTGCAGGTAAGTGCGGGAATGTCTGAGAGAGTGTCGCAGGTAACTGCGGAAATGTCTGAGAAAGTGTCGCAGGTAAGTGCGGGAGTGTCTGTGATGGAGAGAAGGCTAGCCTCTGTTGAGCTTCAAACACGGCTCACAAATGAGTCCATTCACGCCCTGACAACGGCCGTTCGGACTGAGGGTGAACAACATTCTGCCACCTTAAACAGGCAGACAGAAACTTTACAACTGAGCTTCCAAGGCATCACACATGTCCTCCAAACTGTTCTCCAGCAGAGTGGTAGGCGTGATGTGGGCCTGGCCCAGGAGAGGGATGATGGCGAAAGGAGTCATAGAAGTGGAGTCGCCACTCAAAGCGCTCGGACATCTCACCCGTTGCCCCCCTCTCAACCAGTACCCCCAATGCTGCCTCTTCTCCAGGTAGCTGAGTCTGCCCCTGCACAGCTGCAGGTGGAGCAGTCTTTGGCGGGGCCCTCATGGGCTCCAAAACCCAGAGGGTGTAGGCCGAAAGCATCTAAGCAGTCAGGGAATGAACATGAGCAACCTGCCACTACCTCTGCTGCAGCCACAGGGGATGCACCACATAGAAGTAGTAGGAAGAGAGAGGCTACGGTCTTGTGATCACAAAGTATATGCACAGACTGTCATGTTTTTCATCTATATTTGTTTTTTGTTAAAGTCACATTAAATGTTATCATTCTCACCACTACTGCCATGTCTTGCCCATTCTTGACTGCCTTTTGTGATAGCGCCCTTTCATGTGCTTCATCATGAACAGCAAGACTTGATGCCACCCAGTGGGTGACTTTACAGCGGGGGTATGTGGAGTTGCAGAACTGTTTTGTGCAGTGGTGATGGGGGGAATGGTGTTGGCTCTGCTCTTTCCAAGTGGACGATTCTCACTATGTGATCCCCTTATGAGAAGCGTTCAAATATTAGTAACTCCCTGGTCTCACAACCAGCTAGGTGAGCCAATGCTCTGTCGATGGGTTCCTCCTCCTCCTCCTCAATGTTGATGGCAGATGTGGATGCTGGATGAGGGCATGGGGCCTCATCAACCTGTAACCCTCTCTGTTGCACCATGTTGTGCAGGGCACAACACAATACTATAATGTGACCCACTCTCACTAGTGCGTATTGAAGCATTCCCCCAGAACGATCGAGGCAATGAAATCGCATCATGAGCAGCCCTATCGCATGTTCAATGATAGACCTGGTGGCGATGTGGCTGTCGTTGTATTGACGCTGTTCCTCGTCGATGGGGTTCCTCAGAGGTGTCTTGAGCCATGTGTGCAGGGGGTATCCCTTGCACTGAGGAGCCAGCCCTTAAGGCTGTTTGGTGCGTGGAAGAGGCCCGGGATGTTGGATTCCCTCAGAATGAACAAATCGTGGCAGCTACCAGGGAATCTTGCACACGAGCTGCGCATTGATGGAGTGATATCCCTTTCTGTTGATGAACAGTCCTGGCTCATGTGGAGGTGCTCGGATTGCTATATGCGTGCAATCGATTGCAACCTGTACACGTGAGAAGCCACCCACAGAGTGGATAAACCCACTGCCCTCTCCGTCTGGCTGAGGTCATCCATGGGGAAGTTGACGTATTGCGAAGCCCTGCGAAACAAACTGTCGGTGACCTGTCTTACACACTCATGGGCAGACGACTGAGAGACCCCGGCGATGTCACCGGTGGCACCCTGGAATGATCAGGAGGCGAAGAAGTTGAGGGCAGTGGTCACTTTAACTGCGACGGGCAATGAGATGCAACCAGGCCCAGCCGGGAGCAGCTCGGCATGAAGGAGGCTGCAGATGTCTGCGACCACCTGGCGACTCACTCTCAGCCTCTGTTGGCACTGCTCCTCAGAGAGGTCCATGGAGCTCAGCCTCGGTCTGTAGACCCTCTCACGAGGGCAGTGCCTCCTGCGACATCGGTCCTTCTGTTGTTCCCCTCTCTGCTCTTGTGCATGTGCCTGTGACACAGCACTGTGTTGTGGAACTGCAAGTGGCGGAAGTGCACGCCGTGCCAGGCGAGGATGGTGATGTTCCTCCTCCTTGGATGTACTTGTTAATACAGCCATTGCGCACCCCATTCTGATGGTGTCAGTTTGAAGGGGTCCGAAAAGTTGGTAAATATGTGTTCTGAGTGTGAACCAAGAATTTTCAGTCTAAACACAAAGAACTCCCAGCCAAATGTTTGTCTGAGAGAACTGAGTGCCCTGCTGCAATAACTCACCTTTTATCCCTATCTGTTAAACAGGGATTTAAATGTCCAACTGCCTGCCGGCTGTAACCCGACTACTTTCCCATGGCGTGTTTCACACAGCATGGGAAACACTTTGAGGCAGCGTTGCAATCGCTTGCCATCATTATTAATTGCATTTATGCACATTTTAATTACTTTAACGGCGCGCGCACCCAGACGACACTGGATTGTGCGCGTTTTTCGACGGGTTGGAGCCGGGATTCTTCCCACTCCAGAAAGTCCCGATTTTCTTTGCCCCCCCCCCCACCGCCTCCAATGCACCCGCACTTTCATTTTAAAATCGTGCCCATGGTGTCATATGATAATGAGATCAACAAATCAGTACCATAGGATGACTTTCATATGGGCTATGTAAACATCAAAAGATTCCAAACCAAAAAGTGGATAAATATGTTTTTTCTGACACCACCATCCATCAGACTCCTCTCTATAATGGGGCGTTGTTGCCATACTGGCAAATTGTTGGCCAGATTTTGTTTCTGAAACAGTGCTTATATTCTACTCAAATTCTATCATACTGATTATTCGGCTAAACTTATAATAGAATCATAGAAAGGTTACATCACAGAAGGAGGCCATTCGGCCCATCAAGTCCATGCCGGCTCTATGCAAGAGCAATCCAGCCAGCCCACTCCCCCACCCTATCCTCGTAGACCTGCAGATGTTTTCCTTTCAAGTACTTATCCAGTTCCCTATTGAAGGCCATGATTGAATCTGCCTCCACAACCCCCTCGGGCAGTGCATTCCAGATCCTAACCACTCGCTGTGTAAAAAAGTTTTTCATCATGTCACCTTTGGTTCTTTTGCCAATCACCTTAAATCTATGTCCTCTGGTCACTGACCCTTCCGCCAATGGGAACAGTTTCTCTCTATCTACTCTGCCTAGATCCTTCATGATTTTGAATACCTCTATCAAATCTCCTCGCAACCGTCTCTGTTCCAAGAACAACCCCAGCTTCTCCAGTCTATCCACGTAACTAAAGTCCCTTATCCCTGGAATCATTCTAGTAAATCTTTTCTGCACCCTTTCTAAGGCTTTCACATCTTTCCTGAAGTGCGGTGCCCAGAACTAGATACAATATTCCAGTTGTGGCCAAACCAGTGTTTAAAAAAGGTTCATCATGACTTCCATACTTTTGTACTCTATGCCTCTATTTATAAAGCACAGGATCCCGTATGCTGTTTAAACCACTTTCTCAACCTGCTCTGCCGCCTTCAACGATTTGTGCACATATACACCCAGGTCTCTCTGTTCCTGTACCCCTTTTAGAGTTGTGTCCTCTAGTTTATACTGCCTCTCCTCGTTCTTCCTACCGAAATGTATCAGTTCACATTTTTCTGCGTTAAATTTCATCTGCCACATGCCCGCCCATGCCACCAGCCTGTCTATATACTCGCGAAGTCTATCACTATCCTCCTCATTGTTTACTACCCTTCCAAGTTTTGTGTCATCTGCAAATTTTGAAATTGTGCCCTGTGCACCCAAGTCCAAGTCATTAATATATATCAAGAAAAGCAGTGATTCCAGCACTGACCCCTGGGGAACACCACTGCATACCTCCCTCCAGTCCGAAAAACAACCTTTCACCACTACTCTCTGTTTCCTGTCCCTTAGCCAATTCTGTATCCATGTTGCTACTATCCCCTTTATTCCATGGGCCGCAATTTTGATGATAAGCCTACCATGCGGCACTTTATCAAACGCCTTTTGAAAATCCACATATATCACATCAACTACATTGCCCTCATCTACCCTCTCTGTTACCTCATCAAAAAACTCTTATCAGGTTAGTTAAACACGATTTGCCTTTAACAAATCCATGCTGGCTTTCCCTAACCAATCCACCCTCATCCAAGTGACTGTTAATCCTGTCCCGGATTATCGTTTCTAAGAGTTTCCCCACCACTAAGGTTAAACTGATTGGCCTATAGTTGCTAAGTTTATCCTTACACCCTGTTTTGAACAAGGGTGTAACATTTGCAATTCTCCAGTCCTCTGGCACCACCCCCATATCTACGGATGTTTGGAAGATTATGACCAGTACCTCCGCAATTTCCACCCTTACTTCCCTCAGCAACCTAGGATGCATCCCATCCAGACTGGGTGACTTATCTACTTTAAGTACAGCTAGCCTTTCAAGTACCTCTTCTTTATCAATTTTTAGCCCATCCAGTATCTCAACTATATCTTCCTTTACTAAGGCTACGGCAGCATCTTCTTCCTTGGTAAAGACAGATGCAAAGTACTCATTTAGTACCTCAGCCATCCCAACTGCCTCCATGAGTAGATCATTATGGTCCCTAATCGGCCACACCCCTCCTCTTACCACCCGTTTACTGATTACGTGCCTGTAGAAGACTTTTGGATTCCCTTTTATGTTGTTCGCCAGTCTATTCTCATACTCTCTCTTTGCCCCTCTTATTTCCTTTTTGACTTCTCTGTATTTTCTATATTCAGCCTGGTTCTCACTTGTGTTATCAACCTGACATCTGTCATATGCCCCTTTTTTCCGTTTCAACTTACTCACTATCTCTTTTGTCATCCAGGGAGCTCTGGCTTTAGTTGCCCTACCTTTCTGCCTCGTGGGAATGTGCCTAGACTGTACCTGAGCGATCTCCTCCTTAAAGGCCGTCCACTGTTCAATTACAGTTTTGCCTGCCAATCTTTGATTCCAATTTACCCGGGCCAGATCCATTCTCATCCCATTGAAATTGGTCCTCCTCCAATTGAGTATTTTTATTTTAGAATGGTCCGTGTCCTTTTCCATAGCTATTCTAAAGAGAAGATGCTTTATCAATTGCAGCACAAATATTTGCAACTTTTTTAAAACCTCAGTTTAAAAATTTGTTGCAGTAGGTGGGATTAATGACTCTGATGTAACTGTGCTAACAACTCATTTCATTGCATACTCTCCTGTTTTAAAAGCGTTCATCACTGCCTTGGCCAAGCAATAGTAAACCAATACAATAAAAACCTGTATCACAGGTCCTGCCTTAATCTAAAGCAGTAAATACAGAATGGCTCTAACGAAAGGTCTACAACCTGAAACTTTAACTTTGTGTCTCTCGCCACAGAGGCTGCCTGACCTGCTAAGTATTTGCAGCATTTTCTGTTTTTATTTCAGATTTCCAGCATCTGCAGTATTTTGCTTTTGAAAGGGATGATGGTGCAAGGGGGTGGTAATGGGACGAGAAACAAAAGATGAGCCTAGAGGAGCTGTAAATGGCAACAGCACCTGCTGTCCGAAAAAATGGGAGCAGTGGAAATGATCTGAAGTTATTGAAATCAATGTTGAGTTTGGAAGGTTGTAAAGTGCCTAATTGAAGGATGAGGAGCTGTTCCTTGAGCTTCTGTTGAGCTTCATTGGAATAGTGCAGGAGGCTGAGGACAGAGAGGTTAGAGTGGGAGTGGGAGTGGGACGGAGAATTAAAATGGCAAACGGCTGGAAGCTCAGGGTCACGCTTACGGACAGAGCGGAGGTGTTTAGCAAAGCGATCACCCAATCTGCATTTGGTCTCCCCAATGTAGAGGAGGCCGCATTGTGAGCAGCGATTACAGTACACTAAATTGAAAGAAGTACAAGTAAATCGCTGTTTCACCTGGAAGGAGTGTTTGTGGCCCTGGACGGTGAGAAGGGAGGAGGTGAAAGGGCAGGTGTTGCATCTTCTGCGCTCGCAAGGGAAAGTGCCGTAGGAAGGGGATGATGGAAGAGTGGACCAGGGTGTCGCAGAAGGAACGGTCCTTTCGGAATGCTGAAAGAGGAGGGGAGGGGAAGATTTATTTGGTGGTGGCATCGCGTTGGAAGTGGTGGAAATGGTGGAGGATGATCCGTTGAATGTGGAGGCTGATGGGATGGAAGGTGAGGACATAGGGGATCTTATCGTGGTTCTGGGCAGTAGAGAAAGGAGTGAGGGCAGAAGAGCGTGAAATGGGATGGACATGGTCGAGGGCCCTGTCAGCTACAATGGAGGGGAATCCTCGGTTGAGGATAAAGGAAGACATATCGGAAGCACAGGTGTGGAAGGTGGCATCGGCAGAACAGATGCGACGGAGACGGAGAAACTAGGAGAATGGAATAGAGTCCTGACAGGAAGCGGGGTGGGAGGAAGTGTAATCAAGGTAGCTGTGGGAGTCGATAGGCTTATAGTAGATATTGGTTGACAACCTAACCCCAGAAATGGAGACAGGTAAGTTGAGGAAGGGAAAGGAAGAATTGGAAATGGACTATGTGAAGGCGAGGGAGGGGTGGAAATTAGAAGCAAAGTTGATGGAATTTTCCAATTCGGGACGTGAGCAGGAAACGGCACCAATTAGTAAAATGTTCCACATATTCCACAAAAAGGCAGGCATAGCTAGGGCCCATACAGATTCCTGCAGCGACACCTTTTATTTGGAGGAAGTGAGTGGAGTCAAAAGAGAAGTTGTTCAATGTAAAAACAAGTCCAGCCAGGCAAATGAGGGTGGTGGTGGATGGGGGACTGGTTGGGCATCCGTTCAAGAAAGAAGCAGAGGGCGCGCAGGCCGTCTTGGTGGGGAATGGAGGTGTAGAGGGATTGGACGTCCATGGTGAAAAGGAGTCGGCTAGGTCCAGTAAACTGGAAACTTTTACAGAGGCGGAGGGCATTGAAAGAGTCGCAGATGTAAGTTGGAAGAGACTGGTTAAGGTGAGAAAAAATAGAATCGAGATAGAAAGATATAAGTTCTGTGGGGTAAGAACAGGTTGAAACAATGGGTCTATCAGGGTAGTCCTGTTTGTGGGTCTTGGGAAGGAGGTAGAAGCAGGCTGTGCGGGGTTGGGGGACCATGAGGTTGGAGGCTGTGGGGGGAAGATCTCCAGAGGAGATGAGGTCAGTGACCGTCTGGAAAACTACAGCTTGATGTTCGGCACTGGGTAACGGTCCAAGGGGAGGTAGGAGGAGGTGTCGGAGAGTTGGCGTTCAGCCTCCACAAGGTAGAGATCTGTTCGTCAAACAACAACAGCGCCTCCCTTGTCAGCAGATTTAATGACAATGTCAGGTTTGGACCTGAGAGAATGGAGTGCTGCGAGTTCAGAGGGAGGGAGGTTAGAGTGAGTGAGGGGAGTGGAGATATTGAGACGACTGATGTCACACCGGCAGTTCCCAATGAAAAGATCAAGAGAGGGTAAGAGGCCAGAGGGAGGGGTCCAAGAGGAACGTGAATTCTGAAGACGGGCGAAAAGGTCCACTGTGCGGGGGGAAGACTTCTGACTAAAGAAATGGGCACGGAGGCGAAGGCGACGGAAGAAGAGCTCAGCATCGTGTCGAGCTCGAAATTCATTAAGGTGGAGGCGTAAGGGGATGAAGCGAAGGCCTTTGCTGAAGACTGATCGTTCGAGGTCAGAGAGTGGAAGGTCAGAGAGGATAGTGAAAACACATAAGGCAGTTTTATGGAGAGCATGTTACTGCTGTACATTGTAAAGCAACATGTCTTACAATTACTTCTATTGACATCAATAGCAATCATCGTCAAAGCAGCTCAAGCAACAATTGTGACTAAAAACTGTTTACTTCTGAAATATTAAAATGGAAACTTTGCTAAATTTAATTTAAATTTCTATCCTGTTCAACTTCAGCCCTTCAATCATTACTGAGCAGCATATTTTATACTGCCACATAAAAAGGAAAGAATAAATAAAAGGAGTGCATTAATAACAGAAGAGAAAAGGGAGTAGAATTTAAAAGGACGCGGATCAAAAGAATGAGAGTGAATAATGCAGAATATAATGAAAATCTGAGTACTGAGATTTGCAATCTGACTGTTGAGAGCAAGCACACCAGTAAATTGGAACGGCTTCTGATACCACGGGACATATGACATAACCTGAAGCTGAGATATTGCAGTGGTTGATAACCGGTTAACGTATGCAGTCAAACACATTGGCAGACACATGGGTGTCTTAGCTGTATTGAAAAATATTTATTTAAAGTTTTGGCAGCTCATTTTTTAAATTGATCAGCATCCAAACGTGTGAACGCACGCATGCATCTTTTTCTGCAACATAGTAGCTTAATAGGCATTCAACACTACTTTTGAGTCAAAAGAGCACACTCAAGCTATTCTATAATATATAGTCACAAAATGGGAATTACTGGCCCTTCTGACAATAAGTACCAAACAAAGCACAAAAAACAAAAACAGTCATTAAATGTAAGAAATGCTAAATTAAAATGAAGTTGCTCATTAATGATTAATTAGCATTGCTGTTATGTCATAATTGTATAACGTCAAATAAAATAAAACTTCAGATGATGTAATTGTTGAAGTAACTTTCTCAGGTTGAAATTTATATTGATTGAACCCAAATCCTTTAGCCATACAATACATTATACAACATCTTCCATATTTAATATTTGGTACCTTACAAATTCTCATGTTTTAACTAATCAGAGACTCATTGAAAGTGCCATTGTCCTTTTTCAAATTCTTCAATCCCAAAGTGCCTGTATTTGATTGCAATAGTAATAGCTGCCATTCAACAATAGTCCTTTAACTTAAGACCAACCTTCATTGCAGGTTTATATTCAAGCCCACTGTAAATTCTTCTGACAGTTCCACGTCCTTTCACGTCCTGAGGCTTTCAGTCCTCTTCTAGGTCACTGCCAATTTTTCTATTTTTTGCTATTGACAATAGGTCTGTTGGGGAAGGTTTAAACTAGAGTGGCAGGGGGATGGGAACCTGAGCGGGGAGTCAGAAGGGAATAAAGTTGAGAGCAGCAAGAGAGGGGAAGACCCAGGGGAAATCTACAATACAAATAGTACAAACAGTTGTTCAAGAACAAGTGAAAGGGAAAAGCGTAGAGCAGCAGAAAGTGTACTTTAGGCACGACAGATAAAATAAAAACTAGAAGGCGCAAGGCGATTAACCCAGCATCAAAGCTGTGGCAGGGGGTTAGGAATCTGAGCAGGGAGACAGAGGAAAGTGTGTCAGGAAGGGACAGAAGGTATGGAGTAAGAGGTAAAGTGTTAAAAAAGGAAAAAGCAGGAACTAAGTGTCACAAAACATATTTGAAAGTTCTTTATCTGAATGCACGTAGCATTCGTAACAAAATGGACGAGTTAACGGCACAAATAACTACGTATGGGTATGATCTTGTGGCCATTACAGAAACATGGCTGCAGGGTGACAACGACTGGGAATTAAATATGCCAGGGTATTTAACAATCAGGAAGGAAAGGCAGGAAGGAAGGGGAGGTGGGGTGGCTATGTTAATAAAGGAAGGAATCACTGTAATACAGAGAAATGATATTGGGACAAAAGATCAGGACAATGAAACAGTTTGGGTAGAGATAAGGAATAATAAGGGGAAAAAAACACTTGTGGGCGTAGTATATAGGCCTCCTAATAGTTGCAACTCTGCTGGAAGAAGTATTAATCAGGAAATAGTCGGGGCATGTAATAAGGGAACAGCTATAGTTATGGGGGATTTTAACTATCATATTAACTGGACAAATCAAATTGGGCAGGGCAGCCTTGAGGAAGAGTTTATTCAGTGTATTCGGGATGGATTTCTTGAGCAGTATGTAACTGATCCTACAAGGGGGCAGGCAACCTTGGACCTGGTCCTGTGTAATGAGCCAGGATTAATTAATAATGTCCTAGTTAAGGATCCCCTGGGAATGAGTGACCATAACATGGTTACATTCCATATCCAGTTAGAGGGTGAGAAGGTTGGTTCTCAAACAAGCATACTGAGCTTGAATAAAGGAGACTATGATGGTATGAGAGCGGAGTTGATTAAAGTGGAATGGGAAAATAGATTAAAGGGTAAGACGGTACACGAGCAGTGGTATTCATTTAAGGAGTTATTTTACAACTTTCAAAAAATATATATTCCACTGAGGAAAAAAGGGTGTAAAAGAAATGACAGCCATCCGTGGCTAAGTAAAGAAATTAAGGATAGTATCCGACTAAAAACAAGAACATATAAGGTAGCCAAACTTAGTGGGAGGATAGAAGATTGGGAAGTCTTCAAAAGACAGCAAAAAGTAACTAAAGGATTGATTAAGAAAGGGAAGATAGATTATGAAAATAAATTAGCAAAAAATATAAAAACAGATAGCAAGAGTTTCTATAGTTATATAAAAAGAAAAAGGGTGGCTAAGGCAAACGTAGGTCCCTGAGAGGATGAGACCGGGAAATTAATGGTGGGAAACATGAAGATGGCAAAAATGCTGAACAAATATTTTGTTTGTCTTTACGGTAGAGGACACTTAGAATATCCCAACACTGGACAAACAGGGGGCTCTAGGGGGGGGAGGAGCTAAATACGATTAAAATCACTAAGGAATTGGTACTCAGTAAATTAATGGGATTCAAGGCGGATAAATCCCCTGGACCTGATGGCTTACATCCTAGGGTCTTGAGGGAAGTGGCAGTAGGGACTGTGGATGCTTTGGTAATAATTTTCCAAAATTCTCTGGACTCGGCAAAGGTCCCGGCAGATTGGAAAACTGCTAATGTAACACCCTTATTTAAAAAGGGTAGTAGGCAGAAGGCTGGAAATTATAGACCAGTTAGCCTAACATCTGTGGTGGGTAAAATTTTGGAGTCTATTATTAAGGAGACAGTAGCGGAACATTTGGATAAACATAATTTAATAGGACAAAGTCAGCATGGCTTTATGAAGGGGAAGTCATGTCTGACAAATTTGCTCGAGTTCTTTGAGGACATAACGTACAGGGTGAATAAAGGGGAACCAGTGGACGTAGTATATTTAGACTTCCAGAAGGCATTCGACAAGGTGCCACATAAAAGATTATTGCTCAAGATAAAGAATCACTGGATTGGGGGTAATATTCTGGCATGGGTGGAGGATTGGTTATCTAACAGGAAGCAGAGAGTTGGGATAAATGGTTCATTCTCGGACTGGCAACCAGTAGCCAGTGGTGTTCCACAGGGGTCGGTGCTGGGTCCCCAACTCTTTACAATCTATATTAACGATTTGGAGGAGGGGACCGAGTGTAACGTATCAAAGTTTGCAGATGATACATAGATGGGAGGGAAAGTAGAGAGTGAGGAGGACATAAAAAACCTACAAGGGGATATAGACAGGCTGAGTGAGTGGGCGGAGATTTGGCAGATGCAATACAATATTGGAAAATGTGAGGTTATGCACTTTGGCAGGAAAAATCAGAGAGCAAGTTACTATCTTAATGGCAAGAAACTGGAAAGTACTGCAGTACAAAGGGATCTGGGGGGTCCTAGTGCAAGAAAATCAAAAAGTTAGTATACAGGTGCAGCAGGTGATCAAGAAGGCCAACGGAATGTTGGCTTTTATTGCTAGGGGGATAGAATATAAAAACAGGGAGGTATTGCTGCAGTTATATAAGGTATTGGTGAGTCCGCAACTGGAATACTGCATACAGTTTTGGTGTCCATACTTAAGAAAAGACATACTTGCTCTCGAGGCAGTACAAAGAAGGTTCACTCGGTTAATCCCGGGGATGAGGGGGCGGACATATGAGGAGAGGTTGAGTAGATTGGGACTCTACTCATTGGAGTTCAGAAGAATGAGAGGCGATCTTATTGAAACACAAGATTGTGAAGGGGCTTGATTGGGTGGATGCGGTAAGGATGTTCCCAAGGATGGGTGAAACTAGAACTAGGGGGCATAATCTTAGAATAAGGGGCTGCTCTTTCAAAACTGAGATGAGGAGAAACTTCTTCACTCAGAGGGTAGTAGGTCTGTGGAATTTGCTGCCCCAGGAAGCTACATCATTAAATAAATTTGAAACAGAAATAGACAGTTTCCTAGAAGTAAAGGGAATTAGGGGTTACGGGGAGCGGGCAGGAAATTGGACGTGAATTTAAATTTGAGGTTAGGATCAGATCAGCCATGATCTTATTGAATGGCAGAGCAGGCTCCAGGGGCCGATTGGCCTACTCCTGCTCCTATTTCTTATGTTCTTATGTCTTTTGATGAAAAGTGCACTGTCTCACCTTATTGTTGCATTTGCAGAATTTATCCCTCTTTCTCACTCTTTTTTTCAATGTAATCACTTTGTACAATCACAGGTCATGTGTAAGGCAGGTGAATTATAATTCAGAGTGTGCTTTGATCAGTCTGACAATGCAACTTAATCTCAATCTTGGAAGAGCAACCCCTACAGCATCAGCATAATATGTGCATTTAACACACGACCTTATTCTCTTCCAAACAATACTTCTAAACTAGTTCTGTTCAATGGTTTTATGCTATGGCTTCACATCCATTGAGCTGTGAAAAAAGTGATAAGATGCCAACAACTTCCTACATTGCAATTTTCGATCAGGCTATCATGTGGAGTTGAACATTTTGCTGGAGAGAAGGAAACTTTGAGGATGAGTCATCCTCAGCAGCTGTCAAGTAGTTCTCATTGGCCAGTTATCCAGCAGCATTGCCAGAGGTCTGGAAGCAGGTGGCCTAATTACAGCTGGAAAAAATGTAATGACTTCCCAAGAGTTGCTAAGGTAAAACTCCACTTCACATGACTTGCAGGGGGTTAAATTGGATAACTCCTGAAAACGGGCGCTGGGATTAACCCGCGCCCGTTCGTTGTGATGCAGGCAGCACGTAACATTTGTGCTGCCTGCTGTTTTAATTGATTGTTGCGTGCAGCCAGCGCTACCTGCGCTGTTGATTGGCTGCACGCATCAGCAAGGGGCCCTGATATTGTGAGTGGCTAGCTCTACTTAAAGGCAGCCTGCACCTCTTAAAGGGGAGGTACTGTGGCTGCAAGAAGTGGTGGGAGACGTTTGAGAAGTGATTTCTGGGCTGTGATACTTTGAAGAATGGCCACGCCTGCGGGAGCCCGTGCACCAAGGTTCTCCGATGATGCACTAGAGGCCTTGGTGCAAGAGGTGGAGAGAAAGAGGGGCATCTTGTATCCACAAGGGGGGCAAGAGGCCGTCCAGACATATGCTCAAGAGGTAATGGGAGAAAGTAGTAGATGAGGTAAATGCCAGGAGCACAGCGCCAAGAACATGGATGCAGTGCAGGCAGAAGTTCAATGATTTAACACAAGTTGTCAAGGTGAATGAGTTCAAGTTTCAAGTGGCCTATCATGCCAACGGCACCACTAGCCTCATCCACTGCTCAATGCACTACATCCCCCATCAACCACCTACCAACAATCTCTTTCAATCAGTACTCAACCATTCAAATCAGATGCTTCATCTCATATTATCACTGTTGCAAGCCGCACACCCACAACTCGCAGGTCTCACACACACTGGCAGCTATTCAACCACGGTAGCCACATCACCCAAACATCTTGCAGGGCACTCACTGATAAACTTCCCTCTTTCTTGCAGGAGAAGGTGATTCATAACAGTAGAAAGAAAGAACTGGAGGAGGACAGGGGCATCTACACGTCTTAACTCCCACGGAAGAGACAGTGGAAAGGCCATTGCTGAAACCGTGGCCACTGTCGGTGCTGGAGGGATCGATGATGAGGGTCTCTGCATTCATAATCCGCCTTCTCTCTTCCCACTTCTCCCTCATCCCACAAGCTTTTCTGACTCGTGCTGCAGATGGTGTAAGCATGCACTTCTTATTTTCTCCTCTCCCCTCACCACAACCCAATACTTGTCCCTTTATTATTTCAGATACCCAAGAGCTGGACGTGCCCAGCCAGAGGAGGAAGAGGAAGAAGACAGTGATGATGAAGAGACACTATCTCTCGATCTTACACTTGCAGCCACCAGCTCAGAGGCTGACACTGCATGTACTTTAGAGGCTAGGATAGAGGAGGGATCTGCACGTGGTGAGACACCGGGCACAAGTACACAGGAGCCGGGGGCAGGGGGGGAACGGATACCACAGGTGTCAGCTTGCTGGTGGGCGAGGTCGCACACCAGTTCTGCTGCAGAGGATTGAGATGATGACTTTGATGGGCCAGGCTACAGAAGAAGGCTGATGGGCGTACACAGCCAAATGTTTGGTGCACTGGGATGTGTGCCAGAAAGCCTGCAAATAATGTCAAGGGGCATGGGGGAGTCCAGCTCCAACTTGGCACAGGACTTTGCGCAGAGCTTGGAGCCCATCCTTTCCCACATGGAACGGGTGGTCACCTCCATCAGCCCACCTGTGGAACCCACCATGATACAGCGTCTGATGACCGATGTCACAGTTTCCATTGCAGCACAAACATCTGCCATCAAAGGTCTGACTGCTGCGTTTGGAGCTCAGACTGCTGCACTGGAAGCTCAGACTGCTGCTATCATGAATCTGGGTACCACTGTTGAAAGGGGCTTCCAGGGCATCACAGCGGTCCAGCAATCTGTTCTCCAGCAGATCACTAGGGTTGCTGAGGTGCCGCCCCGGGAGAGTGGCAATGGTGCCATGGAAGACGAATCTGCTGTCCTCGCTCAGGATGACAGCATTCTTGCTCCCACCAGTGCCCTTGCTGTTGCCTGTCTGCCAGCCAGGCCAGACTGCTGCAGCCCAGGCCGAGATTGTGCAGTCTGAAGCCAGGCCCTCCCAGTCCAGAGCTGCTCGAGGTCGTCCTCCAAGGCCATCTGCAGTCTCCTCAATTGAAGGTCAGCAGCCTTCCACCACCCATGCTCCAGCCACTGGGGATGCATCTCATAGGAGCACTAGGAAAGGTAGAGGCACACGAACAACAGGCGCTATGGGAATGTACAAGGATGAATAGTCTCATATGTTTGCATAATTACATGTATTAATTTATAAATGTGGATTTGAATTTGCATTTGGTGGTGGTTTTTATTTCTACGATGAGCTGAGGGAGAAAGCAATAAGGAGGACGATTTGATGGTCATGTGAAAGAGGAAAGGTAAGGAGAGTGGGACTGTTGGTGAATGGGGAGGTGTCGTTGAGGTTACTGGTATCGTTCATTAATAATCTGATCACGCAGAGTCCTGGCAGACAGGCCTGTCTACCTTGTAGCCTCCCTTCTTCACTTCCTCTTCCGCCTAGTCCTCTTCCTCCTCCTCCTCCTCTTCCTCTTGCTCAGATTTTCGCCTGATAGGCGGTGGCAAGGGTCCTCATAATGGTAAGGTCGTGCAGCATGCAGCATACAATGACAAATCTTGATACCCGCTCAGCTGAGTACTGCAGGGCTCCTCTAGAGCAGTTCAGGCAGCGGAAGCGTTGCTTGAGGACACCTATGGTCTGCTCGATGATGTTCTGTGTAGCAGCATGGCTCGCCTTGTAGGCCTGCTGCGCACTTGTGCATGTGTTCCTGACCGGAGTCATGAGCCATTTCACGAGGAGTTAACCCTTGTCGCCCAGTAGGCAGCCTTTGACTTGCCATGCTGATTGAAATACAGGTGGAACAGAGGACTGCCACAGGATGAAGGAATCATAACTGCTGCTAGGATAGTGGGCATGGACCTGCATGATGCGATGCGTGTGGTCGCACACCAGCTGCACATTGAGGAAGTGGAAGCCCTTTCTGTTCATGAATATGGCCGAGTTCAGATGTGCAGCACGCATGGCAATATGCATGTAGTCAATGAAATCCTGCACCATGGGGAAGCCTGCAATGCAAGCAAACCCTCGTGCTCACTCCTCCTGCTTGTTTCTGGCAAGAGGGAATGAGATGAATCTGTTTCTCATTGCGTACAGAGCCTCAGTGACCTCCCTTATACAGCAATGCATTGGAAACTGTGAGATGTTGCTTATGTCTCCAGCAGCAGCCCGAAAAGAACCAGAGCTATAAAAATTAAGGGCCACGGTCACCTTGACAGCCACAGGCAATGCTGTCCTTGCCCTGCTTTGAGGCTGCAGTTATGGCTGCAGCAGTTGACAAATTTCAGTCACGACCTCTTTAGTGAACCACAGACATCTGATGTACTGGTCATTGCTGAAATTGCGGTAAGAGAATTGGTCCCTGAAGGCTCTCCTTGGACATGGTCTCCTGCTGAGTGCCCTGCTCCTCCCTCCTCCTCCTCCTCCCTCTTCTAGCAGCTTGTCCTGCTCTGCGTGGCCTCTCTTCATTCTCCCAGTCATGTTCAATTCCCAGAGGAAGCCCTACCAGGCTACCCAGGTCTGGAAGCAACTTTTTTCAGCATTATATTTTAAATGCCACTAAAATACTGCAAGACCAGCCAGAACACTCTCTACAGAAAGTTGAAACTTTAGCTAAGTATAGGAAATTTTCAATAACAGTACAATTGTACCAGCAGCCAGAAGAAATAATCCAGCAACTAATCTGTAAGTACTTCATGATCCCTTTAAATAGTGCTGGTAGGGGGTCCTTCATGCTGTTTAAGTCCTGTTCAGCTGTGCGAGGTTAAGACAGGGCGTTGGCTGGAGTGTGGCGTTCTAAAATTTCATCGGTTGCTTCAAATCAGCGTTGCACACGGATTCACGTCATCATCACCCTACTCTACATACTGCCGGTGGTCGTTAGGTGTGCTCGACCAAACACCTTTAGCAAGATGGCATCATGCGTACTTCATGTCGGAAGTGTGAGTGCGCATCTCAGGTGCCATTTTCAGGACTTAGGGTCTGCGTAGCGCCTACAAAATGGGAGCTACATGGCCCAATTTCGCGCCCCATACTCTCTGCACAGCCCTGCATCACCCTAATTTATCCCTTGCACTACCAATCAAGCCTTATGCAATATAGCCTTATGTAATATACGAGATCTGCAAATACCTCTCTGGCTCATATTTATATTCATTTTTAAGTACTATGTATGCACTTACATTTGCTAAAAACAAATTAATTAATCCTATTAATTTGTTTTTATATTCCATTTTTAGGTCAAAATTAGGAATTCCTGCACAGGCAATTTTATGTGATTGCTTCACAAAATTATCTCTAGTTGACATACTATTAGCCAAGCAACTGGAGACATGGATGAAATATAGTTGTTCAGGCGAGGCTCATGAAAGCTTACATAAAATTTAATTAAAGTTCAACCAAATTCCATAAGATTGTAATTTCTGGAATCTTGGCAGAAGTCTAGTCTGTGGATTAAGAGTTATGTATTCAGACAGTTTGTGACCTTCTGCATTTGTTGATCGCTTGTCCATCATCATACAGATTAACTTTTAGATAGAAGACCTTGTCCGTTCTTAGTCCGGTGCTCCGAATTTTCATGCGATGAGTTGCACTTCTTTTACGCCAATGGAAAATGAGTTGCACCAACCGATGCTCTGGACAGCTTTTTAGACCAGAATTTCCTGGGTGAGCTCATTTGCATGTCCATTGGAGTAGTGACTGGCATAAAACCAATGTAAAACAGGAGTAATCAGTTGGGATGCATGAAAATTAGAGTGCAGCCTTTAAAAGGCCAGTTCTGGCTGAAGACTGCAGCAGCAACAGACTGGGGTAGCAGCAGGTAAATAAAGAATAGTACTTAGCTCAGTGAGTTGATTGTCAGCTGGCTTGACTGGATGTTAGGAAAAGCAGGTATAGGGATCCCTTGTGAATCTGGAATTGTCTAACAAGAATACAATCCTGGATGCCTATGATTCAGCCACGGTCAGTGAAACAGGGGAGGGCAATCATAAGACTGTGGCACTGTAAAGCAAGTAGTTACCCATGAAGAAAAAAGTAAACACCCTATTCACTTTCACAACAGCCTCGTGGCACTGGTTATGGACCTTCAATGAATCATGCATTATAACTCCGATTTCCTTCTCACACTTCGCAGCCTTGAGCACACAACTATGCATGATATATGCATGGTTGGAGTTGCCCCTACCCACGCTACATACATTAAAAGATATCTGCAAGTCACTCTCGCATTAAACATATATCCGCCTGCAATCTATATGTTTCAGCTAAGGTTTTTACACCCACAGATATCTTCATGTCATCCACCAACTTGTGAGTAGGTCCTCTGATGCCTTTATCCAGATCTTTGATAAAGATAGTGAAGAGCAACAGCCCTAATGAGCCTCCAACACAAAACCTCTACCATTAATAACTACCTTCTGCCTATGCAAATGCAACCAGTTCCTATCCAGCCCAAAATCTGCCTGCCAATCCCACAGGACTCAACTTTGCTTAGTAGCCTTTTGTACCATACTTTATCAAAGATTTTTTTGAAAGTCAAGATGCACACTGACAGTTGGGCTTCTATCATCTGTCAACATTGTAACTTCCTCAAAAAATTCTACTAAGTTGGTGAGACAGAACCTCCTTTTCCAGAATCCATGCTGAGATTTCCTAATAACCCCTTCTCTTTCAAGGTGATAATACATTGCATCTCTAATGATCTCCTCTAGCAACTTGCGTAAGGATCAATGGATATTGTACACTAGGATTTTCAGAAGCCAGTTGATAAGATTCTGTATGAGAATTATACAGAAATAAACAGTGAGCTGCAACATTCCACAAACCGGCTCTTCCAGCTTTACACAGAACGTCAATGCCTGCAGCCTGTGGGGTTTTTAAAAAAAAAATCTGGGCACATTCTCTTTGTTTTAAAATGCAACACTTAAACATAACTCATTCCCAAATCCTTTCCATGAAGAAAAAAAATCAAAATCCTGAAATGTGGTACTGGGACATCCTTGGATTGGCAGGCAGTGACAAGTGACGTCGCCCATGGATCAGTACTAGGCCCCCATATTTTCACTATTTATAAATAAATTACCTTGATATGGGAGTAGAAAGGAGAATATCCAAATTTGCCAATGATACTAAGCTAGGAGATAGTGAATTGTGAAGAAAACAGAAAATTGCAAATGATGCAGATTAAGCAAGTGGGCAGAACAATTCTAGATGCATTTTCATGTAACAACGTATGAGGTAACATAATTTGAACATAGGAATGGAAGATGGGAGTATAATCTAATGAAAAGTCATTGTAAGAGATAGATGAAGAAAGTGATTTAGGGGTCAAGGTGCACAAGTAATTAAAATATAGCTTGAGAGTGCAAAAATTCATCAAGAAGGATAATTAGCAGTTGGGCTTCAACTACTAGACTTGTGCAGAGCGTTTAGAATATTGGGGCCAATATTGTAATGGCCGGTGCCCTAGCATGGAGGCCTGAGGCCAATGATGTGCCTAATGGGCTCACCTTAGCCCAATCTGTCTGGTCAATGCAAAGGGTGCTGGGAGCCTGCACAAAAGACCACAAAAATATTTAACCTACGGGCTTTCCCCATCATGAAATTGGAGCACCTGTGCAGTGATTCAGTTATTGAGTACCCATTCCCAACTGTTGCTGAAGGGGTTGCCCAGTTTTCTTTGCCTAGGTGACCCTTACCTATCAATAGGGCCACCCAGCTTGCCTTCTCTTCAGCACTTTGGCCACAAAAATCCAAAGGACTCCGCCCAGCCGCCATCCTCCCCGCTCCTACCAGAAAGAAATGCTAATGCTCTATGAACAACCAGCATCTCTTGACTGGCTGCTGGTATTCAAAATTCTGGCCCCAACCCCCAGTGTTCCCAGCACATTGTACACTATACACTGGGAGCACTAGAAAACAATGTCAGCTCATTTGTGCACAAACAACATAGGGACAAACAGACAGGTGGTACAGTGGCAAGATCACATCACTGACCCAATTATATTCAGTTTTGCTGCGCTTTAGGAAGCATGTACATGCCTTGGAAAAATTGCAGCAACAATTCACCAGGAGGATATTTGGATAAAAGATCTAAGCTTTGATGAGAGGCTGCATAAAGTGAGATGATAGTTCCTGCAGATGAGAAGGTTAAGGCTGATCTGATTGAGGTGTTTAAAGTAATGATGGGTGCATGAGGAATGACTCTCTTTCTTTTGGATAGAGAATCCAGAACAAGAGGACATAATCTTATAATTCAAGCTGCACCAGTTAAAAATGAACTACTTCACTCAAAAGTCTGAGAGAATGTGAAACGTATTGCCTCAGAAGGCCATAGATGTAAAATCAATTGAGGTGTTTAAAAGGGAGATAGATACTTACTTGGGAAGTAAAAGTAAAATGATTGGAGGGGGGTGGAGGAAGCAGGCAAATGGGATTAAAACTATCCCATTTTTAAAAACATACAGGCTAACAAAATGGAAGAGCAGGCTTAATGAGCCGAATGTCCAATATATTTCATGACAATCCATTGCATATTAGAAAATACTGTTGCCAATATTCATGGGCCAACACTTCAAGAGCTTGGATGGCATTTTTTTTGTCCGTTATGTCAGCATAGGCTAAAATAAATGGGTTAAAGCAGCAGACAAAAGAATGTCAAGCAATCGCCTAGAATTTCTTAGCAACATTAACAATGAATGTTAAGCATTTGTTGTTAATGTTGCTAATAACTTCTAGGCATTTGTAACTGATACTCAACAGCTTTAGCAGAATGTGATTAATAACAAATAGTCTGTAAGTGTAAAGTATGTAGTGATAATGCTCATTATTAAAGAGCAAACAATAATAAACATATTATAAGATGCACCTTCACTGTTGTACTTACTAGCAGTTTTAATGGCTGTACAAATCAGTATTATAAAGCATGCTGATGAGTAAGCCAATGAAAATGTTAAAAACAAATCTATCCGTACTAAAAGAAAAGTGAAATATCAGCATTAGGAAGAAAACAACATCAGAGAATGTATTCTAGGAGCTCATTATAAAGTATTTTACAATGAATAAAACAAAGCTTTAATACAAGAAGAAGAAAAATCAGCTTTCTTTTATATAGCACCTTTCATGGCCTCAGGATGTTACAAAGTGCTTCACAACCAATTAATTACTTCTGCAGTGTAGTCACTGTTGTTACGTAGGCAAACATCTACATGGACTGGTTGGGCTGAACGGCCGGTTTCCGTGTTGTAATTTCTATGTAATGTAAAATGTGGCAGCCAATTTATGCATAGGAAGATGACACAATCTCTTTTGATGGTGTCGGTTGAGGGATAAATGTTGGCCAGGACATTAGAGGAACTCCCTGCTCTTCTTTGAATAATGACATTGTTAAGTCTATCTGAACAGACAGGCAGGGCTTCTGTTTACATTTTATCTGAAAGGTGGCACTTCTGACAATGCAATGCTCCTTCAGTACAGCATTGAAGTGTTAGCCTGATTATGTGCTGAAATCCTAGAGTGGTGCTTGAACCCACAACCTCAGCTGGAGTGCTATCATTGAGCCAAGCTAACACTTACAAGGAGATAAAGCAAATAAAGCTTGAAATTCCTGGTTACAAAGCAAAAAGATTGTCCATGGAAGGGGGCGGCACAACTTGGGGAGAACCCAGATCTAATGAGATTCCACCCTGTACACAATACGGCCCAAATTCAAAATGGAGTGGGAGGGGCTGGGAGGAGATCCAGTCTACCACCTGTCTTCCTTACATCACAGCCAGCTTTCGGTCTGTGTCTGGGCATGTACTCAGGCTACCTTAGGAATTCCACCCGTTATTCCCTCCTTAGGTTCAACAGAAGCCACATCTGCTGAGAGCAGGCATGGTTCTGTACTGGGTCTCCCTAAGGCCCCAAAGAGTTCAAGGAGGAAAGGTAATCAATCCCACAGGGGATCACCTTAAAATACAGGCCATGGTTTCCCTTCATTACAAATTTGTGCATTACTTCTTTGGCCTGTTAAGTGCCTCTACCTCACCCAGTCAGAGCACCAGGATGTTCCTCTAATTTTCCTGCTCTTCCTTAGAGCAGGCATCTCCGTTGTTCTTCTACAGGCCACCTGTCCTGACTATTAAAATGAGCCCATTCCTCAAATTTGGGATGGGTCAATGCTCTCTTTGACCCATAGACAGGAGTGCCTCCTCCACCACATTTCTGGCAGCAGAGCAGGGGCATGTAATCTTTGGCCCAAATCCTTTAGGTGAAGCTTTATGCTTTGCACCCATAGATAAGTGTACTAAAAAAAAGTGACTCGTAGGTTTCCCCCTCAATTCCTCACACAGTGAGCTTCAAACATCAGTTGGAGAATGGGGAAGAAGTCGATGAGTGAGTGAAACCATGCCACTTTTGTGCACCTTCAAGAAATCAGCTGGAGAGTAGCACTGAGAGCAGCATGGGAATTGGTTGGCAGCCACCCTCTCAATCAGAGAATGACACATGGCACAGGCAGGCTGAATGAGAGAGAGAACATAACCTACAAACTGTAACTTAAAAGAAGAGAATGGGAACAAAATACAATCATGTTTTTTTTTAAAAAGTAATTCAATATTGACACCACACAGAATTTTTCCTATATACATATTTCAATTGCTAAATTGTGAAAGATCTCACTTTTAGGCAAGTTATTAAAAACACAGACTAAACAATCATCCTATTAAACAATTTCCAAAAACACTTACTATATTCATTAGCGTCAGGAGGTACTTCTGCACATGGTCCTTCCCGTGAAAATGCACCACTGTGTCATCAACTCCAAGAAGAACTTCTATATTATAGTCACTGTCCCTATCATGTCTTCGTACTCTCCTGGTTTTATTCATCTGTTGCTCAATGCCTTTGTATATGGCTTCCAGATCACGCAGTCCACTCAACTCTGGTTCTGTCAAAAAGAAGTTGCTTTATTAGTCAAAGGAAAAGCACAACGTTAAGTCTATTTTTTTCTAACAGAATCAAATAGCAATGGTTTTACATTCACTATTGATATTAGCAGTAGATCCATGCAATGAAGAGGTATGCTTTTCTTTTGCTTTTTTTCTGTGAATTTTGTGCTCATTCGTGAGGGTTGTTAGTGCTGAGAAATGGACTTCTTTCTGTTTGAACACCAAGGGATAGATTTTCCTGAGTCTGCCTCAACAGCGTCAGGACTAGACCTCCGGCTGCTGTCCCAACCCCATCTTGGCCCCAGCCCAAGGCCTTCAGCAGATAAGGCATTGTGGCAAATTGGAGGGAGAGGAAGCTTCTTTTGTGCCATCTCTTTCCATTTGTAGTCATTCCTGTTCCTACCTAGGGCCTACTGTCATGGTTCACCTGCCAGTCCTGGTGAGCAGCAGAAACAGGGATGCGTGGGAAAGAAACAGGGCAGGATCGCAGCAAAACCACTCTTCCTTGCGACGTACAGCAAAGGAGAGGCCAGTGACTGTCGCGGCAGGGGGAGGGCAATTCAAGTCGGAGATTGTGGACAAGATAGCAGAGGAAACTCCACCTGTGTTCAGTAGAACATTTTTTAATTTCCTACATCAGCCATTCCCTTTGAGTAAGAGTCCCAATTTTGTAGAACTTATTGCTGAATTAGGAGCAGTTTTGTGCTGTAAGCTCACAACTATTAGGAACTGCCCAAAGTATTTCACAGAGGACCCTTACAGCTTGCAGATATCAGTGTTTCAGTATTAGCAGTCTAACTTAAATCATATTTCTTCACTGTTCTATGATTTCAAAGCACGAAGAATGATCCTCACAGCATTTGCAATTCAGGCCATCCTCCTTGCTATTTTTGTAAAAGTGAAATAAGAAACTCAGAAAACTAGCTTTATATTCTAGGGACAACAAACTGCCTTTTTTTTGGAAAATGATATATATAATGAAGTTGCGTTGTCAAAATATAACCAAAATTGTCCACTATTCAGCACCAATTGCCAATCTCAATCAAAGAGACCGTTAGTGACTGGTGCCATCAATGAAAAATTCACACTGCTGCAACAAGGATTTCTTTTCTGAGGTTAGATTTAAGGAACACATTGGACTGTGGAATAAGAGCCAGCTCTCAGGTGATTGGAAAACAGAACTGAAACTCCAACACATTCTACTCCTTTTATCTCAGGAATAGCAATACTATTCTCAGCACTGCTTGAATGATGGACTGCTAACTCAAAATTAAATTCTCTGCAATGTTCATAAAAAGTGCAGGTGCTACTGCAGGGAGTAAGTATGAGGTGGGTTGTTCTATTTGCCAGTCTAAGACACACTCCTCAGAGAACAACCGTGCAGCATGCTTGGCAGGATGTGACAGCCAGGCTCAATATTGTGCGCACTACCCACAACAGATGCAGAAGAAGATGGTACACCTAAAGAAACCTGCCAAGGTTAAGATTATCCATCAGCACCATTTACCAGGTACCCCGTGGCACAATATGCATGCCATAAAATGCTGCCTGTCAACTTGTTGCCCATTTACCGCTGGCCCATGCCAAGCCCTTATGTAACCTTACAGTTCTTTCATTGCTGACCATGTATACTCATACTCCAGCAGGGCACACATTCAAGATGCAACTTGCAATTGAAAGCTTTAGCACATGTACATCTTCAAAGGGCTTCACAAATAAAAGCATTGTAACAAAGCAAGCTGCATAATTGCTTAATGGCTGCTGGTTGGGCACATATAGAACCATAGAGAAGTTCACAGCACAAAAAGAAGCCATTCAGCCCTTCATGTTCATGCTAGTTCTTTGCTACATATATATAAAATAAATTCCCATCCCCTGCTCTGTCCCTGTATCTTATTCTGCTTCGATTGTTTATTTACTCTTCTTTTAAAAATGCAATGATTCAACTATTCCCAATGCAAAGCGTTCCATACTATAACTCCCTATGTAAAGAAATGTTTCTTAACCTCCAATCTCACTTTATGGCCACTGAGTGGCAATTTTAAATTGAAGACCCCCTCATAACCGACTCCCAAACCAGAGGAAATGGTCTTTGCCTATTCACCCTGTCAAAATCTTCATTATTTTAAAAACCTCAATTAATTCTCCTCTTAGCTTTCTTTGCTCTAGCATTACTCAAGGCTCTCCTCAAAACTATAGTTTCTCATCCCTAGTATCATCGTGATGAATTTCCACTGCACGCTCTCTTTGGTTTTGCTGCCTTTTCCATAATGAGGTGTCCAAAACTGCAATCTAACCATGGCCCAACCTTCGCCTTGTACAAATTTATCATTACTTCTTTGTTCTTGTATTATATTTTCCTGTTTAGAAATCCCAAAATGCTATTTGGCCTTTTTTTGAGCTTTAATTACTTGCACTTGCAATGTCAGGGAGTGATGTATTTGCTACCCTAGGTCTCTTTGTTCCTCAGCATACTTCAGCGTCTTTCCGTGGACTTTATATTCCAATTCCTTGCCTTTCCTTCCAAAATGCATCAGCTCACAATTCTCCACATTAAATTGCATCTCCAGCTTTTCTGTCCATTCCACTAAGTCTTAATGAAGTCTTTTACAGTCCTTCTTGCTGTCTGACAAACCCCCTACTCTTGTGTCATCAGCAAATTTTAATATCATGCTCCCTACACCCAAATCATCTATATATACTGAGAGCAAAACTGGACCCACCACTGACCCCTGGGGTACATCACTTCCAGTCCTTCTCCAAGTGATACCCATCAACTCTAACCTTTTGATTACTATCCTGAGATGATCTTTTATACATCTACCAGTTTCCTGCTTTTCCAATTAGCAGTTTGCAGGCTATTTAACCTGTTAGCTTCTTTGTGGTTACCTGCTGTTTTCTCCCTTCTTTTCTGTTTAACACTGATTAGGGGCTTTCTTATCGTCTCTGTTTTCAGTTCTAACAAAATGTTCACCGGTCTTTTCTCTTGCTGATGCTGATGGACCTGATGTGTATTTCTAGCATTGTCCTTTTTGGTCATTCAAAGCCTGGAACGTGAGCCTGTTAGCACTGCCAGAAGACTAGGACAAAACAGACCTCCCAGCACCCTTTGTCCCTCTCACAATGCTGTAAGTACCAGCACAGCAACACACTCTGGAGGATGTAGGTAGTGAACTTGAGGAGTAGCACCTGTGAGTCATGGTTCACAGGTAAATAGTAAGTGGTGGTGCCAGAGCAAGTGCAAAACTTGCTGCCCTATAGTCATATTGCTGCCATCAATGACCTCAACTTTGGGAAATGCAGAGTACAGAGACATTAGTCAGCTGTAATGTGCTGCTGTTGCCATTTAGTGGGATAGGAGATGAAAGTATTAACTATCATGGCCAATGCATCATTCACCTGATTGATAGCCACCTTTTCATGTCCGCTCTTCTTTTACCCTTTTCCTGTCCTGCTGAACTCGTTGTAAATGATTCAATTACAATGGGCTTCCTAATGATCTTGCAAACAGTACTCAGGTGTTTTTGTTCCACAGAACCATTCCGACCACACCAAAAAAAAAGGAAGTCCAAAATACAGAAAAAAAGTAGAAAAAGCCTTTGGAAAAAAGGGGAAAAATTAGAAGTGATAAGTTTCATTAAGCCCACTGCAAATAGGCAGACTGAGTGCAGAGCAGGATCCCATGATAAACAATGGAAAATCACAAGCTCTACCATGTTAATAAATTAAGGGATGATTTATATATTTCAATTCCATAGATTAGAGCGGAGTAGAGCGGAGAAGAGATAGGATTCTATGCTGTCAAATTTCCCAGTTCCCACCTGCCCAAATGGCCACAGCAGGGACAAGCCTGTTGGATGGAAAATTTCCTCCTAAACGTTCATAAGTTCAAGTCCCAGGGCTACTTGTCACTCAGGCTCAGTTTCATCACTCAAGTGATCTACTGATGAAGCATCACTCAGACAACTTTTTCCAGGTGGGGGAGAAGAAAAATTGAAGCAAACACTGCCTGACTTAATCTTAATAAAACACCAACAGGTTAACAGCCAGGGAGCAGGTATTGTGACATTCATAATCACAGTGATCCACTTTCCCAGATAGAGAAAGCGTTAAGTGGTTTGGAGAGAAAATAAGAGTAACTGCCAGAAAACTATATACAGAATAATAATACCATACAAGTATCCAAAATGAAATATTGCTTGTATGTTTCTTAACTATATAATTATGGAATGTTACATCGAGATTCATCGAAACTACAGCACAGAAACAGACCATTCGGCCCAACTGGTCTATGCCAGTGCTCATGCTCCACATTAGCCTCCTCCCTCCCTATTTCATCAAACCCTATCTGCATATCCTTCTATTCCTTTCTCCTTAATGTGCTTATCTAGATTCCCCTTAAATCCATCTATGCTATTTGCCTCAACTACTCCCTATGGTAGCGCGTTCCACAATCTGGGTAAAGAAGTATTCTTTGAATTCCCTATTGGATTTATTAGCGACTATTTTATATTCATGACCTCTAGTTCTAGACTCCGCCATAAGTGGAAACATTTTCCCTATGTCTACCCTATCAAACCCTTTCATTAGAGTGAAAAGTTATTTAGCTTATAAACAGTTTGAAATAATGTTAATTTATTTAATCTTTATTCACCATTTAATTAGATTTTTCCCCTCCGCAAAAATAAAACCGTGCAAGCAATAAACTAGCTTCAAATTACTTCATGTGAATTGTCTGCGGTATGATAATGAATTAAGAGAGTGAAAAATACATGCCAGAGATGTAAATGAAAATGTTCTGGCATTTAGCATAGTCAAGTCTCTGAAATGCAGAATAAAAGATCAATACTGTTGTCAAATGACCTCAAGGACAGCTTGACAATCTAATAATTCATTCTGTACACTCGTCTGACCTCACCAGAAAAAAACTTTTTGTTAGGAAAAACATCTCACAAATAAACAATTACCATCATCACTGCTGGGTGCTAAACAATGCAATGTTGCGTTCAATCAAATGGGAACACTTTGAAGCACTTTGAAGCACTTTTAAGTGCGATATAAAAGCTTACACTCAAAGGCCAGGAATTTCCTTGGACAAGAAAAAGGTGGCATATGACAGATGTCAGGTTGATAATACAAGTGAGAACCAGGCTGAATATAGAAAATACAGAGAAGAAGTGAAAAAGGAAATAAGAGGGGCAAAGAGAGAGTATGAGAATACATTGGCGGCTAACATAAAAGGGAATCCAAAAGTCTTCTATAGGCATATAAACAGTAATCTGGCAGTAAGAGGATGGGTGGGCTGATTAGGGACCAAAAAGGAGATTTACCCAAGGAGGCAGAGGGCACGGATTAGGTACTATATGAGTACTTTGGATCTGTCTTTATCAAGGAAGAAGATGCTGCCAAAATCACAGTAAAAGAGGAGGTAGTTGAGGTACTGGATAGGCTAAAAATTGATAAAGAGGAGGTACTAGAAAGGCTGGCTGTACTTGAAGTAGATGTCACCCGGTCTGGATGGGATGCATCCTAGGTTGCTGAGGGAAGTAAGGGTGGAAATTGCAGAGGTGCTGGCCAGAATCTTCCAATCCTGCTTAGATATGGGGGTGGTGCCAGAGGACTGGAGAATTGCAAATGTTACACCCTTGTTCAAAAAAGGGTGTAAGGATAAACAACAAATACAGGCCAGTCAGTTTAACCTCACTGGTGGGGAAGCTTTTAGAAACGATAATCTGGGACAAAATTAATAGTCACTTGGACAAGTGTGGATTAACAAAGGAAAGCCAGCATGGATTTGTAAAAGGCAAATTGTGTTTAACTAACTTGATTGAGTTTTTTGATGAGGTAAGAGAGAGGGTAGATGAGGGCAATGCGGTTGATGTTGTGTATATCGACTTTCAAAAGCCGTTTGATAAGGTGCCACATAATAGTCTTGTCAGCAAAATTGAAGCCCATGGAATAAAAGGGGCAATGGCAGCATGGACACGAAATTGGCTAAGTGACGGGAAACAGAGAGTAGTGGTGAACGGTTGTTTTTCGGACTGGAGGAAGGTATACAGTGGTGTTCCCCAGCAGTCGGTACTAGGACCACTGCTTTTCTTGATATATATTAATAACTTGGACTTGGGTGTACAGGGCACAATTTCAAAATTTGCAGATGACACAAAACTTGGAAATGTAGTAAACAGTGAGGGGGATAGTAATAGACTTCAAGAGGACATAGACAGGCTGGTGGAATGGGCGGACATATGGCAGATGAAATTTAACGCAGAGAAGTCCGAAGTGAAACATTTTGACAAGGAAGAATGAGAAGAGGCAATATAATCTAAATGGTACAATTCTAAAGGGGGTGCATATGACCTGGGGGCATACATGCACAAATCTTTGAAGGTGGCAGGACAGGTTGAGAGAGCGGTTTAAAAAGCATACAGGATCCTAGGCTTTATAAATAGAGGCATGGGGTAAATGTTAACCCCCAAGAATGGGTGGGGAGTAAAAATACTCGGTTTTCAGAGAGGGATGGCATCCCGGCTCCAACACGCCTGCTTCTGGGTTTAACCCAGGCAGGTTTGTCTGCGTGTGGAGAGCAGGCATCAGAAAGTCCCACCCCCCACTTAAATCCAGTGGGCCGATACTTAAAAGGGCAGTGTACCTCATTCAGATACTTGAGGTACTTAATATTTTGTGTATTGGAATAATAAAATGAATTTAACCTTACCTCCCGTCGCTTCTCATTCACGTCAGGTGAAAGTAGGCGGGAAGGGCCAGATCCATGAGGTGAGTGCCCTTATTGCACTGCCTGTTGACCCGGAGGAGCAGGAGTGCTACATCCAGGCCCAACAAGCTCACCTGGCAGACAGGAACCCCGCAATCGGCCAACCCCCCACCCCCCCCGACTCCCTTTGCCTCAGTCCCCGATCTCTTCCTTAACCCCCTAATCTTATCAGCCCCCCACCCCGATCACTTCCACAGCGACCCCCCTCCGAACTTCTCCCCGGCCTCTCTCCCCAATCTTCTCCCCCACCCCGAATCTCCTCCCCGGCTCATTCCCCCAATCTTCTCCCTGCCCTCCCCACCCCCCCCACCCCGCCCTATGATCCCTCCCTCCCTCTGATCACCGGCTGCAGCATGCTTACATGGCCAACAGCCTGTCAATCGGGCTAGTTGCCGGGTGCGGAACCCGGAAGTGAAATTGATGGGCCTCATTAAGGTCGCGATCTGCCAATTTACCTTCCGAGTTTCGCACCCGGAAATCTTCCCCCCCAATCTGAGTTAAAATTTATCTCAGAGTACAAATGCAAGGATGTTATGTTGAACCTTTATAAAACAGTGGTTCAAAACTGGAGTGTTGTGTCCAGTTCAGGGCAACGCACTTTAGGAAGGATGTGAAGGCTTTAGAGAGGGTGCAGAAAAGATTTACTAGAATGGTTCCGGGGATGAGAGACTTCAGTAACGGGATAGAATGAAGAAGCTAGGGTTGTTCTCTTTAGAGCAGAGAAGGTTAAGAGGAGATTTGATAGAAGTGTTCAAATCATGAAGGGTTTAGATAAAATAAATAAAGAGAAACTGTTCCCATTGCAGAAAAGTCGAGAACCAGAGGACATAGATTTAAGGTGATCGGCAAAAGAACCAAAGGTGACATGAGGAAACACTTTTTTATGCAGTGAGCAGTTATGATCTGGAATCTGCTGCCTGAAAGGGTGGTAGACGCAGATTCAATGGTGGCTTTCAAAAAGGAATTGGATAAATACTTGAAGGGAAAAAATTTGCAGGGCGGAGGAATGGGATTAACTGGATTGCTCTTACAAAGAGCCAGCACGGGCTCGATGGGCCGAATGGCCACCTCCTGTGCTGCAACCATTCTATGATTCTACTCCCACATCAGCGCCGTAAATTCATGGAAGTGTGGTGGAAACAAGGTTACGGTGGCGGAGTGGGAGCAGCTCTGAGGAAATTCCCGATCCTTACGTGTAAGCTTTTGTATCGCATTCGAAGTCTTAGAAATATAGGGAAATTACACATCAGCATCTTTTTATACACGTATGATTCATAATATGCTTATTAGAAGGTGCAACTTATATTTGAATGCTGCTTCTTTTCTGACAGCCTGAATTTCTTCTGGTCCTGCTCTGCCACTGTACGTAAAGCAAAACCTGGACTCCTGCCCACCTGCGGTTTAGGCCCCAACTCTGTTCCATTTCCCAGGGTCATGGGCCCATATCAGGCAAGCACCCGTATCATTTACAGCACAGCTGGGACCTCCAACTCTGGTAGAAAGAGGGCAAGTCTCAGGGCAAGATCTTAATTTTTTTTTAAAGTGCCTCTTGTTTAAATAATCTTTGCTTGATTGCATTACTGAAATTTTTAATTTCCCATCCCCAAGGACCTTAGCAATTTTGAACACCAGGCTGTTTTCATAAATGCTTTCTCTAATTCCTTTATCATATCGTGAAAAGGAACTTGAATCTCAGTAAAATTGATTTTTCTTGTTGTCACCTGTTTGCAATCAAGATCTGAATGTAGAGGGCAAATTGGCCTTGATTAGAAAATATTCACAGGGTTAAAAGGGAAAGGTACCACTTTTTAAAAATGACTTCTTTGAATCTGGACTATCCTATAGTTGAAAACTCCTATGAATATATATTTCAATAAAGGAGGATGCACTCCGATGATGTTAGCTCAGGGATGGATCTCTGCAAAGTGCACCCACTGCTCAGAGTTAATCCAAGTGCAGATAGTCATTTCCAGACCAACCAGAAACATTTAATTATTTTAATGTCTCTAATGAGTTAGATTGCACTTATTAAAATAATAAAAGTAGTTAGCCCATCAGTCACCTTCTTCTTTAAGTACAGTTCTTCATCTACTATTCAAGTTCTGAGGGAAAAAAACATCAAACAAACATGATAGGGTAGATTTTTGTCTGGGTCCATTTTCAGCACTAGATTCAGCGCTGTGAAGGCAGCATGCACCCAAACCAAAGATTGCCAGGAATTGGTCCTCAGGCCTCATTTACATATTGGGGGCGAGTTGCCTGTCGCGCCTCCACAGGCAGCTTGCCCGACGGAGAAAATCAATTTTGGGCCGGCTGAATCGCCAGCAGTGGCCCTTAGGTAAGTCCTGGGAGGGGGGATAGAGTGGGCTATGGGGAGAGCGATGGTGACAGCTATGGAGTCGATGGAGTGCTCCTGCTTCTTCTGGCTCCACAGGAAGGTGTTTTGTTTTAACAACCAAACATACCTTTTGTTGGCAGCCACAGGAACATTGAGAGTGAGGGAGGTACCAATGCCGGATCCGCTCATCTTAAATTAAATTCAGAAGGGGTCGTTTTAAACAAGCCTAAAAATTGGGCCCAATGAATTTAGCAGTGGGCCGAACGCCTGCGCAGAAGGGGCGCAAGCCATCCCGCTGCTAAATTGGTGTGCATTGTGCCTGCTTTACGCCTAAAAAAGTGGGCGCAATGCATATCAAATTCTACCCTGATGTATTCAAAGAACTAAAGACCTTTAATCAGTTGACAGCGACAGAATCATTGTTGAATCTTTATATTTATTGCTATAATCATTCACTTGTGAAATATTCCTTATTTCTACCGGATCTTTTTTGTACAAGTGTTCTTTACAAATCTTCGTAAAAAATGCACTGAAATTGTCAGTAATATGTTTAATTTTTTTTGTTATATTTTGTTATATGGAGAAAATTGACAATTATATTACAGCACTTAAAGCTCAATTACCTGCAGGTGTTAATCATGCTTCAGATCAAGATGGAAACAAACAGTTGCTTGTTACAATGTTACAAAAGAAAGTATTCTATTTGTGTGAATTTACAACCATCTCACATCCTGTTCCCAAGGCAGCAGCTTTCAACATTTCACACATAGCACAATATTTCCTTTACAACTCAGCGGGATAAAAACATTTTTTTTATTCTTTGTTCTTTTCTCTGGACTTCTTCCACAAGGGAATGGCTATGTTATAGGGCTCCCTCCTAAAACCAGTTAGAGACTAAATCAGCAGGTACCTCTCATTCAACCATCAGTAAACCAGTAGTTATATTCTTAATACATCAGCATCATTAATTGTGCATGTCACTGGGTAGAATAATCATTTCATGACCTTGTGTAGGATATTATAGTTAGTAAGAACATGTCAATTAATAAAGAAACTACAAAAAATGCATCATGGTTAAAAGGTAAAAGTGTTGATTGGAAATTTTGAAGAGATCCAAAGACTAGGAGACAGGAGGAAGATAAAAGAACACATTCCCTTGACAATAATAGCATTCTAAGTGCATGAGGTAGGTTTTGCCACATATAGTGTAAAAATAAATTGTGAATGAGTTCATAAATCCTCAGTGCTACATAGTTAAAAACTAGAAACCTGTGGTGGGCTCACTGTGATCTCTTGCAAAAAGTGTACGGAAAAAAGTGCTTTTGGCAAACTTGGAAAGGCACAGGTACGATGGGCTGAATGGCCTCTTGTGCTATACCTACTATGATACTATGAATTCAACTGTGGCAAGAAGAAACTCTCACACAAGTCAAAAGCTGAAAATTTTATGACTGCAAAACTGATTTAAAGCTTTGATTTCTGTTGCTTTTATTTTTCTTTAACAATAAGTTAACCTGTTCAAGTTGGATGTGCTTTGACCATCCAAGAAATGTTGTTGCCGTCACCGATGACAGTAATCCAAGAGGAAAATAAAGCAGACTTGCGTGGATCAGGTAAAAAGAATGACATTTCTTTGTTGCATCCCATGACTGGTAATTGAACACATGGTTGAGTCCTGTGCCACTGTACCTCAGAGGAGAGTGGCTGTGATTTTCAAGCTGCAGTGCAGTGATGAAAACTAGCTGACCTCATCACCACTGACCTTAAAAAAACAGGAAAATTGAAAGATGGATTGATAATTCAGCAGTACTAATCCACCCATGTCAACACTAACAGGAAAACTGATTTATCTTACAGTAGCCGTTACCCCAGGTAAAACCCATCAAAGGTTAGGCCAGCCTGTGGACGCCAACATACCTATTTTCAAGAAAAATCCAGAGGTTGTTGAAAGAAATCATTCAATAAAAAAAATGTTAAAGCGTATTAAATTATTGAAGCCACAGTTCAAGGCTCCCAACATGCCTATCTACAGAGGGTTTCCAGCATGTGCACTTTCAAAAGGACTATGGTGCATTATCATTTGAAACGTTGGTAAATTTCTGATTAAGTATTAAAAATTATTCAGGCTTAAATGAGTGTTCACAGATGGAACACACCAGGAGACAGATCCTCATATTTACTGTTCTCAGAGGATAAGAAATGGCATGTAATATGGGAAATACACTCACTATGGAGTTAAAATTAAATAACACCTTAGAAAGAGTCATAATAAACATGTCAACTAAAGGTACCTGTGGGAACAGTTAATAGGATTCTTTGACATTTGCTGTTTGATACTGTTTTACATTCTGAGTCATTCCACAGTCAATCAATGCCTTTGTGCACGGCTCAGTAATCTGACAATGCAGTGTGTAATTAGGGTGTCATTTTTGAACCAGTTTGTTATTAGTATTCAGCATTGTTAAACTAACAACTGTAACATGGTACAACAACCAATTAGTAGTGCTGGTGAGCGACTAGTGGATTCCTCTCGCTTACGCCAACCTGGCTAAGATCAGCTAACTCAGTACAGACCAGGGAGCTTCCCGATTTTTGAGGCTCAGTCCAAAGTGCTACTTTCTTTGCAGTAAGATGCCACGTTATAAACACCGTGAATGTAAAATATACTAAAATCCAGCAATTCCTGGAGTATACATTGAATATCGTACCTATAGACGGGTCCCAGGAATTTTCTTGGGTGTTCTCCTGACTGGCCGCTGTAACTTCAGCAGAATATCGATGGAAATCCCGTTTACGCGGTGCAGCTGCAATTTCTGCTGATCTCCCGCCAAAATTACATTGGCCGATCGGGAGAACCCCAATGAAATTACTGGTGAGGGTGTTCCCCTTGTTATTTCAGAAAGATTTTCATTAGTCCCTCATTACTTCAGTGCTCAGCAGTTTCGGCCTGGTATACTCATTAAAAAAACAATGGAATATGATATCCTATATGTTGTACTGTATTTGTTCAAACACAATGTACATATTTTTATGACAAAGTTACATCTTTTTAAATTTGAAAGTGGCTGATGAGGCCAATGCTCCTTTGTGGCCTTTATGCATGAATTTTTTTCTTGAACATTTAGTTTTTTTGCACGTCTGCTTGCAAATAGAAGCATGACAACAAGAAAGTGGAGAACAATTAGGCTATAAATTTGTTTCACTTATAGTAAAAAGTACTATTAACAAATGCTCTACCAATAACAAAAGCTGTGAATAATTGGATATGAAACAAAACACTTGTAGAACATAGTAACAAGTCTTTATAGTAAAATGTTTGCACTAGTCACACTCTCAAAAAGTTGTCTTGAAAATATTAACAAGTTTCTTCTCAAAATATTAACAAGTTGAATTAAACTTCAGACCTGTTAATGATTTGCTTCATCGTCTATGTTGTATCAATCCATTGAATTTGGAGGCTATGGACGACGGGAACAACCTGCAAGATGACACGCTTTTTCTTGTATTCTGTCCAGAAGTGTGAGAGAACTGCTTCCCCCATAAGAGAGAAGTATTAAGGGAATTGAACTTTATAGAATTAAGAGTTGTTGAGAGATAAAGCATTTGGAGGAGATTAAACTTGCTAAAGGCAAGGGAGGAGATATGGGAGTTCCACTTGAAGTCAGAGAAGATAGTCAGGTCAAGAATGTCAAGAGATGAAGACAGACATGTGTGGGGCCTTCAATAGGTAAAACATGGGAATTTTTGATTAGGGCTTATGAGAGACATGAAGAAACCATGACCTCAAATAACTGCAGGAAACAAGGGGACTGAAATTCCGATTGTCCCACTTTGCTGATGGAAGTGCAGCAAATTAGGACTTAGGTGTGTCCACACTCAAGGATGCAGACCTCATCCCAAATTATTACTTACCTTAGTGTACAGCCAAAAAAGAGCATGAGTGCTTCTCCAACTCCACATTAAAACCGCGGGCCACTGCCACCCCTCTCCTGATTGCCACCCACTCCTCCTAGACTCAGCTGAGGTCCTCATCCAAGTCAGCCGAACTCACACCCCCACCCCCCCCCAACCCCAGCGACAGACAATAAGATCGCAAAACATAATTTTCATACTAGTCTCTATCCTTAGCCTGACCCGTGTGATACACTGTGTTCTTGTTTTCTCTGTGCTCTTTCCTTTCTATAAGCTCCCCTAGAGTGGTTCCGAGGCCTTCCTGAGCTGAAGAAAAAAAATAAGCCTATCTTTCACAGCTTGTGAGAATTCTGTTGAGGCCTTATAAGGATTTAATGAGTGAAATTCCTGGGTTTCCACTGGTTCGAGTTTATAGTACAGTAGGAAGCCATTTTTTATTTTTTCCTCTGCTTCATATTTTCCAATAATATAACCAGTTTCTAGCTCCATGTCTCCATCTTTTACACACTTTGGATGTGGACAGGGCCCTACATTTTATAAGAATTCACAGTGGTATCTTCAGATTTGCAAATACTAGCCTGAAAATTACACTGTACAATATTAACATATAAAATCCTCGTATCAACTTCCTCTTTCTACTTTACTCATAATAGCAAAATGTGGAACAAACGCATTTGATACAAACACATTGGCCGAGATATTTGGTTCGCACCCGAATCGGGATACGATCCTGGTGCAGCACACGTTGCACACGCCTACTGAGGCTGGCAGAAGGACCCCGGTAAACTGGTCTGCCGACCTCATAAGGATAGTATCGGTGAGCTCCAAAGGCAGCTCCCAGGTCGCGAAGCATGGGCGAATTTGGATGCCACCGCGGACCTCAGCTGAGTCTGGGAGGGGAGAAAGGCAATCGGGAGGGTGGGTGGAAGGAAGGCAATCGGGAGGGTGGGTGGAAGGAAGGCAATCGGGAGGGTGGGCGACAGTAGCCCGCGCTTTTAATATGGAGCCAGGAGGAGCACTCATGTTCTTCCCAGCTCTACATTAAGGTAAGTAAAAAACTTTAAACTTACCCTTTGGGTGGCAGCCTCTAGCAGTCCCTTTAAGGACCACTGGTTTGGCTACTGTGCGTCGGAAAAAGCTGACTGCAGCATGCTGTGTTCAGTCGCAGACGAATTTCACAAAGAGGCCTGAAACAGGCATTAGGCATCAGCAATGGACTATAGCCAGTTTTAGACTTGACCACAGGGCGTCCTAATCAATATGACTAAAAATAGGTGCTGCACAATCGAATTTCCAGGTCATTTCATTTTCGGACAATAAGATCACAAAACATAATTTCCATGCTAGTCTCTATCCTTAGCCTGGCCGATGTGCTACATTGTGTCCTTGTTTTCTCTGTGCTCTTTCCTTTCAATAATGGGGCAGCACAATGGGGACTCATCACTCTGTTCCTGTTTAATGTTTGGATGGATGACCTTAGTGTCCTCTGAAATCAATATACAATTGACTATGTTAGGGAAATGAGAGTATTAAGCAATCTTGTATGTGCAAATGAAATCTACTCTAGAGATACCTTCCACTGCAGAGGTGAAGAGGTTTGAAAGTGGATAACCCAGCCATGAGATGTTTGACAACTTAAAGCTATGTTCTTCAGAAGTCAGGTTTAATAGATACAAAATTCATGACAGTAAACTAATGCTGATATAAAATTGGAATTTTATTCACCTTCAATATTTTGATTATTTGATAACAAATTAGCAGGTTTAAATGATCTTTATGTAAGAAAAGGAACAAAATGGATTTTTTTCAATGAATTTATACATTACAATTTCTCAGGCACTGGACTTTTATAGTTTTTGATTACTTGGCTAGCTTTTAATCATCCCTACTTTTCACCAAAATTATTGAACAAAGGAAAACATTGCCCATGTTGGTACATGAGCTTTTGAGACTGTGAAAGAGTCTTGCCATGGAAAGTAAAGAGTCAAGAATGAATAATTACAACACTAAATTAAATAGCAAAATTCCAGTTAGGGAGGGAGGAGCAGAACTGTGGTGCTGAGGGGGTGTAATTTAGTGTGGAACCTAGATCCGCCCAGTTTCCACCCCTCGCGACTTCCTCAGTGTACTGCGCTGCAGATTGGCGCTTTTTCTGCCAGCCCCCGTTATATCCAACGATAACTTCCGTGGTTATATCTGGGGGAATTTCCAGGCTTCCCTGCTAAGAGCAGTGTAGGTCCTGTTCTGGGCCTTAAGAGGCCTCAAGAAAGAAGATTATCTTAAAAAAAAGCTGCCCTTTGCTCCCTGGGAGGAAATGTAAAAATTAGAAGGCCATTTTTCTTAAGCTCTTTCAGGGCCTCAAGTGCCTCTCCAACTTCCATCTTCTAAGCTGGGCAGGTGACTCTGTTGCACTGCGACAAGCACAGGCACCCGCCATGATCTAATGATCCCAACCCTGGGATTTGGGATGAGGTTAATAGCTGGGCAAAACAGCAGGCAGAAGTACCACTTCCACCCCCTTAAACCTTGCCAAAAACAATATCTTCCTTCATAACAACTTTATTGCAACCATAATTTTAATAGTGTGCATATGTCTAGTGCTTCTGACCACCAAACACTACAGCATAATGCTTATCTATATGCGGGTATGATTCTTACTGCACAATAGGAATAGAGGCAACGCATCTTTATGTTACTAAATTCTAAGAACAGCATTTCATCTAATCAATAATATCTTTTCCATTTTATAGCTCTCTATTTTTATATATACTATGATGATTTGTTAAATAACTGAAATATATATTAGGAATTACCATTCCAAGGCATCAGTTTGAATACTGGGTGACTATATAATTATTATTGTTATGCACATTCTGTGAGTACTATGATTTACGATTTATAAAATTCATGATAACCCTTCAATGAACTTTTCCCCTGTGAGTTTCACAATAGATCATTACAAAGCACTTGAAACATTTAGCTGAAAAATAGATTGTACAGATCAACTCCTATCATTAGCAGAGACACCAGGGCTGTGAAATTGTTAGTAACATTTTAGTCAACTAAACAATGTGGCCCTTTTGTTTATATAATAGCTGAAAGCTAACAACACTAGGAGGAACCAGCTGTGTTCAGTATCTGTTAGGACCAAAAGTCAAGTTTCTACTCATCTGTATTTGGGAACTAGTACAGAAGCATAGCAGAGAAAGTATACAGCTCAGAAGTTTCAACAGAAAATTATCTGGCATTGATACTCATGCAACGTGTAGCTAGGAATGAATACAGTGTTACTTATCTGTGCTATGGTCCATTCACACTTCATCTTAGATTGTTCATAAATATCTTTATTAAGGAGCCCAATAATTTGTGTGGAGTATCTTAGGATTCACTAATATCAGCATTTACAATTTGAAACTTTTTCCATTGAGACTTAAAATTAACAAGAAGCTGGACTCGTTTCATCAGGCTCAGGCTATTGGGCAGAAACGCAGCAAAGGCCAATAATCACAACTATCTCTATCACAAGCCATTTGTTTTCTGTGTAAGGGGAGGCATCATTCCTGATGCATGCCTAGGACAGTTTCCAACAATCTGATGGAATTGTTGGATCTATTGTTCTATAATTCTTAGTAACATAACTCTGTGAAATCACTTATATGGGTGGACAGCAAACTCCTTCAACTCTTTGCCAGACAGACAAGCTTTTCTTAGACTAGTCCCCTCAACCACTATTAAAACTGATCTAGATTTATTTACAGACTACAATTCCATGTCTACATGTCAATAGGCAACACGAGACTGGTCAAAATCAATAGTTTACATAATGGACTTATATTAATTGTTGCTCCAATCGCTATTAGTCACTTTCATACCATTCTATTTAAGCATTAATTCTAGAGTAGTGAGAAAAAAGTAGCAAACTTATAGGGACGAGCAGAAAGATAACTGGTATCCAGTTATTCATTATAAACCGTATATGGCTCAGTGGTAGTAGCATTCTTGCTCTGAGTCAGAAGGACATGGGTTCAAGCCCTACTCCAGGGACTTGAACAATATACGCTGACATTTCAGTGCAGTACTGAGGGAGTACTGAACTGTTGGGAGGCATTGGCCTAGAAATTCGATCATGTAATATTCGTGCTGCTGCTGATTATGATTATGATTATGATTATTCAGGCATGCAGCCAGCATTATCCGTACTGATCATTGGCTGCACGCCTCTCTGGGGGGCTGGATATTAGGCGTCTCTGACGCCTCTTGAAGGCAGCCAGCACCTCCTAAAGGGTAGGTGCACTCTGGCTGAAAACAACAGGGGAAGCTTCTGAAGAGAAAACAACAACTTGCATTGGTATCGCACCTTTAACGTAGTAAAACGGACCTGCAGATCGAGCCCCCAGGTTCTCAGATGCTGCTTTGAAGGCCCTGGCCCAGACAGTGACAGGAGGAGGAACACCCTCTTCCCTCCCCAGGGGGCAGGAAGCTCTCCAGACAGTGGGAAGAGATCTCAGAGCATGTCAATGCCAGCAGCTTAGCTCCAAGGACATGCGCCTTCTGCCCACCAGAGGCTTAAGAGGACTTTGAGCAGTTGAATCTCTAGGCCATTGTCTTTTAGATGAGACCGAAACTGAGGCATTGTATGTCCTCAGGTAGATGTTATAGATACTTATTTGAAGAGCAGGGGAGTTCTCCTGGTATTCTGGTCAACATTTATCTCACAACCAACATCACTAAAAACAGATTAACTCGTCATTTATCTCATTGCTATTTGTGGAATCTTGCTGTGCACAAATTGGCTGCAGGGTTTGCCTACATTAGAACAGTGACTATGCTTCAAAAAAAGTAATTTATTGGCTGTGAAGCACTTTCGGTCATTCTGAGCACGAGAGGTGCTATATAAATGTAAGTTCTCTCTTTCTTCTCTGCCACCAAGAATGGCCAAAGTTAGTCGTGAAAGATTGCTATGTAAGCTTAAGGCAGTGAGTATACTAGGGAAAACTTGGAGATGGATTAAAGATTGGCTGAAAGAAAAGAAGCAGCATGTGCTCGTTAGAGGATTGATGTCATGTTGGGGAGATGTACTGAGTGGAGTGGCCAATTAAATGACCTGGATTCAGAAACAATTTTGGTTACATTCACATACAATATTAAACATGGTGGGGGGGAGGGGGGGGACAGTAGAGCCTGATGAAGTAGCTAAGAAATTACAGAAGGACCTAAACAATATTTACAAGTGGGCAGAACAAAGACAAATTAAAATAAGTGCAAAGTGCTATACACTGGATGAAAAAATGGGGAATGTAATTAGGCTGAAAATGATCTGGGAATGATAGTAAACTCAACACTAACTACACATGCATTGCAAAGCAGCAATTAACTTAGTAAACAGAATGTTGAATTATATTGCCAATCATTACAGTATAGTGCCTATTTTTCAAATGTGCGTTCCCAGTGGGTGACGCTCCACACATTAAGAAAATTGGCCCTTATAAGTTGAGGCTACCATGCTGAAGCTGTATAGTGCTCTGGTCAGGCTGCACCTTGAATATCATATTCACTTCTGGTCACCAAAGCACAAGAGAAATATCCAAGCACTGAAAGTGGTGCAGAGAGGGGCCAGAAGGCTGATCTTTAGTGTCAAGGCTATGAGGAAATGTTAGAAAAACTTGGACTATTCCACCTTGAAAGGAGATGACTAAGAGAGGAGCTTATTGAAGTATACAAAAGATTAAGCAAATTAGGAAAGTTCAATCCTAAACACTACTTCAAGTTAAAGTACAACCGCCAGACAAAGAGACGCACATAAAAACTGGCAGAAGGTAGGCTTAGGACCAAATCAGGAAACACTTTTCCGCACAAAGAGTGATTAATAGCAGGAACGGCTTCAAGAGGCATGATGGGGGAGAGTACATTTCTATTGAAGGATGGGCTACATGTTCCGAATTGCCTCCCTCATCTGTACCTATCTTTGTGACCACCAATTCCCAAAAGTTACAATGTACACCTCCAAATGTAATATTATTTTATTATGCATGTTAAAATTAAAATTAAATTAATTAAAATTAGACATGTTGGGAGCTCTTTTTCACTTAACAACAGCTATAATGTAAAATCAAAGGGAGAGAAAGAAGTGTACAGAGCAAAAGTTCAGAGTGAAGAAAAGCTGGATCATCGCAGGCTAATGAACATTTTAACGGTCTCTGTGTCCACAAGTAGGCAGACAATAAGCTGTTCAACTGAAAATTTGAATTACATTACTGGTTGCAGCTCCATTTGGAGGTCAGTTACTAGTGGGATACCAGTTCGGTGTTAGGGCCATTATTCTTCTCAATGATCTGGATGAAGGCGTTGAGGGTACTGTCTGCAAGTTTGCAGATAACACAAAGATCTGTGCTGGTGTCAGAACAGCTCAAGAGAAGAAAAAATTACAATCTGATCTAGATGTGATGGGTGAATGGGCCACATCTGGCGGATGACATTTTGGGGTAGATTGTAATTTAGGCTGCCTCGCATAAACGAGATGGCAGGGCCCTGGAAATGGCTTACTGGCCCGTTTACACTGGCGCTCCGGTGAACACCATCCTCAAAGGGACCTTCTACCTGGAGGTACAGCAGAAGAGGTTGCTGCCAACCTGGGCTCCTCCCTGGGAACTACCTTCCTGCTGGCTGGGTGGGCTTCCAAGCCACCCGATCTAACATTAGCCTGGAGTGGGCGAGCTGCAGTGGGGTCCCTGTTAGGATAGGTGAATGAAGGAAAAAGGGTTGAAGAAGTATGGGAACAAGGTGGATAAATGTGATTAGAACTATTTGCTCACTTGGAAGGTAAATGCCAGCAAGGACTGGCAGGGCCGAATGGCCTGTTTCAGTGTTGTAACTGCTATGTATGTCAGCAGAAAGTGGCTGCCTGGCCATCAAAATCGAGCGACAGGATGCCACCACTGGGGACCCAAGGGAACGGTTCCCAGCATAGGGTAAGTGCTCTGGCGGGAAGGTGGGGGGAGGGAATTCCCCCTTACAAAGAGGGCTAACAAATCACCGGTAATACTTTCCGGGGGGGAAGAGAAGGAAATGTCAATAACGCCCCCACCTCCCCAGCCTGACAGTTTGTGACCTTCTGAGAACAGGTATCCAGATGTGTGACTAGTAGCATGGCAGCGCATCATTTGGATGCAAAGGAGGGGACCTTCCCCATACTCCAAAAAGTCTACTGGAGTTAGTTGTGGTGAACCTCAGTGGGGGCATACCGGCACTGGAATGCACCTTTGAGAGTTTTCAGCTCCTATGTCTTCAGTCATGGTTATAAGATACGGTTATAAAAACAAACGATTTGGCTCCCCAAGTGACTCAGTGGATAAATACACACAAGCTAAAGAGAAAAGGAAGGTCACAGGATTGATCAGTGGTCTCAGTTATAAACAGCATACATCATCATCAGGGGAGAAGCGAGAAAAGGAGAAAAAATGAGTGTAAAACAAAAACAGATGTCTGTTAGATTCTTCTCTCATATAATGCTTTGCCAAGATTTTGCTGCACATGTTGTATATCTAACAATATGCCAACCATATGTCTTTCACATGTTTCCATCCTCTAATTATACACCCTGCCTCCTCACCAGTGGTTTATCTTTGTAGATCTGAAGATTTCAGGATCCTAAAAAGCAGTTAATACTGCTTAAATCAATATTTCCAAACTCAAGTCTCAGTCCTGCATTCGGATAGGTGAGTCAGGAACAAAAATGCAGGTGACGTTGTGATACAATGTGTATACAATAGGGCTGACTATGATTCAATCCATTTCTGATCCTTATTAAGCAACAAGACTTTAAAGGGCTGATTTCCCACAGTTTTGCCTGCGGTCCACATGTCTCTGCTATGCCATTGTGAACAATCAACCTGTTTTTCTGCCACCACCACATTTTCCCCTTTAATACTGCTGCCTCAATGGATCTTGCACTCCCTAGCCTAAAGTCCTACAGGCCATGCTCTATGGGTATGCTTTTTAGTGCCAGTAACCTATTCAAATTGGGGGTAGGGCTCACACTGCAATGTGCGACGGAGCAAGCCCCAAGAGCTGCCAGCGTAATTGTACCAACGCCATGTGCCAGCTGAACCCCATTTTTACCAGATTTGCAAAATCAGGACTTTATTACAGTTCCTCAACTTGCCTCTGGCTCAAAGTAGAGAAATGCAGCCAGTGAGATACCAGCCCCAAAACAGCAGGACCCTAGTACCGTTAAAAAAAGTATTCCAGGGTGTATCCGGATGAACGGAGGTACAATTTGACCCTTTATCTGCCCATCAGAAATTGTAGCCTAAGTGCGGGTGGGTACGATTCAGAGAAGGGAAGACGGAAAATCTCACTTTTCCCACTTTATCAAAAGGAGTGTGTCACTCTCAGCTGGCAACCAATCTGGCACAATACCCGAGGATTCATACAACAGTCTCAGCTGAGTCTGCAAGAAACACTGTCTTGCGTTCGCCAACTGTGACAGATTTTTGAAGGACAAAAAAAAACAAGTAAATGTTCACTCCCTTGCCTCTTCCCCCCAAAATAATGGTTAACTGCAAAAAATACTTGGGGCCGATTATTGCACTGCCCACCTGAGCGGGCAGACAGATAAAACTGACTAGATAACTCAGTTGTTGATGTCCTGCCTCGATCCCACCACTTTCAATCTTAACCTGTGCTTCTGAGCGGACGGCAAAGGCACCCGCCTCAAGTCGGTAGGGTCCTTCTTTAAATATGCAGATTGGACCCCAGCCATTATTTAATTATGACCGCTGCTGCTTTCCAGATGAACTTAATGTGGAGATGCCGGTGATGGACTGGGGTGGACAAATGTAAGGAATCTTACTACACCAGGTTATAGTCCAACAATTTTATTTTAAAATAAAATTGTTGGACTATAACCTGGTGTTGTAAGATTCCTTACAGATGAACTTAAGTCAGCGGAGGATTGGAAGCAGAAGAGGTAATTCAAGCTAAGTTTTTTATTTTTCTTTGTGGGGCTAGGAGTAGCTGAACTGCACCTCCGGAAGGTTTAGGCCTCCATTTCCCTGGTCACCCCCACCCTGGAACCTGAAATCCACACTTAGCTGAGTGACAGTGGGCAGCCCTTGGCCACCTGAATTTCCACAGGCAAGCAGTCACTTCCCACCCACTTTCGGCCAGCAGTATGTCAATAAGGCCCAACGATTAAAATTGTTATGGTCTCATTCTGCTGCCGGCAGATGGGAATCTAACCAAGACCAGCAGGTTCCCACTAGAAACCTGCTGGCAGTTAAAATCCCCCCCCCCTCATTTCCGTACTTCCATGTAAAAATAGCTAATTTAGACAGGTTCCTGATGTATAACATGATGTGTAGCAGATCTATTTCCAGTGAGTAAATGTTATGTTTGATCACAATACAAAAGGAAACATATGATGAATGTAAGCCAGACATACACAGGGTATAATAATCCAGCACTTTTCGGTGTTGAATTCCTTTTGTAAATGCTTGATCAAAATGAATAAATAAGACATTGAGGGAAGAGAATTTTGTCAGTGATTGTCTGATATACCTATGACATGGACCATAGTTAAGACATCTCAGAAGAACTGGATCTGAGTGAGCAGAAAAATGTTGCAGTGCCTGAAGAAAAAAAAGTTGTGTAATCCTGCAAGTAGTACATTTCATCAGAACTGTGTCTGTTGAATCTCAGCAGAAATGCTCAGGAGTAGAATGTGCATATGTTAACACTAACAAGCCTAATGTTCCTCAAAATAACTCTGGAGGATTTCTGGTAGCAAGCTGCTAAAATCGCCTGTCATTTACACTCAGAGCTTAACTTCTTGGCTTGAAAATGAGTTTGAAGCAGTCAATATTTTCTCTTGAACAATGACTCAAGACAGATAGTCGCTGAAATTAATTTAGTAAAATAGTTCCTGATATTTGAAAGTAACAGCTAAAAGCGAGGTAAGATGATCAATACAAGCAGCATCAGTGCTTTTAACAGAATTAAACTACATTGTGCTCTGATTTATTTGGCTGATGATTTAAAGAATTATTTTTGCTATTCAACTGAAAACTGGCAAGATTTTCACTAAATGCATGCAGTCACATTACAATAGAGCTAGTCCATTCTGAATCTGTATAAGAGGTATTCCCAAAGCGTTATTAATACGTCACGGTATATTTGGCTTATAACCAATTCTCTGAAGGCGAGAAATTTAAATCCATTTTTCCAAAGTCACATCCTGAAAATAAATATTTGCCATGAGCTAGAGTAAATGCTTTCTAATTTTAGCCCATACAAATCAATCTAACATTCTTGCTGACACGACATTAAAATATCAATGTTATCATATTTCTGAATGTCTGAATCACCCTCATCTATTTCCACTGAACAATACAAAACAATGACCAGGAAATTCCACAGAGCTGTTCGCAGTCTGTCATGCGTTACTTTGCCGGAAACCCGATTTACGCACGAAAAATGGGGTTTCTGCTGCACTTCCAGCGAAGTAACACCGACGGAGCAGGAACAGTTCAGAGGAATTTCCCAGTCAATGTTTTTTTCAATATTAAGTATATTTCTATTTTTTATTTTAATTTTCTGGGTGCTGGAGGTGCCTCAGGGTATCCTCCATGATCATTTTCAGACCATGCCAGCTTTCTAAAGGCATTGGACATATTTCATACCATTATGATCTTTTAACTAGTGGGTCGTTTTTACCATGATGTCACTAAATATCATTTGTGCTCTACTGCACAGCACAAGAACCATTTAGCGACACTGCAAAAAGCGCCCATTATTATGTAAATACCATATTTCTGTGCAAGGTTACTGAAATTGGCACAGCCACAGAGCACAGATATCATCTTAACCAGAATGCACTGTAGGAGGTGGAGCAATGACCTCTCCCTGCGTGGGTGAAGGACATATCTCAGAAGTTGGATTACTTTACCATTTAACACCACAAGGCCTAGGTAATGTACCACAGATCTTACTTGTAAGAACATTGTCCAAAGTAGTTAGCATTCACCTTTGATTGTTTTTACTTTAACTTTTTAACTACACTTATGTTGTTTTTATTTCTAAAAAAAGAAAAGCCCTAAATCCGAGGCAAACTTCACTTTTTGTAGGTTTCAGCACAGTCACAATGCAGTTCTTTCTTTGTAAAATTCATCCAACTTTCAAAAGCATCTGAAACTGGAGTGAGCTTCTGCAATGGGACGAAACAATCATTTATAAATAGTATCAGTTGTATCATCTCTCCCAGATTATTCCAAAGTAAAGCCACATATGAAATATAAATGCTGTTCTCACCCCTTGTCATATATAACATTCTAACTAACTGAAGCCCAAGTAATCATTGACAGATGGCAGTATTTTACATATGTACGATGCTAGAGGAAGACCAAAAGCTGGTGAACCGCTTCAAACTATTATCCCCAAAACGTTGACAACCCAAAAACTGCTCAAAAACTGCTCTATAACCACGGCCTTATGGTGAATGAAAAGTTATATTCTGTTTTATTATACGGGATTCCAGGAATTTTACCAGTTTTACCATGTTTTGTAATTCAATCTGTTTTTCTGTGAAAACTGAAACCAAATGCACTTGCCTTTAACTGGTTGCTGCCTATATAATTGGTTTGTTGTAGTTACAACGAAAATACAGTGGGACTGAGCTTTTTGCAATCTAAGCTGCAGGCATACTCAATATTTTATCACTTGCACTGCACAGAAAAACTGAAGTACTCAAAGTACATATTCTGCAATTCGGGATTCAGAAAGTTCTGAATGGGGATGTGGACACTGAAGGCAGCAGACGTCCTTGCAGCAGATAACTCAACTCTGCAAATGACGCTCTGATGAACCAGTTCCCAACAGTCATTGCCAGATAGGCATATCAGAGCTGCAGATATAGTCGGTAGCATCTTAGCAGGTCCAGCCAATTAGTTTTTCATGCCACTGAAAGCTTGGCATGCTGCGATTGGGGTGCTTCTGAAGAACCATCCAACATTATAACTGGTCAAGCTTTCACATATCTCAATGGTGCCATTGGTTCTGATGTCCCAGTTTCCTTTGGGAAGAGGAGCTTCTGCATGCACTGATCATCTGCCAAAGGGAAATATGTTCATCTCTGCCTGCAGATGCAGGTGCGTAACTACTGGTGAATGGGATCAGAGCACCTGTTATGCAGCCTAACCTGTCTGGCATTCTTCCATTGGTCCTTCTGGTCTTCCAAACATGTTAAATGGGGGATTCCCACTGGGAAACAAATTGGTGCAAAATTGTAAAAATTACAATTGGCACAAAGGCTCTTGACGACCTAAGTGCAAGCAGGAAATAAAATATTTTTAAAATGAATAACAACACTTACCTTAACATTAGTGTCTCCTTTCCATGCGCTTCAGGATACCTACCGCTGCCCAGCAACCCTAGGCACCCATTGCACATGGGTGTGATTTACATCTGACATTCTGTACACCAGACAAGCAGGAAATAGCACACAGTATCCGCTAGTCACCCCTCCCCTCCCAAGAAAACTATGGTGCAGGACAAAGTGGGAGGAGTTCCAATGGTTTCCAAAATTCTCCTCTTCACTAACAGGTCTTGGGTTTGTTTTATTGCTTCTGGAAAAAGCAGACATGACTTTTGTTTGTTTTTTAAAAAAATAATGCCTTTATAATCTTATGTATTGTAGCTATCCTATCCTGATCAGTTTTTCTGCCTTCTCCAGAGGATGGGACATACTGCATTATGCTCTCAACTGCTTCAAAAGATATTATATTATTGTTTTGTGGGATAGAAATGCTCAATTTCTTGAATAACAAGATGTTACTTCTGTAAATTCTACGCCTTGCCACATCACTGAAACTACCAGAAAAGCAAGAAACAAAGGTGCGTTAGATCACCAAAAGCACCTGAGAGAGGTTTGCACATTCTCTCCATCTTCTAAAAGATTTGCTATCGCCCGTTTTGCGTGACTGCCCAAGACCAATTTCACCCCCAGGATTTCCGTCAATCTCCTGGCAACGTTATGGTGGCGATCGGTAGAAGCCCAAAGGAAATTCCAGGCGTAACTGTTTACACCTTAACATTTGCAGAGCATGAAATTCAAATCTTGTGAAATACACGGTGCTAATAACTTTGTAGTACTGAGATAAGGAGCTTGTTATTGTTTTAAAAATTATTGAAATGGATCCATTAGGTGGACACACGAGTGTGGGAAGTAAAATGTTGACCTCCAGTTGAAGGATAGTTATTGATGGCTGTGGCAATTTTGTCAAAAACAAGGGAGTCAACAGCATCACTTCTTGAATCAACAGCTATCAGCAGACTAAATGTCTATTGCTTTTGAACGAAAATACCACCACTACAGAGTCTCCAATTTTAGAAGAGCAACCAGTCAGGTTCTAGCTAACAAATGTGTTTTTTCACTGTTTCCAGGAACTAGGCCAGTTTGAGGATATCAAATCAGAACATAAACAGGCTCCAAGGCAAAATATTTTGTATAGTGATTAACAGTCTATGAAAGATTGTGTACTAACGTTGTGTACATAATATTGCCTAGGCAAGCACCACTCAGATATCATTGCAAGTTTGAGAAAGTGGCACTGACCAAGGCCAGAACATAAACATTAAAATTTATGATGGTCTATCCACTGGAGAATACGCAATCGAAAATTAAAACATGCTGTGGAACCTAGTACTGCTCAAAAAAAATGCTGATGCCCAACATCTTTCATTTCAACATAATTGAATAAAGAAATTGTGGTCAAGAATGTGCAAGTGCTGGCAATACAGAAACTGAACTCTTCCAGTGAAAACCACACTATACATTGTGTGCTCATCTGCCACACGGAAAATATAAGGTATTTCTCCCATTGTCTGCAATTGCTTGAATAACATACAGAAATAACAAGGAAATTTTTAAAAGACATTGAGATACAGGGACTGCCAAATAAGTTACCTGCAATCAAGTAGGGGGCAAAGCTGAGGAAAGCAGAGAGATGACCCCTGTTTTGATGAATGAATCTTCCCCACCCCCTGCCCTCGACTGAGAATATGATCCATCGGACATGTTAAATTATACAGATTTGCTGGTCTTTGAGACAAGATTTTGTCATTCCCCCCTCCAATTCCCCAAATCATCTTCAATCCCTTAAATATTCTGATGAATTGCCAAATATATTTTAAACGAAATAAGGCATATTGAAGAGCTTTAAAACGTACTCTAGAAACGCTTCTATTTTGCATGAGTACCTCAGTGATACAGGTCTTGCCAATTCTAGAAAGTCTGCATATTTGAAATACTATTGCTCCTCAAATGAGGTATTCCAAACAGAGACTGGAATGGGAGGATGAGCAGCCAAACAGCTTTTGAATCACTTTCACTTTTGTAACCTGCACAATTGTACCTTGGAATTCTCTCTTCAAATTTGTTTAATGTCAAGCTGTGTACCTACTGGCAAAGAAGGCACTCAAAAGCAACAGCAAGTGAGCTTTGTTTAAAATAGATATGCTGCGGTTTTCAGGGTTTCCCATTCAAAATCAAGTTAAAAGTCTTTTAGTACATTCTCTAGCCCTAGCCCAAATAAGGAATAATTCAGCCATTACTACAATTCTTTAATGAATCCTGTATATAAGGAGGGTTATATACAGTAATTCTTGGTTTAAATGGAATTTCAGCATCTTGAATTGTAATGGGTCTCAACCATAGGTATATTTTGTGTTTCACGTGTGTCACTTGCCCAGCTCGGTCACCACGTCTCCTGCGCCTGGCTCAGTCAGCGAGAGACAGAAACAACTTCAGTTCTCTGCTCACTTTTGCCACTTCCGGGATTTTCTGCCTGATGTGATGGAGGACCATACAATAGGCTCAATTTTGAACCAGAACTACGAGTGCATTGGGGGTGGGAGAGCAAAGAAAATCACGATTTCCAGGAGCGGGCAGAAATCCTAGCTCCAACGTGCCTAAGAACGTGCACGACCCAGAGTCATTTGGGTGTGCACGCCCTTCCTGAACCCGGAAGTCCCGCCGGCAATTAAAGATTGCAGGAACAAGGAATTCAAGTACTTGAAATATACGTGAATCTAATTAAGAGTGAAGGAAAGCGATTTCAATGCTACCTCAGTGTGTTTCCCGTGCTGTGTGAAACACACCATGGTGAACGAGTCGTGTTTCAGCCGGCAGCCATTTGGACATTTAAATCCCTGTTTGACAGATGGGGATAAAAGGTGAGTTATTGCAGCTGGGCACTCAGTTCTCTCAGACAAACTTTTGGCTGGGAGGTCTTTGTGTTTAGACTGAAAATTCTTGGTTTACACACAGAATTGTTCTGTTTACAAATTTTTATCAACTTTTTGGATCTCCTCAAACTGACACCATCAGGATGGGGGGCGCGATGGCTGTATTCAATAGAACATCCGAGGACGAGCAACATCACCATCCTCACCAGGCACGGCGTGCACTTCCGCCACTTGGAGCTCCACAATACAGTGCTGCACCACAGGCACCTGCACAAGAGCAGAGAGGGGAACAACAGAAGGACCGACGTTGCAGGAGGCACTACCCTCGTCAGAGGGTCGACAGATCGAAGCTCAGCTCCCTGGACCTCTCTGAGGAGCAGTGCATACAGAGGCTGAGAGTGAGTCGCCAGGTGGTCGCAGACATCTGCAGCCTCCTTCATGCCGAGCTGCTCCCGGCTGGGCCTGGTGGCATCTCATTACCGTCACAGTTAAAGTGACCACTGCCCTCAACTTCTTCGCCTCTGGATCATTCCAGGGTGCCACTGGTGACATCACCGGAGTCCGAGTTGTCTGCAGACAAGAGCATAGGGCAAGTCACTGACGGCTTGTTTCGCAGGGCCTCGCAATACGTCAACTTCCCCATGGACGACCTGAACCAGACGGAGAGGGCAGTGGGTTTCCACTCTATCGCTGGCTTCCCACGTGTACAGGTGCAATCGATTGCACCCATATAGCAATCTGAGCACCTCCACACGAGTAAGGACTGTTCATCAACAGAAAGGGGTATCACTCCATCAACACTCAGCTCGCTTGTGACCACCGCAAAAGATTTCTTCACGTGTGCACCAGATTCCTTGGTAGCTGTCACGATTCGTTCATAGGGAATCTAACGTCCCGGGCCTCTTCCACGCACCGAACATCCTTAAGGGCTGGCTCCTCGGGAACAAGGGATATCCCCTGCACACGTGGCTCATGACACCTCTGAGGAACCCCATCAGCAAGCTACAGCGTCGATACAACAACAGCCACATCACCACCAGGTCTACAATTGAAAATGCGATAGGACTGCTGAAGATGCGATTTCGGTGTCTCGATCGTTCTGGGGGAGCGCTTCAGTACGCACCAGTGAGAGTGGGTCACATTATAGTAGTGTATTGTGACCTGCACAACATGGCACAACAGAGAGGGGTAACGGTTCAGGAGGCCCCATGCCTTCATCCACCATCCACATCTGCCATCTACATTGAGGAAGAGCAGGAGGATGAGGACGAATCCATGAGCAGAGCAGCGGCTCACCTGGCTGCTCGTGAGGCCAGGGAGTCACTTATATGTGAACGGTTCTCGTAAGATCAGAAAGTGAGAAGAGTCCAGTCCTCGCATCACCTAGAAAGACCAGCGCCAACACCAGCAGCCCCGCACCCTCCCTGGCACAGAACAGTGGGCAACTACACATGCACCCACTATAAAGTGACCCACTGGGTGGCATCAAGTGTCGCCGTTCATGGTGAAGCACGTGAAAGGGCGCTATCACAAAAGGCAGCCAAGAATGGGCAAGGCGTGGCTGTAGTGGTGAGAATGATAACATTTAATGTGACTTTAACAAAAAACAAATATAAATGAAAAGCATGACAGTCTGTCAGATACCCTTGTCCATACCCTTCGTGATCACAAATCCTTAGCCTTTCTCTTCCTACCACTTCTATGTGGTGCATCCCCTGTGGCTGCAGCTGAGGTAGTGGCAGGTTGCTTATGTCCATGGCCGGACTGCTTAGATGCTTTCGGCCAATGCCCTCTGGGTTTTGGAGCCAAAGACTGCTCCACCTGCTCCTGTGCAGATGCAGACTCGGCCACCTGGAGAGGAGGCAGCATTGTGGGTACTGGTTGAGAGGTGGGCAATGGGTGAGACGTAGGAGCACTTTGAGTGGCGTCCCCACTTCCATGTCCCCTTTCGCCATCATCCCTCTCCTGGACCAGGCCCACATCACTCCTACCACCCTGCTGGACAACAGTTTGGAGGACATGTTTGATGCTTTGGAAGCCCAGTTATAAAGTTTCTATCTGCCTGTTTAAGGCGGCAGAATGTTGTTCACCCTGAGTCCGAACGGCCCTTGTCAGGGCCTGAATGGACTCATTTGTGAGCCATGCTTGGAGCTCAACAGAGGCTAGCCTTCTCTTCATCGCAGACATTCCCACACTTACCTGTAACACTAACTCAGACATTTCAGCAGTTACGTGCGACACCATCTCAGAGATTCCCGCACGTACCTGTACCACCATTCCACTAATGCAGGAGTTGGTCTCCTCCATCCTCTGCGCTATTGTGGAGAGTGTAGTACCTGTTCCAGTACCTTGCAAATGTGCTGCTGTCCCTTGATCATTCTCCTTTTAAAGGATTGCCCCCGAGGTTCAGCATCTGCGTCCAGCTGAGCAGAGCCTGGAGAGGAGTGCTCCCACTGACGCAGACTCTCCACAGCTTCCTCTGCCAGCAGTGCCTGCTCCTGCTCACTTGTATGTGGTGACTCACCAGGTGCCAACCCAATTAACTGACTACTAGGACCCACCGAGGTGTATCTGCGCTGGTGGATGGCTGGCTAAGATGCGACAGTGCACCCTCAGAGGCTGGCAAGTCCTCTGAGGAATCACCCTCTGCCGACACTGTGGTCGTTGAAGGGCCTGGAAGAGAACAGAAGGCAATATTAAGCATCATCACAGATGTGTTATGTTGCGATGAACATACTGAGGTGTTCAACATGCCAATCACTGTTAACATCAATTCATGTTGTGTGTGATAAATGTTAAAGTTGCATCACCAGACGTTTGTGGGGTAGCAGTCTCTGCGTCCCCTACAAACAGGCACTCGAGGGTACGGCTGATCTCCAGGGCCTCCTCCTCCGCCTCTGTGAGGACCACAATTTGTTGTGGCCCCCCCCCCTCCAGTCCTCGTCCTCTCGTGTGCATTTTACGCTCGCTTCTCCTCGAAAAGGAGAAAGTACAGACGTGTGAGTGAGTGACGGTGAAGCGGCCAACCGATTAATGCATTGCTTTGGGTGAGGCTGACCGTGAGAGAGGTGCATCAGAGGGTAAGTATGAAGACTGAGATATCACATTGGATGAGGATTGGGGTGAGTGGTAGTGGTAGGGTCACAAATGGGGAGGTGAGGAAGTGTTCAGGAAGTGCAGGTAAGTTGACGATGAGCATTAAGTGGGTGTGAGGAGTGATGTGATGGAGTAGTCTTGGCCGTGCAGAATGAGTTGGCGGGGGGGGGGTGGGGTTGATGTGCACCACAGAATGCAGGAGAATCAGTCAGTGTACTCACTTTTGCTGACCTAGTTAGGTCATTGAAATGCTTCCTGCTCTGGACCCAACTGCGGGATATGTTGCTCCTGCTGGTGACCTCCTCTGCCACCTCGAGCCAGGCCTTCTTGGTGGCAGAGGCAGAGCGCTTCCTCCTGTCCACCAAATAAAATAGCTCCCTCCTCCTCCTCACCCTGGCCGGTAGCAGCTGAAGTGAGGCATCGCTGAATCTTGGAGCAGCCTTGGCCCTGTGCTGCTCCATTGGGTCTTCTGGCTCTTTGCTCCAGCAAATTCCATTGGAGCAATGGCCCTTTAAATCTAGACGCTCCAGCTGACAGCCTGTCATGCGGATGTGCAGTCCGCCCACTGCGCAGCTTTTGGACGGCAAACCCGGAAACAAGGTTAATGGGCAGCAATTAAGTCGCGATCACGTGGGGAAAGGTGAGTTTTATTAGTCGGGTTTGCCATGCTCCCATTGACCCCACCCCCACCCACTGCCATCCCGCCACCCTTTTAAAATCGAGCCCAATATGTCTACCCACATATAGATATAGGAATATTGTTATGTTATGCAAGTTATGGAAATACATCATTCAATATTTTCAATCATTTATTTCACAGGGACTCCTGTTCATCCTTGGCGCCCAGTGTTGTTATGGCAGCGAAGGAGAGTTTTTAAAATTTTGATGACCAGTCAGCCTATGCAGGCAATTACAGAACAACCATTTGTTTAGGTGCTATATTTAGAATGTTTTTTTTTACTGATGCTGTTCACCACACTCATTGACGCAGCCAATCTCTGCCTTCCCCAGCAGAGGTAAAAAAGCTGCCTGAATAATGCAAATGGCAGTGAGGCCAGAAAATAAGATGGGGAGACAGGCGAATCTTTGCAGTGGGTGGAAATCTTGCCCTGGCAAAGCTGTACCAGAACTCAGTAAAACCTTGAAAATCCCTACCACTTTCCTTAAATGTGGTGGCTAAAGTTTGTGAATAGATGAATTTATTTAAGTGTGCACTGAAGTTGAACATGGTTGGATTCATAGGGCCATAAATAAATATTTGGCTTAGGACAAATTTAAATATCAAAACAAATCACAGACTGTGGCATTTTTTTTATGTATCACTATTTTTGTCATTGTAGACAATATTCATACAACTCCTAGGGGTCAAGTTTGACTTTTGGGCGACTGACTGGCGAAGTGTGCAGGCTGGCAAGCCATTCCGACAACGAAGAGACTCCTGCGATTTTGAGGCCTCATTTTAAATATGGCAGGAGATCTGCGGGCTGCCAAACTGGCATGCCGATGCAGCTCGCTGGATTGAGGCCAGAAGATCGGGTCGGGGTGGCCACCAGCAAGGTAAGTTGTTGGGGGGGGGGGGTCCCAATCGCTGGGGGTGGGGGTCCCGGGCAGTGGCAGCCCAGATTATTTTGTGGGCCTTGCAGGAGCACTGTTCCTCCGAGGCCTACAAAAATAATTCAACACTTACCATTGGCGGGCCTCTTTGGTTCCATCACCCGTGGAACTGGTCAAAGGCTGCAGGACGCATGCTTCGACCAATTCCAAATGACAATGGCAGTCGGGGTCCTAGTTTCGTTATAGGGCCCTGATTTGTCTAATGGGAGGATATCACTTAAGTAGTTTTGGGGGAAAAAAAGGGATTATTCAAGTGACAAGTTAATGTTTACAGAGACAAATGAACAGCGCTACCAATGGGGCAAGGGGAATAAAAACATAAACATTTAATTTAATTGTCCTTGAAATATAATGCACTTGTGTACGATTGATATAAGAAATGAAAATGTTTGACACATTTTAGTTTCTTTCTGGATTTGTCAGGTTACGGTGTAATAAGATGTGAAGCTGACCAGCAGTTGACAAGCAGACTGTCTGAGATGAGTCTGCAGCTTTATCTCTGGGATAGTGTCATTTTATGACTTAGTACTTCTCCAATTTGTTACTGGATTAAGAATACTGTCATTACCGTATAACTTTGTAAAGCTGTTTTGCTTGGAGGTTTTTTCAAGTCAATGTCCAATATGTAATTGTTGTTCCAGCTGAATATATTTGCCAGAAAAAGTGCACTTTGTAAAGACGAGCCTCAAAGCCAACTTTCTGCCTGAGGTTAGAAGTTTTCCTCATCAGTCATTTTTGTCAGAAATTAAATCTCTCAGATGGACTTGTCAATTTGCAGAATTCTTTTGAGTATATTGAATCCAATTTGTTGGTATAAAACAGATTTATGAATAAAGATCAAACTTTTTAAACTAGGAAAAATCACATTTATTTATTTGATGCTCAAGAATGCAATATAAATTGTACACGATTTATTCTTTATTGTAATTATTGATGAATGTTAAAAGCATAATGTGAATAAAATCTAGCCAACCATAAATATTTTGGCATTATTGAGGAGATATAAACCAGTAAAATCTCTCATTCTATAAGATTATGCTGCATTATAAGTGTATTTGGAGAAGGTCCCATGCTGACCTAATTGAACAACACTACTCTGAGCTCTGTCTCAGGCACAACATCATTTTTTCCTCTTGGCCTGCCAATCCAGAGGCCACTTTCTATCTTGACCTGTGGCCTGGAAGTAAATTGCTGTTGGAACAATTTGCCTACGTGGTTCATTTCATGCTTGCCAAATAAAGCACTTACACATCTGACTGCAAGCTTTTATTTACAACCATTAACCTCTTGGCCCCTTAATGTTTTTACAGTATTACAAATCCTCTACCTTTAAGGAACAAACTGTAACTTGCTGATGCAATTTGACCTTCATCCTTCGAGTATTATTGTCAAATTAGTTTCAGAACAACATTTTGGCCAAAAATGCAAATATTCCAATCTGCAGCAAGGCTCAGCGTTCTGAATCAATGGAACGAAAAAGAGCATATTTTGTGTCTGAATATATCTCAATTAGCTAGTGGTATTTACTATTTAACAGTCTCTATCTGCTGAAGAATTTTCTACTAATGGAAAAGGGACAGTCTGGCTTTTTTCTTTTCTCTGTCTTTACTATCTTTTCACTTTTGTTCCTTCATTGATTTCTGTCACTTAGTATTATTTTTCTAGAATCTCCACATATAATCATAGAATGATAGAGCTCAGAAGAAGGCCGTTCGGCCCATCGAGTTTGTGCCGGCTCTTTGAAAGAGCTATCCAATTAGTCCCACTCCCCTCTGTGCTAACATCAACAGAGTGACCAAAACAGAGCAGAGGCCTCATTCTGTGCAGCCATTGTATTAGTAATTTTGTAGATGAGAAAAATATTTTTTTTAGCTAACCACATTGGCACTGATGTCACTGAAAATTATGCCCACGGCTGAAGTGAATTTGAGATATGAAAAGTCAAAGTTTTCACAAATTGCTGTAATTCCAGTTGTGTGTGGTTTGTCAATAACTGTTTTTCTGTTCTCTCATTATGACTGTAGTGCTTGATACAGTGGGTTAAGAGGAGTTCAGTGCCACGAGGGAGCAGAACATGAGGATGGGGGATGGTTTTCTCACAGACTATTCAGTCACCGACAAGGCCAGCTTTGTACACGTGGACAGGTTTCACCAGCTGATCCTGCGGGTCAAAGACAGGTGCTATTTAAATAACACAGGGGGTTAAATTAGTTAACCCCCAAAACCGGGGGCGGGTATCGCGATCCGCGATTAACCCGCGCCCACTGCTTCCTCCGCAGGCAGAATGAGACATTCATGCCTGAGGACTTACCTTCAAGCAGCATTAAAAACGATGCCTGACATGACGATTCAAAGAAATGCACACTTTCCACCAGCAGGGGGAGCCGAATCTCTTAAAGACAGGCTGTCTCTTAAAATCTCTTAAAGGTAGCCGGTACCTGTTATTTGCTAAAAATAACAGAGTGCTGTCTGCATGGAGTCTGAACGGAGATCAGACATCACACACATAAGACACAGATACAGGTCCTGTCCCTATGTTTACAAACTGATGAGTTATGTTAAAACATTGAATAAATATTTCAACAAAAAATGCTCAATTATTAGACCATACCAACAGTTGCGTACTACTGAATCCCACATCCTCCAATCTGCATGCCAGACCTCACCAATCTGCCGATCTGAGTTGGTACCAGGTCAGCGAGAGTGCATGCACCAAGGTTCTCTGCTGATGCACTGGAGACCTTGTGCAAGAAGTGGACAGAAGGAGGGACATCCTATAACCATGGGGGGGGGGGGGGGGGGTGCGGTGTAAGAGGCCCTCCAGACATATGCCCAAAAGGCAATGGGAGGCAGCGGGGGATGAAGTCAACACGAGGCGCACAGCACCATGAACATGGATGCAGTGCAGGAAGAAGTTCGATGCTTTGTCACGAGTGGTCAAGGTGAGTGAGGTCAACTGTCAAGTGGTGTCTCCTACCAACTGCTCCACGCACTACACCCCCCATCACCCACATACCGACATCAGTACTCAACTCTGCCAATCAGATGCTTCCTCTCACCCTTACACATTACCACTGTTGCAAGCCGCCCACCCACAACTCACAGGCCACACAAACTGGCAGCTATTCAACCATGACAGGCACATCACCCAGACACAGATCCCGCATGCTTGCAGGAGAAGGTGGTGCATAACAGGAGGCAGCAAGTGGCAGTGGCATTCAGCCCTTCCAGCCAGTTCCGCCATTCAATGAGATCATGGTGGACCTATGACCTACCTCCATATAACCGCTTTAGCCCCATATCCCTTAATACCCTTGGCTCACAGAAATCTATCAGATTTAGAATTCACAATTGATCTAGCATCAGTTGCAATTTATAGAAGTGCGTTCCAAACGTCCACCACCCTTTGCGTGTAGAAGAGTTTCCTGACTTCACTCGTTCACGTCCTGGCTCTAAATATTAGGCTATGTCCCCGTGTCCTAGTATTCAAGTATAGGGGGCCTCCAAAAACAGTTAGAAATGCATTGGCAGCTAAATCAATAATCCAGCAACTAACCTGTAAATCCTGCGTGGTCCCTGGTGGGGGGTCCTCCACGCGCTCTAAGACATGTCCAGATGGTCGTGGTTAAGACTGTGCACTGAGTTGAGCGTTAAGTTCCAAAATGGTGTCTATCAGCGTTGCACACTAACTGTATCCATTTTCTCTTTACTACATGCAGCCGGCGTTCGTTATTTGCGCATGCGCTAATACGTATACCAAGATGGCATCCGGTGCACATCACGCTAGAAATGTGCGTGCGCAATCAAGACGCCATATTACACTTCAAGAGCCGCATAGCGCCTATACAACGGGCGCCGGATGGCCCAATTTCTAGCCCACTGTGTGTGCTTCTTCCTCAGAAACTCTGCCCACTTCTGTATGATTTAACACTGCCTGAAAGCTACTCATTGGCCTAGAAATAATGGCTTGCCATATTAGCATTTGAATGCTCGATTCACTTGTTTGATATCCCTTTAATCTGCCATTTTAAGAGGTGTTAACCCGTTCACTTTAAACAGATTAGTTCCTCCTTTAAAATACAAAACAAGGGAATGGTATACACACATGATAAATATACCAATAGAAAGAAAGTACTTGCATTTGTATAGTGCCTTTCACAAACTCAGGACATTAAAAAGCACTTCACAGCTAATTTAAGTATTTTTGAAGTGTAGTTTCTGATGTAGGAAACACAGCAGCCTATATGCACACAGCTAGGTCCCACAAACGGCACTAAGACAAATGATCAGGCAATCTGTTTTAGTGATCTTCGTTGAGAGGCAAATGTTGGCCAGGACACCGGGGAGAACTATCCTGCTCTTCTTCAAATAGTGCCATGGGATCTTTTACATCCATCTCAGAGGGCAGACAGGGCCTGGGTTTAAAGTCATATCTGAAAGACGGCAACTCCGACAATGTTCAAGTCTCTGGAGTAGGGCTTGAACCCACAGCCTTTTGACTCGGAGTGAGAGTGCTACCACTGAGTTCGAGCTGATTTAAAAACACCAATATTGCAAACAATGATTTATTTCTAGGCGATAGTATGAATTCTACACTAGTCAGAAACCCTAGCCTACATAATAATTACTATTCTTGACAGGAAGGTGCAGAAATATTTTTATTATATGCATTCTTGTAAAGAGAATATCACCATTTGTATCTGATTTTTATTCGGTGCGCAGAGAATTATAAACTTAGAAATTAGAACTGCCAATATTAGGATCTGAACACAACCTGCTTGGATGCCATTCCTCTATCTGCCATTTTAATGCAGGCGTTAAACTGAGAGATTTGAAAATATACAAAATGATATTAAAAACTGCTAAAACATAACCCACAAGGAAAAGGGAAAATTGCAAAAAGAAATGGATATTACAGCAATGAAGAGATTTTGGAGCATACAAAATAACATTAAATATTAAGACAAGAAAGGTAAGATCGTGAGAGAGCAGAATAAAATGATCGAATTTTGTTACAGAAAATGGTGTGATGTTCATGGAGGTGCTTGGTGGGGTAGAAAATAGGGATTGGTAATGACAGTGCATTAAAAATTGAAGTGCCTGAATAAGGTAAATAGGACCAGATGGAATGCATCCAAAAGCACTAAAGGAAGTAAGCAAAAAAGTAAGGAGACCATTGGCTGCATTTTTCACAGCTTACTAAGTACAGGGGTAGTACAAGATCAATTGTTTTCTAATGTTCCAATTTTTTAAAAGATCCTAGTGTTTCTATCCATTATTAGGAATACATTGGAGTAATATCCATGGTCTAGAAATCGATAGCACCCGAAAACAGGTGCACAGGGGCAGACTACCTGCGCCAATTAGTACCCATGCAGACAGCACACAACATCTGTGCTGCCTGCTGAGTAGAATAATTCATGTGCGCTCCCAGCGCTATTCATTGGCTGCACACCTGTCAGGGAGCGGGGTGGGGGGGTGATATCAGGAGGCCAGGGTGCTACTAAAAGGTAGCCAACATCTCTTAAAGAGGAGGTGCATTTTTGCTACAAAACCAGTACTGCGACTTGTGGAGGAAATGGCTGAAGGAGGGAGAACGCGATAACCAAGGTTCTCTGATGCTGCACTGGAGGCCTTGGTGTAGGGAGTGGACAGGAGGAGGGACAGCATTTTCCCCCCAGGGCAGAAAGCCCTCCAGACATCTGATGAGGAGGCAGTGGGAGGAAATAGGCAAGGATGTCAAAATTTCCCCCTTTTATGTTTGGCCTCGCAGGTAGTAACTGATGCAGAGTTTAGGCTTTCCAGCACAAGGATCTGGAAACCTCATCAAGGTTTAGCAAACCTAACACGATGGTCATAGTAAGCCTCCTGATGACAAGTTTCAAAAGTGATGGTTGTAAGTAGTGTTAGTTTAAACCGGAACGATAGTCGAGATGAACCAGTTATACTGAAACCACTTTGAAATGAGTCAGTCACTAACTTTTTCCCATTTGTTAGGAACACAGGAACAGCAATAGGCCATTCAACCCCTCGAGCCTGTTCCGTCATTCAATTAGATTATGGCTGATCTGTATCTTAACTCCATCTACCCACCTTGGTTCTGTAACTCTTAATACCCTTGTCTAACAAAAATCTATCAATCGACCTAGCCTCAACAGCTTTTTGGGGGAGAGTTCCAGATTTCTACTACCCTTTGTGTGAAGATGTGCTTCCTGACATCACCCCTTGAACAGCCTAGCTCTAATTTTAATGTCCCCTTGTTCTGGACTCCCTCACCAGAGGAAATAGTTTCTCTCTATCTACCCTATCAACTCCTTTAATCATCATAAACACCTCAATTACACGTTCTATACTCAGGGGAATATGAGCCTAGTCAGTGCAATCTGTCCTCATAATTTTACCCTTTTAGCCCCTTGTTAGTACATTGTCAACAACAGTGAACACTTGCCTCTGATTAGAATGACAGAAAAATAGTTCATGCATGTATAAAAGTACTGACAGTAAGTATCAATTAATTACTTATGTCCAATTAAACACTCAAATTGGTGTGATAATAACTAGCTGCTTTTTATTTTCAGACCCTCTGGAATATTCTGTCAATAAATAATAAAAGTGATACAAGAGAAGACCTTGGAGTGTAATTGCTATAATGTGCTTACTCCCATCAGGTGGCCATCTAGTGTTCAGTTAATTATATGTACATGCCATATATATCACTAATGACATCTGATAAGAAAATGAATGCAAATAGGAAGAAACAATTTGAGAGTTTACAAAACAACAGGGAGGTGGGAATAAAATAAATACTGTTTAGGGGCTAAAGCAGTACATGCAATTGGTCTCCTCCTCAAATCTAACACTGTAAATACAGTTAATGAAACATTGTAAAATACATTTTAAGAAGTTCCTCAGTAACAATTTTAGCACTTTCACTGTATGTCTCACTAGATGCAGGGTCACACCAAGAGACACTAAATACGATTGTTTGATTTTTCTCCTGAGTTATACCAGTTTTTCATCGTTACTAGGACAGACAAGGATGGAAATTTGGTCGGGGAGCTGTTCCGCCCAATCCTTCTCCATTGGTACAGTTGTAAGGATGGTCTGGCATGACTTCCTCCAGACACCAGGAGTGTCCAATCAAGAACAGGCGGACATATTCCACTTAAATGATAATGACAGAATGACATCATACGTCACATTTTATTATCGTCGCCTTAGCAACGCTGTATAAGTAATAGCTGTATACAACAAGAGTCCAGCATTACTAAGTATACATGGAATGGTGGCAAAATTTTAAATCCATCATACGGATGATTGATAAATCTCTACCCAAAGGAACAGCAAATCTGCAAAACAGTAAATTCTGCCACTTCGTCAGTGCAAGAAATGTCTTTTCATCATTAAGGCTGCCTCTGCCTTTAAGCTGTTGCAGGTGTCCAATTCCTGCACCAGCAGTCAATTCTCCTCCCTCCCAATAGTTAGCTCCTGAGCATGTGAGAATGCTGTTGAAAAACAATTAAATAAAGCTGAGCCCAAAAAGTTCACTGGGGTCAGCGGTGGGTCACTTGGGCAATCCAGTCATGCCACGCTTCTGGCTGTATTGCTGTAGGAATGGAAAATCTCAGCCCTTGTTTGTCTAGACTTGAATATCTACAGCTACTTTTATTCTGGTTTTAGTTGGTGTTAGGGCTTTACTTTGGGGAAGCCGGTTCTCGATGCTTGGGGATCACGCACTTACTCATCGAAACATATAAAATTCTAACAGGACTAGACAGACTAGATGCAGGGAGGATGTTCCTGATGGCTGGGGAGTCCAGAACCAGGGGTCACAGTCTCAGGATACGGGGTATGCCATTTAGAACTGAGATGAGGAGAAATTTCTTCACTCAGAGGGTGTGAACCTGTGGAATTCTCTACGACAGAAGGCAGTGGAGGCCAAGTCATTAGATGTATTCAAGAAGGAGATAGGTATATTTCTTAATGCTAAAGGGATCGAGGGATATGGGGAAAAAGCGGGAATAGGGTACTGAGTTAGACGATCAGCCATGATCATTTTGAATGGCGGAGCAGGCCCGAAGGACCGAATAGCCTACTCTTGCTCCTATTTTCTATGTTTCTATGTTTACTTGGCAGTAACCCCAAAGTCAGTTTTCCAGCTTTACTAAGACAAGAGCCAGCATGTCCCATTGCTTGGCAAATCCGGCAGGTTTACTTTGGGTTGCCATTGGCTACATGAGACTCACATTTTGGGAGCCAGCAACTCATACGCCCCTATCAACCCAATATAAAAAAACAACTTGTGATGCTGAGCAACAGATTTTTGGAGGCTATGAATGAAACCAAGGCTGTTTACACTGAAAGGGTGGGTTGTTGTGGGTATAACTGTATTTAAAATAATTAATGTAGAAATAGTTGGCATGTCCATATATTCCTCTGGCCTATTTCAGTAATAGCACTGGAAATTTACAAAAAAATGACATGTTCCTGATAATGGACAATATGTTCAGACATGTAAATCTATAAAGGAAACTCAATACATAGAGTGAATAATTTGTAAACAGGAAATCCTTGATGTAATAACCCTTATTGATATTTGATTCAAAAATATTCAACAAACTATAAATCTGGACAATTTTACACAAACCAATATCATGTAGAATTTGTATCACAGTGTATCAGATCTTCAAAGGATTTTCAATAGTAAAACATTATTTAAGTTAACAGTAAAAATGATCTTCTGTTACCCTAATGCTTTATGTAAAACTATGAGCTTTGTTTTTTTAAAAGTCAAGCTGCTGGAAGAGGCAAAATAATGACAGGTGCTTGAGGCAAACCATTACTCAGTGTCCTGTATTCATGATTTGCAGATATTCTATCTTTTTTGATAGAATCAGAATGCATTTATGAAATGCAGCCACATTCACATCTGTTAAGGACCTGTCAAATATGGAGTATGCATGGATCATTTCATTTCATTTTAAAAGTCCTTTGTCTGACAACTTGTGTGATTGGGATTTGAAATTCATGCAGCACCCTGTGTATATAACATAGATTCAGGTCAAGTTGTCAGCTAGCATAGCTATTTATTAATTATCCTTTTGCACTCTTAACACAAGAGCAAGATGAATCCAAATGGATTTTCACATGGCATAAGAACTGACATGAGTTATCTCCATTTGCCAAACTCTTAAACATTACAAGGAAAACAGACTGTAGACCTATGACACCAGTACTCATTTTTCTACATACGTTAGGTATTTATGAGGAACAAACATTCATTAGATTCTTTCCGTTAAGACTAATTACATTTAGGTTTCATTCCATCACAAGAAACTCAGTTTTTTAAAATATGTCCTAACATTTTACTCACTCATTTTCTTTGCAAGTACAATCAAACAGTAAGGCATGTTTTGAAATCCCAACCTCAAGACAAACTGATATTTTCTTTCATGCAGAATATCAGCACTGGAGGGTAGTGGGTGTCTTCACTGACTTGTTCACGAGTAATTAATACAATCTTCTCAGATGTTAGACCAGAATTACAAAAGATGTCAGATTTTCCTGTCAGAATCTAGGTCTGTTTATTCAAACACAGGAATATTCACATATACCATGGAGGAATTGTTATGTATGTTTATGCAGGAAAATACTAGAAATTGATAGTAGCAAAATGTTTTCTAAATAATTTATTAAGCTTTCGATAAAGATTTAACAATTGTTGATATTTACAACACTGATATTACAAAACTTGTATCAAATTGCATAATAATAGGCACTTGCAGTGTTATCAAACATCGAATTGTTGTTTAATCTGTATCTTTTATTTACTACTGGAAACTCGGTGCTGGATATCATTCAATGATACAGAAACTCAAGAAGTTTAAAGCATGTGTATCTTACCTCAGCCTAATCTTGTTGTTATATTTAATGAGGGACTAGTTTATTTGTAATGATAAACCAATAATAAGATGAATAAGTCTCTCACGTAATAACATCTGTTGACTTCGTGTTTAACAAAGAAGAAAAGATCTGTTCTAAAATGACTAAACATGTATGGAAAGAAGCTTGGCTCTACTGACAAATAGAAAGAGGCACAACCATAAAGGGTAACGCCAGATTACTTCAGATTTTCTATTTTGTTGGAATCTCACTACCATTTTTTTCAAAAATGATAGAGCCCATTACTTGGTTGGGCACCAAGGCTTCATAAATTATATTAATGATATAGCGATGTCATTAATTAAAACAGAAATTGCTGGAGAAGCTCAGCAAGTCAGGCAGCATCTGTGGAGAAAGAAACAGAGTTAACGTTTCAGTTCGAAGACCTTTAGTCAGAACTGGAAGATGTTAAAAGAGTTAAAGTTTTTGAGCCAGGAAAAGGGGGGCAGAGAGGGAAGGGGAGGAAAGAACAAAAAGGAAGGTCTGTAATATGGTCGAGGGCACGAGTGATTAAATGACAAAAGGGATGATGGTACAAGGCAAGGACAGGTTAAGAAACCAAAGATTGATCAGGAGTAGCTGTAAATGGCTGGCTGCGGCCTGACTTGCTGAGCTTCTCCAGCATTTTCTGTTTTTATTTCAGATTTCCAGCATCCGCAGTAATTTGCTTTTGATTTAACGGTGTCATTACTTATGTTCTGGGCATAAAACGGGACAAAGAGAACCAGCTTCCAGGGGGTAATGTTCCGCGTTCGATTTGTGCCCAGGGCAAGACGTGCCGCCATATTGGTAAATGTGGCTTGCCAGGCATCCATGGCACCCGCCTGAAACAGGTGTAGGCCCCTTGCATATGCAGATAAGAGGCTGAACGGCTGTTTTAGGCGCTCTCCCAGAAATTGGTCAAAAACTAGACAGAGCTTGGACTATACAGTTTTCATAGGACCATTATAATTTAAGAGTATCAGCTTGAAAGCACTCTCACCTCTGCATCTGAAGGTTGGGTGTTCAAGCACCACTCGAGACTCAAGCATATAATCTATCCTAACACTCCAAAACTGAAGGAATGCTGCATTGTTGGACTGAAGCCCATTTTGCTGTTCTGGTGACCAAAGAAGATCCCACGGATCTACAATAAGAAAAGCAAAGGAGTCCTCCCGGTGCCCTGGCCAAAAATGTATTCTTCAACCAACACCACCAAAAACAGATTAACTGGTTATTTATCTCATTGCTACTGATGGGACTTTGCTGTGTGAAAATAGGCTTCTGTGTTTGCCTACATAACAACAGTGACAACTGTTCAAAAGTACTGTAGATGTGAAGTGCTTTGAGCATCCTGAGGAAATGAAAGACACTATATGAATGCAAGTTATTTTGTCTTTCTTTCTGTACATGGTTATAGGAGCTGAATAGTAGGTGGCATAGAAAGTAGTCTTGCTTTAACTCACTTTCAATGGTAACGGCAATTGAGCTCAATTAATGACATTTGCATCCTGTCTTGATTAAGGCTACTTAGCAGTTCCTTGTGCTGGGAAAATCCTTTGTGACCACTAACAGCTGACATGGCCCATAAGTGGCATACATTTCACAACCTGTCCCTTATAAATCACTGGTAAGGACTAATCTTGCTGCTTTTTTTCCCCCACACAAAAGAACTTTTTCTGCATCAATCCAGGCTATTCACACACAATTCTTGAAAGGATTAATGATCTACTCTTAAAATAAGACGTGACTGCAGCAGAATGCATTCACACCAGGCAGTTCCACAACCAACTAAATATCTGGGCTTAACATCATAGCCCAGACACACCGAGAACACTATAAACTTCTCTGGGTAGCCTACATTGACTTCAAGGCCAGCATTTGATTCGGTGGAGAGGAACTCAATTTGGTTACTTCTAAAGTAAGTGGGTGCTCCGGATAAACTGGCCGACTCATTTGTCTCCTATACACTGGTACAACCAGTTGTGTGAGCATAGGTAATGATACCAGTGTCTTCTTCGAAACTGGGATGCGTCATCGGCCCTAATCTGTTTCTGCGATCCATGCACTGGATTTTGGAGCGCTTTGGTCAAAGCATGAACGGAACTGAACTGGGTTTGGAAGCATCACCGACTTCGACTATGCGTCTATGACGTTGCCTTCCTGTGGTATTTGTTAGAGATAGTAAATCTGGCACTGAGTATATATGAGACTGAACCTTTAGGGCTTGAGCTCAACTGGCAAAAAACCAAAGTGCGACATGGACTAGTTGGATCGAATGGTCTGTTTCCATGTTGTAACTTCTATGTATTTCATGGCCTCAGGTCACAGCATAGCACTTTACAGCCAATGAATTACTTTTAAAGTGCAGTCACTATTGTAATATAGGGAAACACGGTAGCTAATTTGCACACTGCAAGGGCCCACAAACAACAGTGAGATAAATGACTATAATTTTTTTTAGTGAAGTTGGTTAAGGGATAAATGTTGGCCAGCACACCAGGAGAACTCCTTGCTTCTTCTTCGAAAATTGTCATGGCATCTTTTACATCCATCTGAGAGGGCAGACAGGACCTCAGTTAAAAGTCTCATCCAAAAAGGTATCACCTCTGTCTGTGCAACACTCCCTCAATACTGCACTGAGGTGTCAGGCTAGATTAGGTATCTAGAGTGGGGCTTGAACCTATGACCTTCTGACTCAGAATTGAGTGTTACCACTGAGTCAAGGCTGACCAACATGAACAATAAAGTGATTGTTTGCTTGATGATTAAATGCATTTTTAAAAATTGTCAATGCATTTGACCAGCTTTAAAAATTCTACAGCTGAGCAAGCAGCATGTGTGCAATTAGCAAATATCACTGAGGACAAAGGTGGAATAATTATAATTTAGTACATCAGGCAGCAAGTTAAATGTAAACAGCTCTACTAAAGCTCCAGAAAGTAATTGCCAAGTGGCTGTATTGTAATTAATCAAGGGGAACATGTACTTAACATCTATTGATTACTTTTGGTGAAACTGTGATTTTCTTATTGAAATGTTCCCCTGCAAAAGAAACTGATACAACTTCTTTCAAATTACAATGGCAAAAAGCCAGACTGCAGCGGACTTGTCATCACAGACGCCAAGTACATTTCAAACTGGTCAAGATGAACAACATGAGAAAGGAAAAATCAAAGGATAAAGGTTTCTTTAAAATTCTAACGTACTGCTTTGACAGTAAACAGCAATAAATAAGAGTTTGATGGATTATGCATACAAAATCAGTGTTGTCTGGAAGTTATCCCTAGCACCATCACAACTGTTGCTGTTATTGTAATTGTGATGGATTTTCACTGTTTAAATTGTAAATTGGTGATATGCTGTAGAGTCTGGTTTGCAAATCATTTGAGTTCAGCAACTGTAGGAATGCAGTGATTATAAAGGATTCAATAGTCAGGGGGACAGGCAGGCATTTCTGCAACCGCCAACAGGAGTCCCACATGGTGTGTTACCTCCCTGGTGCCAGGGTAAAGGACATCACTGAGAGGGTGCAGAACATTTTGAGGGGGTGGAGGGGAACAGCCAAAAGTCGTGGTCCATGTGGGAACCAATGACATAGGAAGGAAAAGGGTCGAGATCCTGCAGTCAGAGTTTCAGGTCCTAGGGAGGAAGTTAAAAAGCAGGACCTCAAAAGGTAATAATCTCTGGATTACTCCCAGTGCTGCATGCTAGTGAGTAAAGGAATGGTAGGATAAGACAGGTTAATGCATGGCTAGAGAAATGGTACAGAAGGGAAGGCTTCAGATTCCTAGGGCATTGGGAACAGTTCTGGGGCAGGAGGGATCTGTTCAAGATGGATGGGTTGCACCTCAACAGAGCTGGGACAAATGTCCTAGTGGGGAGGTTAACTAGTGCTTTGGAGGAGGGTTTAAACTAATTTGGCAGGGGGTGGGCACCAGGATGAAACATTATAGAGGAGAAACAAGTTGCACAGAGGACTGGGAGAGACATATAGCACTAGAGTAAAGAATAGTTCGGAAATAGGAGTGATCAAACAGGCAGCAAATGCGAGGCAGTCAAAGGTGAGTTTGGAATGTATTTGTGTAAATGCACGTAGTGTGGTAAATAAGGTTGGTGAGCTGCAGGCTCAAATCGCCACGTGGGACTATGATATAGTGACAACAACAGTGACCTGGCTCAAAGATGGGAGGATTGGGTATTTAATATTCCTGGCTACAAGGTATTCAGGAAAGATAAGGAAGGAAAGAAAGGAGGGGAGATGGCAGCATTGATCAAAGGAACTATTATTGTGCTGGAAAGGGATGATGTTGTTGAGGAGTCAAAGACAGAATCTATTTGTTTAGAATTAAGGAACAATAGAGAAGCTATTACACTACTGGGTGAATACTAAAGGCCACCAATTAGTAGGAAAGGGATAGAGAAGCAAATTTGCAGGCAAATTACAGAAAGATGCAACACCTATTGGAATAGTGATAATGGGGGACTTCAATTATCCTAATATAGACTGGGACAATAACAATGTAAAGTGCAAATAGGGGGAGGAATTCCTGAAATGTATACAATGGAGCTTTCTTAATCAGTGTGTTGCCAGCCCAACAGTGCTGGGGAATGAAGTGGGCAAGTGGAGTATGTTTCAGTGGGGGAGCATTTGGGGAACAGTGATCATAATATCATTAGGTTTAGAATAGTTATGAAAAAGGACAAGGAACAATCAAGCGTAAAAATACTTAACTAGAGGAGGGCGAATTTCATTGTGTTATAAAGAGATCTTGCACAGATGGATTGGAATCAAAAATTAATAAGAAAAACAGTAATTGAACAATGGGAGGCCTTCAAGAGGAGATGGTTCGGGTATAGAGCAGACACATTCCCACGAGAGAGAAAGAAAGGGCATCCAAAGCTAAAGCTTTCTGGATGACTAAAGATATAGAGATTAAAATGAAACAGAAAAGGGAGGCTTATGCCAATGTAAGGTTCATAATAAGTAGAGAACCAAGCTGAATACAGAATGTAAAGAGGAGATCGAAGAAAGGGAATAACAGGGGCAAAGAGAGAGAATGAGAATAGATTAGTGGCTAACATAAAAGGGAACCCAAAAGTCTTTTATAAACATATAAATAGTAAAAGGTAGTCAAAGGAAGATTGAGGCTGTTTAGGAACAAAAAAGGAGATTTTCTTGTGGAGGCAGAGGGTATTGGCTGAGGTACTAAATTAATGCTTCGCATCCATCTTCCCTAGAGAAGAGGATGCTGCCAAGGTAGCAGAAAAGGAGGAGGTAGTAGTGATATTGGATAGGATAAAAATAGATAAAGAGATACTTAAAAGGTTGGCAGTACTCAAAGTGGAAAAGTCACCCAGTCCAGATGAGATGCATCCTAGGTTGCTGAGGGAAGTAAGGGTAGAAATTGCAGAGGCTCTGGCCACAATCTTCCAATCCTCCTTAGATATGGGGGCGGTGCCAGAGGACTGGAGGATTGCAAATATTACACCACTGTTCAAAAAGCGGGAGAGGCATAAATCCAGAAATTACAGGCTGGTCAGCCTAACATTGGTGGCGGGGAAACTTTTAGAGACAATAATCCGGGACAAAATTAATTAGCACTTGGAAAAGTATGGGCTAATAAATGAAAGTCAGCACGGATTTGCTAAAGGAAAATCGTGTTTGACTAACTTCATTGAATTCTTTGATGAGGTAAGGAGTGTTGATGAGGATAGTGCGATTGATATGTATATGGACTTTCAAAAGGCATTTGATAAAGTACCACATAACAGACTTGTTAGCAAAATTAAAGCCCAAAGGGACAGTGGCAGCGTGGATACAAAATTGGCTAAGGGACAGAAAGCAGAAAGTAGTGGTGAACGGTTGTTTTTCAGACTAGAGGGAAGTATACAGTGGTGTTCCCCGGGGTCAGTATTGGGATCATTGCACTTTTTGATATATATTAATGACCTGAACTTCAATATATAAAGTTTGCAGAGGACACAAAACTCGGAAATGTAGTAAACAATGCGGAGGATAGTAACAGACTTCAGGAGGACATAGAGCGGTGAAATGAGCAGACACATGGCAGATGAAAATTAACGCAGTGACGTGTGAAGTGATACATTTTGGTAGGAAGAATGAGGAGAGGCAATATAAACTAAATGGTACAATTTTAGAGGGGGTGCAGGAACAGAGAGGCCTGGGGGTGCACACACACAAATCTTTGCAGGTGGCAGGACAAGTTGAGAAGGCTGTTTAAAAAAGCATATGGGATCCTGGGCTTTATTAATAGAGGCATAAAGTACAAAAACAAGGAAGTTATGCTAAACCTTTATAAAGCAGTGGTTAGGCCTCAACTGGAGTACTGCGTTCAATTCTGGGCACCACATTTTAGGAAGGATGTCAAGGCCTTAGAGAGGGTGCAGAACAGATTTACTAGAAGGGTACCAGGGATGAGAGACTTTGGTTATGTGGAGAGGCTGGAGAATCTGGGGTTGTTCTCTTTAGAACAGAGAAGGTTAAGGGGAGATTTGATAGAATAAATAAGGAGAAACTGTTTCCAGTGGCAGAAGAGTTGGTAACCAGAGGACACAGATTTAAGGTAATTGGCAAAAGAACCAGAGGCGACATGAGGAAAAATTTTTTTTTGTGCAGCATGTTGTTATGAACTGGAATACACTGCCTGAAAGGGTGGTGCAAGCAGATCCAATAATAACTTTCAAAATGGAATTGGATAAATACTTGAAGGGAAAAGTTGTACAGGGCTATGGGGAGCGAGCAGAGGAATGGGACTAATTGGATAGCTCTACCAATGAGCCGGCACAGGCATGATGGGCCGAATGGCCTCCTTCTGTGCTGTATCATACTATGATAACTGGAGTCTACAGAATATTCCAACCAATAGCATAGATTAGTCCATTCATAGTACAGCATCAGCTCTACACAACCAATTAGAAACTGGTTCGAAAAACAGATTCTTGGAGGAAAAATGTGGTTTCAAACAGCTAACAAGGACAGAGAAGATTTAAGTTTTAAAAATCACAGCATAAAAACAGTTTGTATTCCCAAATATAGAGGAAATATTAATACATGGTATTATTTTCAAAATGACGTGAAAATAGTTTATGAATACAGAAACGTGTGGCCAAAAACTGGAAACTAATTTATTGTAAGAATGGTTTGATTTGTGAAGAGCCCAGATACTACAGTGTAGTAATGCCTACATTCCTAGAACAAGCCTAGCAGATGAAAAACAACACTACAGGAGTCCTTAACCTGCCACCATTGGCTTGAGCTTACTTTGATCCTATGTACTAATGACTGGAATGAACATTTAATCAAATAGCAAAAGGTCTCATGCTGACTAAAGAATTTTTTTGTGCTTTTCATTTTAACAAGATTCTGTTCTTAGCTGTCAAATTGGTGAAATGGCTATTTACCACTGGCAATTTGTTGATGCAAGCAAAATTCATATTATAAAACAATACAAATTAACAGAATGCTGCAGGCCCTCCATCATCAGGAGCTATGATTGCAGAATTTTACCATCCTGCCATCTGAGCCTTGAGTTCCTGAAAGTACATAGAAAAGGATGGAGGTATTGGATCACTAACCCATATGTCTCTGTAATGGAGCCTGCAGAAGCAGTAGAGAGGCCCCTGTGAGGGTGTATCAGTATTATGTTTTTTAATGTCAATCTACACACAGGTACTAATGACACCAAACTGAATGCAGATAAGTAAGTTTGAATGATCTTTCTAATCTTTTTGTGCTCATCAAGGTGAAGGAAGTTAGCACTGTGGAATGTAACTCTTCCCATCTCAGGCATCCAATGTTAGTATCAAGCACCTCCAGTTACCAAGTGAGCTATAGCACATCCAGATACAGAGTAATGCTCCCTCTACTCTTCCCCAACAACATGCCTCAACCCTAACCTCTGAAGAGCACCCCCAACTGCAGTGTGACATCCTGTAGCCTTTCTGAGTGAGACTGCCAATTCATACCAATTTTGTGTTACAGACCCATGCCCAGTAGGAACTAGATTTGCAACTGCCCAAACTCATTTTGCATAAAATCTTTACAGCCGACAGACAGAAAAGACACTTTCATCCTATCAAAGAGACTTTCAGCCTATTAAACTGAACTGTGAACCCAGATCCCAGGGGTGAAAGGCCAGTGTCCATTCCACTGCATCATGCAGTTCTCCAGGCTGATGTTTTTTGATTAAAACTAAGAACTAATTAGGCCTAAGATAATTAGCAGTCCTCTCAATTAGCTCTCTTCATTTACAATTATACTTTAAGAGATTAACTTTCAACCCGATCTCCTATTGTGCTCACCACCATTTTTTCTGCATACGTGGAATTTGAACCATTAGAAACTAAAGAATGAGAAAAGGGCTTTCAATCAATAAGTACATTTCTACAACATTCTATATACCTTATGCCTGGAATTCCCTGGAACAGTTAGAAAGCTAAAGGCTAAAAATGGGAATACAGTTAGACAGATATTATGGGGTTTCACTTGATAATCTCTGGGGCCACAGGAGTCTATTTCATGTATCCATGGCTGTGAGGAGAAAAAATTCTTCTAATCCCTAGTTTTACTTGAATCTTGCTAATTTTGCATTTGTGTCCTTTAGTTCCATGACGATACTCCACGTTAAATAATCTGCTCACATCAACATTATCCATTTCTCTCAGAATGTAAAAATCTGGTTCATGTCCCTTCTCGATCTTCTAATCTCAATCTGGTAAGGCTTTCTTCATAACATAAAGCCCTAAGTCCCAGAACCATCGTTTGAAGCTTTCTCAGTGCATCACTCTCATTTTGAAGGTACAATGCCTAGGGGAGAGGTACACGTCTAATCTCACTCTCCAGTTCGCTCACATACCTTCCAGTCTTCTAAAGGGAAATTAGTTGCTTGAAAAAGATATAGGAGCACACAGCAGAGTGAAATTAGACGAGGTGGCTCCTGTGGAAATAAACACTGCCACAGACTTAATGGGGCAAATGGCCTGTGTCTGTGCTGTATCACTGTATAATTTGCTTGTCAGCAAAGTTGAAGCTCATGGAATAAAAGGGGCAGTGGCAGCATGGATACAAAATTGGCTAAGGGACAGGAAACAGAGAATAATGGTGAAAGGTTGTTTTTCAGACTGGAGGAAGGTATACAGTGGTGTTCCCCAGGGGTCAGTGCTGGGACCACTGCTTTTCTTGATATTTTTAATGACTTGGACTTGGGTGTACAGGGCACAATTTCAAAATTTGCAGATGACACAAAACTTGGAAGGATTGTAAACAGTGAGGAGGATAGTGATAGACTACAAGAAGACATAGACAGGCTGGTGGAATGGGCGGACACATGGCAGATGAAATTTAACGCAGAGAAGTGTGAAGTAATACATTTTGGTAGGAAGACTGAGGAGAGGCAATATAAACTAAAGGGTACAATTCTAAAGGGGTTGCAGGAACAGAGAGACCTGGAGATATGTGTGCACAGGTCATTGAAGGTGGCAGGGCAGGTTGAGAAAGTGGTTTAAAAAGCATACGGGATCCTGGGCTTTATAAATAGAGGCACAGAGTACAAAAGCAAGGAGGTTATGATGAACCTTTATAAACACTGGTTCGGCCACGACTGGAGTATTGTGTCCAATTCTGGGCACCGCACTTTAGGAGAGGGTGCAGAAAAGTTTTACGAGAATGGTTCCAGGGATGAAGGACTTCAGTTACGTGTATAGACTGGAGAAGCTGGGATTGTTCTCCTTAGAGCAGAGAAGGTTGAGAGGAAATTTGATAGGTGTTCAAAATCATGAGGGGTCTAGACAGAGTGGATAGAGAGAAACTGTGCCATTGGCGGAAGGATCGAGAACCAGGGGACACAAATTTAAGGTGATTGGCAAAAGAACCAAAGGCGACATGAGGGAATACTTTTTGATGCAGCGAGTAGTTATGATCTGGAATGCACTGCCTGAAAGTGCGGGGGATGCAGATTCAATTGTGGCTTTCAAGAGGGAATTGGATGAGTACTTGAAGGGAAAAAAATTGCAGGGCTATGGGGAAAGGGTGGGGTGTGGGGCTAGCTGGATTGCTCTTGCAGAGAGCCAGCACGGGCTCGACGGGCCAAATAGCCTCCTTCTGTGCTGTAACCATTCTATGATTCTATGATAACCAATTTCCTTTAGAAGAATGTATAGATTCTGGGGTAACATTCAACTTCATCACTTGGGTGGTAATGTGGCAGAGCGGATCAGCCACCCGTTACAGAACTCATCTGATTTTCATCCTAATGATTTCAATGGGATGAAAATTATATGAGTTCTTCAAAGGCAGGCCATCCACTCCGCCACAATACTGCCCAGGCGGCGAAGTTGAAAATTATCCCCAGTGTCAACAATGGTTTGTAGCAAAGATTTCCACATTCTGGCCATCCTCAGTGTAACGAAAAGTTTTCTAACCTCCCCTTTAATTTTTTTGTGATTATCTTAAATTGATGCCACCTTGTTACCACCTTGCTGACTAGTGAAGACAATCTTTATTTACCTTACAATGTGCCTTCATAATCTTAAACACCTTTATCAGGTCAACTTTTAATTTATGAGCGCCAGTGAAAAAACCCCTAGATTCTCAAGTGTCTCTTCATAACTGTAATCCTTTATTCTGGGAACATCCTAGTGAATCTACATTGCATCTTTTCAATTTCTTTTCTTTCTGTGTTCTTGCTACAGTAAGGTGCCTAATATTCCAACTGCAGTCTAACTGAGGTCTTGTACAAGTTCAATATTACCTCCTTGCTTTTGTATTCTCTGCCTCTAGATACGAACATATGAAAATGACGGGCAGGAAAAGACCATCTGGTCCAACAAGCCTGCTCCACATTCATGATGCCTGGAGGATCATGACTAGACACTTCCTAACCCCCACCCCATCCTAGCAGCCATGTAATCTCCTAGGAGAGCAAAAAAAAACAGAAAAAGAAACACAGGGCCAAAAAGGGAAAAATAAATTTGGAAAATTCCTCTCTGACCCTCTCAGGCAATCGAAACAAGTCCAGGAGATCACATTGACCATGCTTACATTAACTGTTAAATCACTTACCTTTTATACATAACCAAGGATTCCACTTCCCTATTTTACAACCCTATCTACTTTCACTGCCACCTTTAATCAGCAGTGCATTTTCACAGCAAGCTCCCTCTGTTCCTAATAAAATCTTATCATTTCCTTTTCTCATTCTTACTTGCAGTAATGCATTCCATATTCTAATCACTCTATGCATGGAAAAATAACTTTTAGCTTTCCTTTTTTATCTCATCTGGTCCCGCTTCACGGTAGAGATTTAATATTTTGAATTTCTTCATGACATATGGCTCACTAACCTCTACATCTGTTATACATTCTGAGCCAAAATGATTAGATCGGAGAGGAATTTGTTTACAATTTTCATTTGTGAAAAATGATGTGAAGGATTCATTTAACACATCTGCCATTTCCTGGTCTCACACAATCTTTCTTCCAAAATTATCCCTTGAAGGATCACTCTCAATTTCTTACACTTCTTTGCCTCTCTCTTGCTAATAACCACAATCCACTTTGTATTGTTTTCTTACCTTTTGTTGTTCTCTACTTACTTGTACAACTCCCCATAGCAGTACATTTTATGACATCCACCTGCTTCTTCATATAATTTTTTAAAATTTTGCTTCGCCTTTAGGTTGTTTTTGACCTCCTTATTCAGTGACTGCAGGCTTGGGGTCGGAAATTCCAGCTGAGGGTGGAGGGCAGGCAGATCACAAAGTGGTGGCCAGAATTTAGGGAGGAACCCATTAATTGTTTCGCCAGAATTCTTCCCGCTTCATTAAGTTTCCTATTCTCCAGTGAGGGTGGGAGGAGAGGGGTTCCTTTTAAGTCCCCCTACTTCAAAGGGGAGTGTTTGGGGGAAATCCTGGGCGAGCTGTCAATTTTACCTTTGGAAGGCTTCAATGGAACTTTCATCAGCTGACAGCGAGTGTGAGTACCAATGAGGCTTTTTACGGATGGGGGAGGGGGATTGATTACCTCTTTCCAAAAGGCAGAATGGCTTCTCTTAGAGCTGAATAACTGTGTTACATTTTTTAATTTGGTCTGAAAGAGCAACCTGGGCAACCAGGTGTTCCACTCCGCTTAACTTCGACTGGCAGAGTGGGACTCCTGGACTTTGGACCATTGGTCTTTTCTCTATGTTCACAAAATTAATTTGTTCTGAATTTTTTTAAGTTCCTCTTTTTTAGGTCCCTGTCTCCAGCACATAGTTTGCCATGGCAAAGAATAGGTGAGTGGCCTGTTAGATGGTTGCTATTTCACTGGGTAATCAATCGCTGAGAGATGTAGTACAGCAAACAAAAGTGACCTGTCCACAGATTTTAGTTTGCTCCCTTTTGGAAATGGCCAGAATTTAGGGAGGAACCCATTAATTGTTTTGCCAAAATTCTTGAAAAGTTCAGCATCTGCCGTGATCTGGCCAAGGTCAGGCATTCACCAGGAGGGGATTTATGGTGCCAAGCATGGTGCTCTTCAGAAACAATCCTTCTTCCCAACATTTCATTAATAAAACTCTCAAAAAATAATTCACTATTTAACATCCCTAGGCCCTCTATAACTGCGGAATTATACCAGGCTTATTCAATATCCTCTCTTTCAATCAGGCCATGAAATTCTCATTCCTAACCATGAGATAAACATAGGAATACATTTCACCAATAAAGCTCTCAACTATATCGTCATCTCTTTTTGTAAAAAATATTAGACTTTGGCTCCTGACATTGTCATATTTAATTTTAAGCCACACGGTGCAATATTCAGTGGGCCTGTTAGGTGTCAACCTTGGCTCAGAGGTAGTGCTCTTACCTCTGAGCTAGAAGATCATTGGTTCAAGCCCCAGTCTAGGACATAAACACAATCTAGGCTGCAATGTCGGAGGTGTTGTTTTCAGATGAGATGTTAAAACGAGGCCCTGTCTGCCATAAAAAATCCCATAACACTATTTGAAAAGAGCATGGTAGCTGCCCTCACTAATAGTTATCCCTCAACCAACAAAATTTTAAAGATAGATTATCTGGTCATTTACATCATTGGTATTTGTGAGAGTTTGCTGTGGGCAGATTGGCTGTTCCGTTTTCCTACAGTACAACAGTGAATACACTTTAAAGTACTTCAATGGCTATGAAGCACTTTGTGACGTCCTGAGGACATGCAATACAGAGATATTACAACACGAAAACAGGTCAACAAATTCATGCCGCCATTTATGCAAATAGTTGTAATCTCGTTTATCCATCCTGTTCCCATATCTGTTCAACTCCTTTTCCTTCATCCACCTATCTAATCTTACCATGAATGTTGACATAGTTTCTGCTTCAAACACTAACCCTGGAAGGGAATTCCACAACCTCGCAACTCTCCATGTGAAGAAGTTTCTCCTGCCCACTGTTCGAAATCTCCTACATTTAATCTTGTATCCATGGCCCCTTGTTCTTGACCCCTCAACATCTGGAAATAGTCTGATTCTATCTACCAAACTTACAATTCAGTGCAGCGCTGAGGGTGTGCTGAACAGTCGGAGGTGCTGTCTTTTGGATCATTAAACCGAGACCCCGTCTGCCCTCTCAAATGGACATAAAAAATGTCACTGCACTATTTGAAGAAGAGCTGTGGTGCTTTTCTGGTGTCTTCGCCAATATTTATCCCTCAACCAACATAACTTAAAAATCAGATTATCTGGTCATTTATCTTATTGCAGTATATGGGACCTGGCTGTACGCAAATTGGCTGCTGCATTTCCCTACAGTGACCACATAGAATGTACAGCACGGAAACAGGCCATTCGGCCCAACAGGTCCATACCAGTGTTTATGCTCCACATGAGACTCCTCCCACCGTTCTTCATCCAACCCCATCAACATATCCTTCAATTCCTTTCTCAGAATGTCATTACTGGCTAGTTTGTTCTTGCTTTTTAGTGGGATATATTTCTCCTGGACTCTATTGATCACCTTTTTAAACGTTTCCCACTGCTGTTCTATTTCTTTGTTTGTCAGTGAATTGTTCCAGTTTATTTTCTCTAGTTCCATTCTCATCCCCTTAAAATCAGCTTTTTTCCAATTTATTACTTTGGTCTTTGTCTTACTCATGTCCTTCTCAATCTTTATCTTAAACCTTATTATGTTGTGATCGTTATTGCCTAGATGTTCCCCTACGCTTACTTCTCTTGTCTGTTCTGGTTCATTTCCCATTACTGGATCCAGCAGTGCTTCCTCTCTGGTTGGGCTTTTTACATAATGGGTAAGAAAGGAGTCCTGCACAGATTGTAAAAACTCCATTCCTTCTACCCCTTTATCTACCTCTTCTTGCCAATTTATTTGGGGGAAGTTAAAATCTCCCATGATTATTATTCTATGTCCTTTACTCATTTCACATATTTGCTGACATATTTCTTCCTCCACCTTCTTTCCACTATTAGGTGGTCTGTAGTATACCCCTATTAGCGTGATCGATCCCTTCCTATCTTTTATTTCAACCCATATGGATTCTGTTTCTATCCTTCTATTAGTGATGTCCCTTTTTTCTATTGCCATTATATTATCTCTAATTAGTACAGCTACTCCACCCCCCCTTCTTCCTTCCCTATCCTTTCTGATTATGTTACAGCCTGCAATATTTAGTTGCCAGTCCTGTTCTTTATGTAGCCATGTTTCAGCTATTCCTACTACATCTGGTTCAACGCAACAGATTATTGCCTCCAGTTCCCCTGTTTTACTTTGGGCGCTGTGTACATTGCTGTGTAGGCAGTTTAATTTGTCTTGAATAGTTGTTCCTTTTACTTTTTAAACAGTCCTTTTATACTTCTGTTTTATAACTGTATTTATTTCTTGACCATTTATGTTATCTTTATTCCTTTCCCTGGTCTGACCTTTACACTCATCTCCTGTTTCTTTTATCTTTAGGCTTTTGTTATTGCTACCAGATCCCTCTCCCCACCTTGCTAATTTTAAGATGTTTCCACCGCCCTATTTATCCTTTCCACTAGGACTCTGGTCCCATTCCGGTTCAGGTGGAGCCCGTCCCAGCGGTATATCTCCTTCCTGTCCCAGTATGGTGCCAGTATCCCATTAAATGGACCCCTCTTTCCTACACCACTCTTTCAGCCACGCATTCACCTTTCTGATCTGCCTATCCATATGCCATTTAGCACATGGCTCGGGTAGCAATCCTGAGATTACCACCCGTGAGGTCCAGCTTTTTAAATTTAGTTCCTAGCTTCTGATATTCCCTTAGCAGGACTTCATCCTTGTTCTTCCTTATGTCATCGTTGCAGACATGGACCACGACAGCTGGATCCTCCTCCTCCCTTTCCAAGTTCTTCTCCAGTCGCTCCGAGATGTCCTTTACCCTTGCACCAGGTAAGCAACACACCCTCCTGGACTCTTGGTCGCGGCTGCAGAGGACGCTAACTATCCCCCTGATTATAGAATCCCCTATGACTACAACCTTTCTATTCTGATCGTCCCCCCCCCTTGGACTGCCTCCTGCTCCAACGTGCCATGGTTAGCATTCTGGGCATCCTCCCTGCAGCCTTCATCCTTACCCTCACAGGTATCAAGTACCTCATACCTGTTGGACAGGACCAGTATCTGCAGAACCTTCTTCTCTACCTCTCCTGGCGCCCACTTCCCATGCTGACTAACAGTCACACTCTCCCCTTCCTGGACCTGTGCTTTCCTCTGAGATGTGACTGTACTTTGGATAAAACTATCTCGACATTCCTCCCCCTCCCTTATGTGTTGGCATGTCTTTAACTCGCAGTCCAGCTCAAAGAATCTGAGCCAGAATGTCTCAAGCCAGAGACATTTACTGCAGATGTGACAATCTGGGACAATCTCGCTGTCCACATATTACATTCCCGACACACAGCCTGTACTGCCATTTCTAGTTTTTAAAAAATTATTTATTTATTATCAGTAGTTTATTCCTAGGACTAATAGAATCACTTGAGATCTAGATAATATTTAGTAATAGATTTAGCTTGATTATGAAATAATTAATAATTACTTAGTCTTTTTTTATTTTACGTATCTTTTTTATTTAAGTTTTATGAGTTGGTAGGTTAGTTTATAGTCCCTTGGTTTAAATCTCTTTGCACATCCTTCCCCCTCTGCACCTAATTCCCACACTCACCAAATTCCCAGTTGAAAGTCCTCACTCTGTTAAGCAATTCACTCCGTTAGAAGTTCGTTCTCTGTCCTTACCAACCTCTGTGCTCAAGCTCTGAAGTAAGCCTGATAGATTCCAATGAACAAAAAGGTATCAAAAGTTAAGCACGTCCACATTTGAAATATTCTTGTTTAGTGATGGATGGATGGATTATATCCTATGTAGAAATAAACTGTTTGCTTCTAAATCCCACATAAAAGATTTTCTTTTTCTGTGGTAATGTTATACATCAGCATAAAGCATGCCCACAAACTACAAATATTATAGGGGTGATTTACATGCTCAGTGGAAATTGGGCAGGCAGTTAAAATCAGCCGGATGACATACCTACTGATGTCCCTTATTGATGGAGGCCTATATTTTCAGGTATGTTAGCCTTTATTGCAAGGGGGTTGAAGTATAAGAGTAAGGAGATCGTGCTGCAATTATATAGGACTCTGGTGAGACCACACCTGGAGTACTGTATACAGTTTTGGTCTCCTTACCTAAGGAAGGATATACTTGCCTTAGAGGAGGTGCAACGAAGGTTCACTAGATCCACTCAGTGGGATGAGAGGGTTGTCCTATGAGGAGAGATTGAATAGAATGTGCCTACTTTCTCTGGAGTTTAGAAGAATGAGAGGTGATCTCATTGAAATGTATAAAATTCTTAGAGGGCTTGACAGGGTGGATGCTGAGAGGCTGTTTCCCCAGGCTGGAGAGTCTAGAATTAGGTGTCATGGTGTCAAGATAAGGCGTCAGAGATGAGGAAAAATTTGTTGTGTGTCTTTGGAATTCTCTCCCCCAGACGGCTGTGGATGCTGAGTCGTTGAGTATATTCGAGACTGAGATCAATGAATATTTGGACGCTAAGGGAATCAAGGGATATGTGGGGATAAGGTGGGAAAGTGGAGTTGAGGTAGAAGATCAGCCATGATCTTACTGAATGGTGGAGCAGGCTCGAGGGGCCGTATGACCTACTCCTGCTCCTATTTCTTATGTTTTTAAGAGGTGTTTTGGTTTTTCACATCCCAGATTATACAGAAATTCTGAATATGCCTGGTTGCTATGGTGACATATATTTCTTTTCAGTGAATTAATGTTATTCTGTCAGACAAGTGGTTGGTCTCACTTCACAAAGATTTGGAATTGGATCTCCCCTTCAGAGCTGTGCCAATGCATATTCAGTCTCCATAATAAAGCCTCAAGTCACTCTTCTGGTATCACTGCAGATGTTTATGAGTTCTGGCTAATGTTCAAGAATACACAAGAATTTTGAAATTGAATATTTTAAGTTTTAAAAATATTTTTACCATAATTATAAATTTATTTCCATGCTTCAATTGTGCTCATTACTGTTTTTATATCATGAGACCAACTCAGTCCTATTTGGAATAGAAGATAAAATCTAAAATCCTACTTTATAAAAGATATTTTACCAATATGCTAGTGATTGCGATATATTAGTGCTTAAATTGTCATGGACTCAATTCTGGGCTACCTTTAACCTAAGGCCGGCAAGAATCTTGTTCTAATGTTAACCTGTCCTTTGTTCTTTTTTGGATGCTTACTGACCTGCTGTGCATTTCTAGTATTTCCTGTTTTTATTTCACATTTCCAGTATTCATTGTTTTTGTTTTCTTTTCATTGTGAATCTTTTCATTTTTAAACAAAGTGTGTGCAGGATAATTCCAAAGGATAATCTTCTGGAAATACCTGATTCAGGAAATTGGAATTTTTGTCCCCTCTGGTGTGGCCTCCATCTATGCTCCCTCATGTGCAAGGAGCATAGACTTCAGCATTTCTGGTGAACAGCAGGCTTAGCCATCCATCACTAGATCCAGCTCTATTGAATCTCACTGTTCGCAGCTGAAACTGTCCACTGCTCGGGGGTTCTCCTCAACAGCAAAGATGGCTCTTGGCTTCTTTTCACACTAAGTTCCATTCACCCATCGCTCCTGTTCTTGCTGACCTACACTGGCTCCCAGTTCCCCAATATCTCAATTGAGAAATTGTTATCCATGCATTTCAATCCCTCCATGATCTTGCCCCTCCCTATCTCTGTAACCTCCTCCAGCACAACAACCCTCAAACTCTCTTCCTTAAATCCATCTCCCCTACCCCCTCTAACAACAAATACAAGGAACTTATGGACTTCTTTGCACCAAGATAATGGCCATCTATTCAGCTGCCTCTGCTGTTTCCTTCCCCTACCCTTGCCCATACCCCTCTCCACCATAGCGCTGATCCCCTATCTCCATCTAGTTTCACTCCCTTCTTCCCCATGCCCTCTACAAGCTTATCTCCTCCAATGAGATGTACCTCTTGTTCCCTTGACCGCATTCCCACTGAATTGCTAACAATCCACCTTCTCTTCCTGGCTCTCATGCTAGCTGACATTGTAAACGGTTCTCTCTCCTCAGGCCCTATCCTCCTCCCATTCAAAACCACCATCATAATCCCCCCATCCTCAAAAACACATCCTCATCCCCTTTGTCCTTGCAAACTACCCTCCTGCCTCCAACTACCCTTTTCTCTCCAAAGTCCTTCCAAATGTAGTCATGTCCCATGTCCGCACCCATCCCTCCCACAAAACCAAAATGGCCCTAGCCAAAGTGACGAACAACATTCTCTGTGACCATTATCCCTCCTCGTCCTCCTTGACTTCTCTGTAGCTTTTGACACAGTGAACCACAGATCCTTCTGCAATACCTCTCCTCAGCTGCCCTGATCAGTTAGACTGCCCTCACTTGGTTCAGCTACAGCATCTCCAGCAATGGCTCCTCTTCCCACCCTGCAACATTGCGCCAAGAGTCCCCCAAGGATCCAACCCAGACCCCCTCCTCTTATTATTCCACATGGTGCCCCTTAGTGACATCATCCACAGACATATACTCAGATGACATCCAGCTCTGCCTCTCCACCACCTCGCTCGACCCCTCCACTGTCTCTGTGCTGTGAGACAGTTTGTCTGACATCTATTCTTGGATGATCTACTATTTTGTCCAGATGAGCACGGAGAAGACCAAAGCCATTGGCTTCAGCCCCCACCAAAACTCTATACCCTCTCCGCAGCTACTTTCTCGGGCTGAACCAGACTGTTCGCAACCTCAAGACCCTATTCGACCCGCTTACAACCTCATGTCCTCTCCATCACAAAGACCAGTTACTTCCATCTCTGTAACATTGCCCTTCTACACCCTTCCTCTGCTCCTGAAACCTTTGCCACCTTTAAACTGAACTATTCCAATGCTCTTCTGACTGCCACCCCCCCCCCACATCCTCCACCCTCCATAAACCTCAACTCACCCAAAACCATGCTGCTCATATCCTAACCCACACCAAGCCCCGTCCTTGCTGACATACATTGGCTGCCAGAGCCCCAATGCCTCAAATTGCGTTTAAATTCCTCCATGACCACTTTCTATCTTTTTAACCCCCTCCTGCACAACAAGCCCAAAATTCTTCATTCCTATGACTCTCTCACACCATCACACCATTGATAGCCATGCCTTCAGCTGCCTAGGCCTCACGGTCTGGAAATCCGTCTCTAAACTCTCCGCCTGTCCACCTCCCTCTCCTTCTTTAAAACCCTCCTTAAAACCCATTCCTTTTACCAACCTTTGGTCGTTCCAAAACCACCAAAACAGATTGACCAAGAAGATCCAGTCTTTTTTTTGGTAAATTCTTACGGTGGGGGTGGGGGGGGTTGTGGGGCTGAGTTCTTCTTCTGCCTGCCCCTTATCACTTTTGGAGGCATTTCTGGGAGGTTTCCCATGCATCCCTGGAAGTCCCACTAGATACACCTTTGTAGCAGCCAGTGGTACATATACCTGCAGGAAGCAGTTGTACATGCTATACTGGGCTCCACAATGCAAATTCAAACAGAGGTCCACCACTGAGGGAGCTGTACAAATGTAGATGCCACTTTTAACTTCCCTTGGTTCTGATGCGTGGGCACCCCTGTAACGTCAACACTGGTGCAGACACCTGCCCCAATATGTAAACAAATCCAGCCCAGGATTTGGTTTGGGGTCATTGGGGGGATAAAGCAGAGGGTGGGCGGCACTGCCAGAATTTCTAAGTTATTAACTGGTCATTTATTTCATTGGTGTTTGTGGGACCTTGTTCTTGCCAATTGGCTGCCGCACCTGCCTACAAAACAACAGTGACTGCAGTTGAAACATAACTCAATGGCTGTGAAGTGCCTTTGGATGTCCCAAGGATGTGAAAGGTGCTATAAAATTCATTAATTTTTTTACACACAAGCAGAAATGTTTTAAATATTTACACTTCCTACTAGGATAGATAAATGTTCTGATCTTCACCATAGAATCAAAGAAAGTTACGGCACAGAAGGAGGCCATTCAGCCCATCCTGTCCATGCCGGCCGAAAAAGAGCTATAGTCCAGCTTAATCCCACTTTTCAGCACTTGGTCTGTAGCCTTGTAGGTTACAGCATTTCAAGTGCACATCCAACTAATTTTTTAATGAGTTGAGGGTTTCTGCCTCTACCACCCTTTCAGGCAGCGAGTTTCAGACCCCCACCGCCCTCTGAATGAAAAAAATTCTCCTCAGCTCCTGTCTAATCCTTCTACCAATTACATTAAATCTATGCCCCCTGGTCACTGACCCCTCTTTGAAGGGAAATAGGTCCTCCCTTTCCACTCTATCTAGTCCCGTCATAATTTTATACACCTCAATTAAATCTCCCCTCAGCCTCCTTTGTTCCAAAGAAAACAACCCCAGCCTATCCAATCTTTTCTCATAGCTAAAATTCTCCAGCCCTGGCAACATCCTCATAAATCTCCTCTCTGGTGCAATCACATCTTTCCTGTAATGTGTTGACCAGAACTGTACGCAGTACTCAAGATGTGGCCTAACCAATGTTTTATACAGTTCCAGCTGTCACCAAGATAAGAAAATGTCACCACCAGTTTCACATTTCCATTCATTCCAATTGGTGGAACGATATAGGTGATTTTACAAAAAAAGTAATAAATGAGTTTAAACGACAGAACCCATTCAGCAATAAAAATCTTAGCTTCCTTAGAAATTGGAGAATCGAGATGAACTCTGAATAAACTTTACATCAGTTTATAAAGCAAGAAGAAAGTAGATTGTCAAATAAAATTATACATTTTAGTCACGGATCATCTTACCTTGAATATAATGTTCCTGAAATAAATATACAGATCATGTGGGTGCGACTTACCATGAGTATTCTGATCTGAGGGTTTTAAATAGAAATGCTCAACAAGCATTATGTTTTATCTCCATGTATTTTAATGGACACAAGAGTCAGAAATCTAGTTTTTTTTCTCAATACTGAGATGAAATGGAAATAATAAAAAGATCCAACATAAAGATTCCAATGAAATCCAGAAACAGCAGTTTATTGTTAGAATAAAGTTTTCCCAATATAAAGCATTTTAAATGGAACTTCCACTCACAGATATAATCCGCCTTAGTTTCATTCAAATCCATTCAAAGGGGATGAGCCTTTGCATCTATAAAAATAATCATATGTTTACTGACCATTTGAATGGACATCGCTGATTGATTCAGGAAGTGGTCTCTTAGTAGCTGACCTCCGGTACACCACATGGACTCTCCCACTTTCTTCTTCCTCCTCTGCTTTGTCTTTCTCCAGTGGTTCAATAAAAAATTCGTCCTTGTCTGTCCGAATCATGCCAGCCTGAATTGACAGAAACAGAGATTAGACACTCTTATTTACTAGAAAAATGCTCATGCAGCTATTACGCAGATCCACTACCCCAATGAAGCTTTCATACACACAAATACCCGCAGGATTTCTGTCACTTTACAATAGCTGAAGAAGTTAAATACTTTATGAGGAATAATACAGCTGTCGTCCTTTGGTCTGACAGTAAAAGCAAAAACACATACTTTATCATATATGTCAACCTATAAAACTTGGAAAAGTTGATGGACAGCTTCACAAAAGCTGACAACTCAAAAAAACAATGTACAACTAAAAATCAGTGCTGAGTAGACCCATGACCAAGGCTACTGTTTCAAGGTGACTGAAGAAGTTAAATTCCTTTTCATTAGACTGGGTTTCAGGATTTTTATTACTGATAGGGGATCGCATTCTGCAATTCAATTTGTTTTTCTGTGAAAGCTGAAACCCAATGGCCTCATGTGTGACATACAAAGTAGTTATAAAGGGAGTTCACTGGAACATGAACTGTTCATGATTTAAGCTGCAGCTACACCCAATATTAAATCAGTTGTATTACAATGAAAAAAATGAAATACATAAGAGTGCAATTTTTGCAGTGGTGAACTTTGAAATTTTTGAAAGGAATGAGCTCAATTTATTTACTAAAGGTGGTCTGTGAGCATGGTCCCCAAAGAAAATTTTGATTTTTGACACATTGTTGTTGCACATTCCACCCCTCTGATCACCTTTTCAAGATGTTTCTGCATGTACTGATTTTCTCCCAGTGAACCCTTCCCCCTTTCTCTCTGCAGGATATATCTTTGGTAACTTAGTGCAAAGGGTAAGCAGAGCACACAGCAAGGTCCCATAAAGAGCAAATGAGTCGAATAACCAGCTAAGTAATTTTTGGTGGTGATGGTCAAGGAAGCAATGTTGGCCAGGATACTGGAATAATTCCCTGCTCCTCATTAAATAGAGTCAAATGATCTTTCATGTCAATCTGAGATGGTAGACATAGCAGGATGAGATTAATTTCTCACTCATAACAAAGCAGCAGTCCCCAAGACTGGCACTTTATGTTGGACCCGAATTTCCGGGACATCCTGTGATAAGGCAGGGGGTGGGGGGAAAGCAGAGTTCCTGGGCTTATAATAGGCACTTGCTAAGGGTTGCCAGGGGAACGAGGCAGATGTGGTCATTCCTGGCTCTACGGCCTCATTTTCCTCCCACAATGTTGGATGGGTGCCCATTTTCAGGGGCAACTAGAACATGTGGGTTTCAGGCGCTGCGGCCAGATCTTCTACAATTGGAGGATTGAAGAGGGGCAGGCAACAAAGACAACAATGCATTCAAGCACCAATGGGGTTGCCATGGGGTTGTGGAGCATGGATATGCACCCACAATCTAGCCCACCACTGAGATGCTGACCTTGTTGGGAGGGAGGGCCATTAAAAAAGAATTGGCAGGAGAGCGGTCCCCAAGTCACTATTATGCATCTCTAAACAAGTCTCTTGGTCGCAGGCCTGGGGAGAACAGGCCCAAAGAGAAAACAATTTACTAAAAAGGAGGGACAAAAAAACCAAGAGAGATCAATTGAACATTTCATAGCTCATAGGAAGCTAGAAAATACTGCTGACGATATTAGCAGATTAACACTTCACACAGTCATTTGTGATTCCTTTGCCCATTGTTAGTGATGGTGTTAATCCATTGAAAACAAAATATTTAAATAGCAGACTGAGGAGGGTCATACGAATGAATTAAGCATTTGTCCACTAATATCACAGTCGTTTCTAGGCTAGTATTCTTTGAATAAAGCTAAGAGGTGGAGTCTCTTGGTCTCATCTTCTATGGGTTTCTTGCAACTAGAAACAGATTAGATTTTAAACATATTGGGATAGATTTTCCTTTTTAAACTTGGGCCTAAATAATCACCTGGGAGGAGCGCATAGAGGAAAATCAGACAGGGAGCATCCCAAGCCCATAGCAAATCAGGTGGACTCCATTACAAGCTTTAATTCCCTCCCTCGCACCTGATTTTCCACTGGCGCTCCACCCAGGCAATTATTCACGCCCAAGTACAAATGAGAAACTCTGCCCCACTGTTGACAGCACAGAATTCATGATGTTTAGCTTGGCACTGGATCACCCAAGCAACATACTCTTCACCATTACCCAGCACTCTTATCAATAGTCCATATTCTGAACCGTCAGTCCCATAATCTGAAAGCTTTACGATGTGTGAGTAATAGCAGAATGCACTCCCAGCAGGCCCCAGGGCATTCTCACATAAAAAGAAACACAAGGATTATAGATATATAGTTGACAACAGTTAATAGAGTTATGGTTAAGCGGGTCATTCCTTTAAATAAGGAAAGCATTTAGTATTTCAGTAAAGTACGAGCCAATGGTTTCTGCTTACTGGAGATCTGATAAATAGGATCTTTTCATTTCCTTATATGGTCACCTGTAACAGTACACACCAAATTAATACTGACACTGGCATGTACCATATGGAACTGTACTTATTCTGCTAACTAAGATAAAATATATGCACAACAGCTGTATTACTAGCCACTTTATTTGTTATAACTGTAAAGTTTATCTGATTGTTGAGATAGAACAGACTTGAGTGACTGTCTTGAAGGTTCTTGTGGTTTCCTCATCAGAGTTAATGTTAACTACACCTGGTAGTATCTGCAGTTATAACATAAAACCAGAGGCTGCAGTTTGGAATGTAATTTCCGGTGCTGCAAATGAGTTCCCAAGTTCCTTGTACATTTAAAATAATGCCTGTTGTTAAATATGGGGAGAGAAATTGATCCCCGTGCTCGTCTTGGCTCTACAGCAATACTGCAGGCCTCTGCCAACTGACAGTCGCCCCCTCCTGTTCGCCTCCCCTCCACCCCCAGGACTTACCTGCGGGCTGGTTCAGGATACAAGCCAGATGATTTTGGGAAGGGCCCAACTGACGAGCTTCATCAGGACACACAATTGGCGTCCACAGCTTGTCAATATTATGATGAGGCTAGGGACCCAATTTGGAGGAAGCCTTGGGCTTCAGGCGCACATTTTAGATGAGCCGCCCACTAATTTCTCCCCCATGGCACATAACGTAAGCCAAATATAGATAATATGGCTGAATTTGTAAAGGTCCACTCTCATAGTGGAGCTGGTTGGTTGGAAGTGTGGGTCACAAAATCAAGCATGGAGGTCTGCATGCCTGAATCACGGTGTTCCAAATTTTGAAAAGAAAACATTTTAAAACTTTTTGGAAGCTGCACTTTTGTCCAGCACAAGCCTCAATATACCTGCAAATAAATATACCTGTAAACGTATGTAATTGGTCCCATAACGAATCTCACAATTTGTGAGATGCCTACGTTCCCATAGTGCTGTTCATTATAGGAAACAGGCAAATGACTATCTAGTTTGCCTAGTCTAGAGGAGTTGGCTTCTTAATGGTGAGTAAGACGTTTTAGTGTTTTGAAAGTTTGTTTTCACCCTTATTACATAGTTCTATCTGCATTTTCATTAGCGCAATACTTTTTACTACTATTTAGGCCTGATTTTTTTGCAAGACTTTTAGTTCCAACTCCTTTCCCCACAACAGTCTTGCTTCCTGCTGCTACTTCACTTGCCATTTGTTGGGTTTCTGTCCTTTAATTCTTGGCCAGCACTTCTTCCCCGATACATCCTCTGCAAAGGTTGAAAACTTGTCAGAAATATTATTGAGCCTTTAGTGCCATATCCCTTCAGTTTTGATCAGGAGCCTTTTAACAGTTACATGCTTGTGCAATTTTGGTCCCTCACCCCTCACGTAGTCACTCTCCTTGCATAAGGCATTAGCAGGTTAGGAAGCTTACATAAAATATATTCAGCTCCCCAACGTGCTAGTGCATGCAGCAGCCCATGTAATTTAGTCGCAGTGTTCTCGGGGGGCTGAGGCACTAGGGTGCATATTAAACAAGGCATAGAATCACAGAAATGCGATGCCTAACTAGCTGCCAAAGTTCCACCGTTTGTAAAATGATGCTGTGCTGCTCTCTGGATATGTATGTCTGCAATATTTTCATCTATCCAGACAGATTTACAGAACCATCAATGTACATATGTCCTTTGTACCTTTAAACTGTGCCAATTTGCTATTTTCTACAAAATATGTATTGAGTAGGACTTTAACGGTGCAGTGAAAACTCAGTTAAGTTCTCCACTGTCTTCAGATTAAACCACAGGATCAGAGGGAAATAACTCAGGAATCACAACAGGCAATTAAAGGATAATGGAGAAACAATCAGCCCTCAGAGTGCCACCAGCGAGTTATTTTAGAGCGATCACATCGCAGGACTCCCAACAAGACATCATATTGAGTGATACTGGCTTACTTTCTTAATCATTGAAGAAAATTTGACCTCTTGCCTCTCTAACTTCATTAACAACAATAACTTCTATTCAAATAGCACCTTTAACATAGGAACTGTCCCATGGCACTTTATGGGGAGGAAGAGGGAGAAAAAAATAAATAGGAATAGATAAAGGAAGAGTAGACTGCAATAAGGTCAGCATTGATTGGCTTAAATCCGACTTTAAATTAGTTTTCCAGCCAATTGGGTATAGATTGAAAGTGATTTGGGTCTCAGATCCAATATGGACAGTGGGTCACTGCAGGCAGTGAAAATGAAAGTTTATAAACTAATGGCAAAATAAGCAATAATATGAAATAAATAATAAAATATAAGTGCTAGTAAATAAGAACCAATAAAACATAAAAGATAAAATAGAGAACATGGAAGAGAATAGGGAAGAAAAATGTAGATAGAGCAGAAGTGGTTTGTAGGTATTATGATTTAAGATTTTTTTGAAGTATATGTATTTTCTTATAATAGTAATGTTGAAGTACTAAAGCTGTTCCTGACATCTCAGTAGTATTGTTACAATAATATTAGGTGGTTTTTGAATCTCCCAATATATGAGGTGAAAATTTTAATAATGGCTGGCCCATAATGCAGGGAACCCCTGTTGAGGTCAGCACTGCAGGGGTTAAAGATTTTCACTGAGGTGAGTCATTTACTGTGATGATCACTTTATGTGAGACAGATTACCAGTGTCAGCCAGTACCCAAGACTGGTGAGACAATCCATAGATCATAGGCTAGACCATATTGCCATTTATTTCATGTTCAGATATTTCAATAGAATTGTGGACACAATTCTTGTGGCCAGCTGTTGCAATGATTTTGATTGGTTATAACCAATTACATCAACATATCTGATGAAGTAGTCAAACACTGGTAGTCCTATCTTCAATTTCTCATGCCAGTTGTATTGAGCAGAGTACAAACTGCACACAATAATAAATGTGCTTTCCACTCCCTACGGTTTAACTCAGGGTTAAGCTCATATTACTGGCACATATGTTCACCAGACGCTAGATTAATGCTTTCTTACCACACTTACTCTAAATTCCGGCTTTACATTTGATGTATCACAGTTCTTTAACACGATCCTTTCATAGAATAACAACAAACTGAAAATAGGTAGAACTATAAAAGATCTTGCAATCAAAAAACTGATTCACCCCGGCATATTGCAGTCAAACAATTATAATCAAACAGCTGTCCAACTCCAATAGCTCCAAACATTTTTGTCTTCTGTCCAAAAAAAATTTAAACCAAACTCCAAAAACTAAACTAGTGAAGACTGATGTTATGCCAAATGAAACATATGGTTTATATGAAGAAGCAGCTATCAGACCACATTATATGCTACAAAGGATTTCACATTGGGGGGAAAACTGAGAGAAAACAAGTTTCCCATTTGCACACATGTTATATATGTGCTCGTCCTGAAGGAATTCTCAGTTTTCAGCTTGTGATAGGCAGCAAAAAGCATCTGTTGGTCACCATCACGGGCATATTATCTGGCAATCAGTACCAAATCTCACGATATAAACTAATGCCGAACTGGTCACAAAAACAGATTTCAAAAGGAGAATGATGGGAAAACAAGGAAAAGGACAGCAAATTCTACTGTATCAGCGAACAAATAGAACTGTAAAGATGGCATTCATTCATATAAACATCTCATAAATCACAGTGCAAAAGAATTTTTAAAAACGTGCCAAGTACTTTTATTACCAACTTTCCTAGTTTTACGACAAAAGATGTTTTCAATTATGTTATTTTCAAACTGCTAGTCAACCAAACCACAGCAGTGATTATAATTACACATCACAATAAAAACAAAGTGCAGAATTGGATCATAACTTTACATAGGAAAAGCCAGGAAGAAAAAAAAAACCAACATGTAAATGCCTCTGCAGTTCTTAAGAGTATACGGTTAAAAAGCTCTGTTATATAAAAGAACGTATAAACATTCCTATTACACATTCACAACAGTTTACATCTGCCTCTCTTTTATCCATGTTGATAGCTTAAATGTAACTCTTCAATTAAGAGCACCAGAATGCAGAATTTTATTGCAATGAGCAAAGAACCATAAGGACTGAATTTCATATCCAGGCCCTTGTTGGGGGAAGGAGTACAACCACTTTTCCTGGTCCAGGCCATCTGCATAGCCCAGGACCCCCCCAATACAGGCACTCCCCTGGTAGGACCTTGCATAGGGATTGGAGGTTGGCAGAAGCAGAAGCTTAGCAGCCAGAAGATCTCAAGGCCTGAAGATTGCCTGGAGGTGGGGGGGGGGGGGGGGGTGGGGGGGGCGGTGGTGGGAGAGATGAGGAACCAAAACACTAAAAAATACCTGGGTGTCTTCTTGGATTAGCAGGCTCTCCCCAACTCGCTGGCGTAAGACTTGGGTCATTTTAACTCCCGGGCTTCATTAGCATATACCAGGCCTGACTTCCGCCCAAACCCAGCGGGAGTAAAACAGGGCTGGGGGGCAGTAGCAGAGCAAAAAAAATCCACCGCCATGGACCCGATGAAACAGTCCCAATTAGTCAGGTACTTGCATCTGAGGGAGCTCACGCGTGATCATGAGGAGGGGGAGGGAAGCCTAGGGCTTCTGGCCCTGGATCCACTTTGCAGCAGCTTCCTCGGTCCTGGTCGGCAATACGCGCCACCCAAGCGGCCTGGGTTTAAAATTGAGTCGAGGTTCAAATTACGTCATCGGACCTTGACTTTTACATTTTAATGAAACCCACGTCTGCCTGGAGCAAGAGTCTCAGGCACTGGCCAAAACATGCCTGTAAAAATGATGTGCGACATGAAGAGGACATAGACCCTTTGAGTAGAATACTGGTCCGATTTTAACCCCCACACACCCCGTTCTCGTTGGGCCTTCTGTTCTATACTGTCCTTCAAGTAGAATTGGTCAAATTAAATGGTTAAATCAACAACAACAACAACTAGCATTTATATAGTGCCTTTAAAGTAGTCAAACGCCCAAAGGCGCTTCACAGGAGCACTATCAAACAAAATTTGACACCGAGCCACTAAAGGAGGTATCAGAACAGGTGCCCAAAAGCTTGGTCAAAGAGGTAGGTTTTAAGGAGCGTCTTAAAGGAGGAGATAGGGGTAGAGAGGCGGAGAGGTTTAGGGGGGGAATTCCAGAGCTTAGGGCCTAGGCAACTGAAGGCACGGCCGCCAATGGTGGAGCGATTAAAATCGGGGATGCGCAAGAGGCCAGAATTGGAGGAACGCAGAGATCTCGGAGGGTTCTAGGGTTGGAGGAGGTTACAGAGATAGGGAGAGGCGAGGCCATGGCGAGATTTGAAAACAAGGATAAGAATTTTAAAATCGAGGCATTCCTGGACCGGGAGCCAATGTAGGTCAACGAGCACAGGGGTGATGGGAGAACGGGACTTGGCGCGAGTTAGGATACAGGCAGCAGAGTTTTGGATGAGCTCAAGTTTATGGAGAGTGGAAGATGGGAGGCCAGCCAGGAAAACATTGGAATAGTCCAGTGTGGAGGTAACAAAGGCATGGATGAGGGTTTCAGCAGCAGATGAGCTAAGGCAGTGGAGGAGGCGGGCCATGTTACAGACGTGGAGGTAGGCGGTCTCGGTGATGGAACGGCTATGTGGTCGGAAGCTCACCTCAGGGTCAAATAGGTCGCCAAGGTAGCGAATGGTCTGGTTCAGCCCCAGACAGTGGCCAGGGAGAGAGATGGAGTTGGCAGCTAGGGAACAGAGTTTGCGGAGGGGACCAAAGACAATGGCTACTGTCTTCCCAATATTTAGTTAGAGGAAGCTTTTGCTTTCGGACAAGTAGTGTGACAAATGAGAGACAATGGAGGGGTCGAGAAAGGTGGTGGTGAGGTAGAGGCGGGTGTCATCAGCGTACATGTGGAATCTGACGTGTTTTCGGATGATGTCGCCGAGGGACAGCATGTAGATGAGAAATAGGAGGAGGTCAAGGATAGATCCTTAGGGGACTCTAGATGTAACTGTGCGGGAGTGGGAAGAGAAT